>NC_059111.1:46352004-46661379 GCF_020740685.1 Jaculus jaculus | reverse complement strand
GGTAACGGTAAAGTTCCAGTCTTCAACATATTAAAAAGTCACTCTCCCATCATAATTTAATAAAGAGGCTGTGCTTTGTTGAGGTAGATAGATAGATAGATAGATAGATAGATAGATAGATAGATAGACAGACAGATAGATATAGATATAGATATAGATAGATATGGATGATATAGATATAGATATAGATAGATGATATATATAGCTAGCTATATAGATATATAGATATAGATAAATATAGATATAGATGATATAGATATAGAATTGTTTTTCAAGGAAGGGTTTCACTCTAGCCTAGGCTGACCTGGAATTCACCTATGTAATCTTAGAGTGGTATTGAACTCAAGGTAATCCTCCTACCTCTGCCTCCCAAGTGCAGGGATTAAAGGCATGTGCCACCATCCCCAGCAGAGAATATATTTTTGAGGGCTGGGGAGATGGCTTAGTGGTTAAGACACTTGCCTGTAAAGCCAAAGGACTCAGATTCTGTCACTCAGAACCCATGTAAGCCAGATGAACAAGGGGGCACTTATATCTGGAGGTTGTTTGCAGTAGCTAGAGGCCCTGATGTGCCCATTCTCTCTCTGTACTACTAGTACTACTACTACTACTACTACTTCTACTATGATGATGATGATGATAATTGTAAATCATGAAAAAAAGGAAGATAAACATTGTTAATTTGAGAGATTTTGATGGATGAAGCCTCCCACTTGGACAAGGATTGGTGAGAATTGCTTCTTTTTCAGAAAGCAGCAAGAACTGAGAAAAACCAAAATCTATCAACAAGACAAGGGCAGCTGAATTCCTGGAAGATGAACCACCTCTCTCAAGCAGCTGAAGCCAGGTGAAACCACAGAAAGGAACTGGCAAGATGACCAAGGGTGCTGCTTCCATGGCGAGCCTGACAGCCTGGGCCAGGGTGATACAGACAGACACTTGTAGATACTCAAAAGACACCCAAGCAGAAATCCAGAATCTGTGGAGAACTCAATAATAAAGTAGACTTAAAGTATACTCCCCCAAGTCTCAGGTAATTTTATAGACAAGGGGGAAGAAAACAAAATGTAAGAGCCACAGGGTGGGAGGGAATATCCAGAGGCATAGCTCCCTCTGACAGTGACTGGCTCCTGCTTTCATGACTCATAACCCACAACTCCATGGTGAATACCAGAAATCCCAGTGAGGAGGGGCCTCAGGGGAGTAGAGACAGGGATGAGGGAAATGATGGTACCAACATAATATTGTACCCAAACAAAGTTACTCCTTAATAAAAAAATTAATTAAAAAATTGATTTTAAAAATTTTATAGTGTAAGCAAATGCATACATGTTAAGTTCAAAACTTTTTAAAATGTAAGAAACATTTTGATTTACAGCTAGAAGACATAATAATAAAAATAGAACATATTTTTTAAAAGGACATAATTTTAATGTCATTTGCAAGAATGCGTTAGCTGTAGAAGCACGAGTTTACTTCTAGGTGCTCTACTCTGTTCTGTGTCTGTCACTATAACAATAGCATATTTTTTAAATGTCTTAATTCTTCAGTGTGTCATTAAGTCAAGTACCATGATGATAATACCTCTAGCCTTGTTCTTTTTCTTTTATATTGCTTTACTTATCAGGGTCATTTGTTTTGACATGAATTTTAGGATTGTTTAGTTTTGTGATGTTTTTCATTGAAATATCAATGAGAATTGGATTGAATCTGTAAGCAAAATCAGGTAGTATGGATGTTTTACTCTTTAAATTGAAATTGTGTTTCGGTAGTGTGTGTGTGTATGTGTACTATATGTGGCATATATCATAAATGTGTACAATGTACCTGCCCCATGCACATGCATGCTGAGACAAGAATAGGATGTCACAGGTTTTCCCTTATTGCACTTCAATCTTATTTCCCTAAGACAAGAGTATCCCCTAAACCTAGAGCTCCTCAGTTTTTGTTAGACTGGTGGAACAGGGAACTTCAGTGATGATTCTCTCTCTTGCTCATTAGCCATAACAGTATTGATCAATTTATGAGCATAAGAATACTTTCCACTTATTTGTGGGTGTGGTCTTCAATTTCACTTATCAGTGTTTTATAGTTTTTATTGTAGAAATCTTTCAGTTCTTTGGGTAAATTTTTGGGGGGTAAATTTGTGTATGTATATTGCTTTTGTGTGTGTTCACAGTTATAGTGGGAATGGGAATGCTTTCATGATCTCCTTCATTTGTTACTCATGTATCAAAATACCATTTTTTCAGGTTGACTTTGGACTCAAAAAATTATTTGTTTACCACTTCTAACGGTCTTTTGAAATATTTTTTATGTTTTTCTATATACAGACAATTTCATTTGCCAAAGGGATAAACTGGCAGTTTTCTACTTGTAATCCTTTTTATTTCTTTCTCTTGATGGATCACTCAAGACATTGGAAAGAATCAACAGAATCTAAATTCAAACCTAAACTATTTCTCATGTACTCATAACACTGATGATTTCTGACACCAGATAATTACCACCTTGACAGAATTACTAACAGACTCAGTGGGAAAATCCAGTGTTATAGATTGAATGTAAAATATCCCCATAGGCTCATGTGTTTGAACACTTGGAACCTTTACGAAGTAGAACTTTAAGAAATGGGCCACTATGTGTCAAGCCTTGAGGTTTTATAGCCTGGTTCCATTTCCTATTTGCTCTCTGCTTCCTGGCTGAAATGTGACCAGCTGATTTGCCAAATTTTCCCTGCCATAATGACTACATTCCCTAAAAGTATAATTTAAAAGCCTATGTTATTCCCTTCAGTTGCTTCTGGAATGGTATTTTGTGCCATTAACAGGAATGTAACTAATCCAACCAGGAAGGCCTATTCTTCAGGTTTTTCTTGTGTTCCCTTTGTAGCAATCTTTCCTGTAGGCTAGACAGTACCTTCTGGAATACACAGGGGAGAAACTGCTGATATGTTAGACAAGGTAGAACAGAGAATAGCAATAAATCATGATACCATAGACAACCCTATTAATTTCAAAGATGGATATTTTCATAAAATAAACACAAATCAAATAATAATACCCCACTACTAGAATCACTAATAACTAGTTCTCATTCAGACCATCATCATTTTGAGAGAATATGTGTGCCAAGATGTGGTTACCCATGATTTCAGTTTTACATTCAGTTTTTATCTGTTTCTAAATCCCTAACAAATAATGTCATTGCTTACTTTTAGCCTCTTTCCAAGTGTTAATGTAATATTTAAGTTCTTCAGTTTATGGCCTACATATTCAATACTTTACCCTCAGCTAGTGCCCTTCCTTCTCTTTAGTCATACCAGACCATTTTCACCTTTGGAAATGCCAAAATGGAGACTACATTTGTCTTAACTGCAGGCAAGCATATTACTCTCAGCAAGTACCTTACCGTGAGTCCCTTCCCATTGGGCAGGACAAGGTTGAATAGCTACAAAAAGTCAGATGTGATGTTATACCACCAGGCAGTAGAGTTGCAGCCACTTTTAGTTCCAACTTTGCCATGTAAGATGAAATCACAAGCCATCATGTTCCCTTAGGAATTTAGAAGATTTAAAAATATAAATCCAGTTTCTTGCTTTGGAATCATTCTTACTTTTACCACTGGTAGTTGCAGTAGGGTCAATACTAACACTACAATTTCACTAAAATTTCTTGTGAGTGAACACACACTCATGAAGGTATGTAAACCACCCCTTCATATCTTTATTTCTTTCTGTTTAGATTCACAATCTTCCAGTTGTCTGTTTCATGTTTCTCTAAAGCTGTTACTATGCAAGCATGTTTCTTTGCCCAAAAGAAAAGTCTTCTTGCTTCTGATCCTCCTGCTACACCATGAGCACAGGCATCTCACCTTTAACAGAACAGAACTGACATCTTTTTATTCTTCTTACTGTCAGAACCTATTTGTAGCCCTCAGGGTTTCCATCATCACTCTGATTTTGCAGCTGCATTCAGAGCCCTCCTTCCAGGAATCTGCTACACTGTCACTGAAAATTTCTGTCTCTTCTGGCAGGTGGAACAATTCACCTTACATTTCACATTCACTTCAAAGGATAACTTGGGCTGAAGAGATTGCCTAATAGTTAAGCACTTGCCTGTGAAGCCTAAGGACCCTGGTTTGAGACTTGATTCCCCAGGACCCACGTTAGCTAGATGCACAAGGAGACACACACATCTGGAGTTTGTTTGCAGTGGCTGGGGGCCCTGGCACACCCATTCTCTCTCTCTTTCTGCCTCTTTGTCTGTCTGTCACTCTGAAAGAAAGAGAAAGAAAGAAAGTAAAAAGAAAGGAAGGAAGGAAGGAAGGAAGGAAGGAAGGAAGGAAGGAAGGAAGGAAGGAAGGAAGAAAGGAAAACAAAGGATAAGTTGCTGTGAATTGTATTCTTGGCTGGCAAGGTTTTTCTTTAAGACTTCAAAATATATTATTCCATTCCCGCTTGGTCCTGTTGTTTGACTAGTGTCAGTTATATTCAATGTGGCTGGGTAGTTCTCTGAGTTCTCCCTTGCAGATTTTTCTTACTCTCTCTTGGTTCTATATTCCCAACAGGTTAACTACAATGTGCCTTGATGAGGCTCTGCTTTGGTCATGTTTATCTGAGATCCTGTGCACCACTTGTACCTAGATGTCCATTTGTCCACCAAGTGTTCCAGTATTCAGTTGTTATTTCACTAAACTGAGGATAACCTGGAAGACATGGATGCATTTCTAGACACATATCATTACTAAAACTAAAATCAGAGCTCATTAATCTCATAAACAAACCTATCACATCCATTGAGCTTGAAAAGGTAATCACAAACTTCCACCAAAAGAGAATTCCAGGACTGGATGGCTGCTAGCCAATTTCTATCAAACTTTCACTGAAGAACTAAAACCTATTGATCTGGTTCTTCAACACAGTAAACAAGATTGACAAACCCCTGGCCAAACAGATCAAGCAATAAAAAAAAAAAAATCTCAACAAAATCAGAAATGAAAAAGGAGAGATCACTATAGACATCAGTGAAATTGGAAGAATGATCAGGACATAATTCCAAAACCTCTACTCCACAAAATTAAATAATCTGGAAGAAATTGATGAATTCCTAGACAGATACCATATACAAAACATACTAAACTCAGAACAGATTAATCTCCTAAACAAACCTATCACATCCATGGAGATTGAAAAGGTAATCAAAAACATCCCCCAGAAGAAAAGTCCAGGACCAGATGGCTTCTCAGCTGATTTCTAGCAAACCTTCATAGAATTACTGAAACAAATTTTTCTCAAACTGTTGTGCATAGTCAGAGACCAGGGAATCCTCCCTAACTCCTTTTATGAAGCTAGCATCACCCTAATCCCAAAATCAGATAGAGATGCAACAAGGAGAGAATATTATAGGCCTATATCCCTAATGAACTTAGATGCAAAGATCCTGAACAAAATCCTTGCAAACCAAGTTCAACAAGACATCAGAAGCATTATCCACCTTGATCAAGGAGGCTTCATCCCAGAGATTCAGTGATGGTTTAACATATGGAGATCAGTCAACATAATATACCACATAAATAAACTGCACCATAAGAACCACATGATCATCTCAATTGATGCAGAAAAAGCCTTTGACAAAATACAATGCCACTTCATGATTAAAACCCTGAAAAGAATAGGCATGGAGGGCTTATAGCTCAACACCATAAAGACTGTATATAAAGTTCCTAAAGTCCAAATAATTCTTCATGGGAAAAAAAAAAGGAGTTCACACTGACATAAGGAAAAAGACAGGGGTACCCACTCTCACCTCACTCTTCAACATAGTACTAGAAATACTAGCCCAAGCAATAAGGCAGGAGAAAGAAATAAATAGGATTTCAAATTGTAAAAGAAGAAGTTAAATTAGCACTACTTGCAGATGACATGATCCTATGTAAAAGTGACCTAAAAATCTCCATCCCAAAATTTCCAAAGGCAATAAGTTCCTTCAGCAAAGCAGCAGTATACAAAATCAATGCACAAAAATCAGTAGCTTTTCTATATGTAAAGGACAAATATACGGAGAAATAAATCAGTCAGACTATCCCATTAAAAAAATACCTTTGAATAACACTAACAAAGAATATGAAGGAGCTAGATAATGAAAACATAAAAACACTAAAGAATGAAAGGGAGGAAGACTTAACAAGATGGAAGGACCTCCCATGTTCCTGGATAGGTAGAATTAGTATTGTGAAAATGGCAATTCTACCAAAAGCAATATATAGATTTAACATAATACCAATAAAAATACCAGCATCATTCTTCACTGAGTCTGAAAAAATGATGTCAAAATTCATATGAAAAGGCAGAAGGCCTTGGCTATTCAAATATATCCTCAGCAAAAGAAACACCTCTGATGGTATCACCATACCTGGTTTAAAGCTATATTACAAAGCCATAGTGGCAAAAACAGCATGGTACCAGAATGAAAACAGAAACATATATCAATGGAACATTATTGAAGACCCAAGCTTTAGGGCAAGCAACTACAGCTGTTTGATCTTTGACAAAGGTGCCAAGAATGTAGACTGAAGAAAAGACAGTAACTTCAACAAATGTTATTGGACAATTGGATGACCATATGTAGAAAAATGAAATTAGACCCACTCATTTTTCCATACAGAAAAATCAAGTCCAAATGGATTAAAGACCTCAATATAGGACCTGATGCACTTCAACTAAAAAATAGAAAAAAATAGGAAACACTGTACAATATAGCACTGGGGAAAGACTTCCTGAACAAAACCCCAGTAGCCCAGGAAATAAAATAAGCACTCAATGAATGGAATGTCATAAAGCTAAAAAGCTTTTGCACAGACAAACATACCATAAGCAGAGCCAATAGATTACCCACTGAATGGGAGAAAATATTTGCCAGCTATAATACTGACAGAAGCCTAATATCTAAAATATACAAAGAACTAAAAAATCTAAACAATACAAAAATCAAATAACCAACTATATAAGTGGTGCAGAGAACTAAATAGGGAGTTCTCAGAGGAAGAATTACAAATGGCTAACACACACTTAAGAAAATGTTCAACATCCCTAACCATTAAGGGAATGCAAATGAAAGCACAACTATGAGATTCCACCTTACCAAAATAAAGTGAACAAACATTTAAAAATGAAATGAAAACAAGTGTTGTCAAGGCTGTGGAGAAATAGAAACCCTCATTCACTGTTGGTGGGAATGTAAGCTGTTACAACCACTGTGGAAATCAATTTGCAGACTCCTGAAAAAGATGAATATAGAGTTACCAGCAGACCTTGTTATTCCCTTACTGGGCATTTACCCTAAAAGATCCATATCTCAGTTCATAAATATTTGCTCAACAATGTTTTTAGCTGCTCAATTCCTAATATCTAAAAACTGGAATCAACACAGGTGCCCATCATTGGATGAACTAATAACCAAGATGTGGTGTAACTTCATGATGGAATTCTACTCAGCAGTAAGAAAAAATAACACATTGATATTTGTAAAAAAAATTGTCAAACTTGGAACAGATCATTTTAAGTGCATTCACACAATCACAGAAACACAATCATCCCATGATCTCACTCATGTTCAGTTCCTAACCTGGATCAGCCCAAGTTGCTGACATAACTGAATAGCATCTTGTGGCTTGGACAATAGGGAGAGTAGGGCTGGGTGAAGGGAGAGGTTTGAGAAGAGACACAAAATCTGAACCCAAATTGAACTGTTACCATAGAATCCTCTATCCTGGAAATCAGACTAAAGTGTCAATCCCTTAAGCAAACCTTAGAACAAGCACCTGAATTGAAGGGACCTTGAGAGAGTGAGGCGAAGCCTAACCTCAAATTTCTTCTGTTTGTCTTCCTTCTCTGGCTTTTTCTTCTTTCTTTTACCTTGGTGCTGACCTGTAATTCTCTGTACCAGGATGTGTTTGACTTCCACAATGAGCTGTTGATCAGAGAGACCTGATAGATCTCCCAAAATAAACAAGACTGGCTTCTGTCAGAGCACTTGATTACCCACCAGAAGTTAATGGTAAGATCCTACTACTGAAGACATCAATTTCTGATAACATGAACCCTGGATAGACCTGACTGGAATCCAGAGGTGAGAAAGTCCTCAAATGATTATCCCCCCTAGTGCAAGAAGGAGCTACATGAGTTACAAGGGGGAAGTGGCCAACATTTGTCTAAGCAACTCAAAGTCTGAGTGACTCAGTAGCAAACAATCTGAAGTGATGATCACACATGTGCTATAGTGGCACATACCCATGATGGGTAGCAAACTACTCTTGGATTGGCTAACAGATCTACTCAGTGGAAAGAAACCATATCTGGAACTTGGAAACAAGTCAGAATCATATCCACAAAACGATTCTGCTTTCCATTGTCAAGCTTCCACTAACATTACACTATAAAAGTGTCTAAACTCTTATAATTCTCTCTAAAATAATAATGGTTATCCCATCTAACTGGCACTGACTTCACTCTCCATTGGAGAATCTGCTTCTCTTTTTCAAATGGGAACTGGACTTGAGTAGATAAATGGCCCAGTGCAATCCACCCCAGCCCTAGCTGAAACCACAGAGGAATTGGGGAAATGAGCCTTAAAATGCTCCCAGCATGACTCAGGGAATCTTGTGGAAGAAGGGGTGGGAAAACTGTTGAAGCCACAAGTTAGGACATTTTGCAGAGAGACATTATCACTCCACTGTAACTGCTGCCCCAATAAAGCAGGACCCACAATCTCCATATGGTTGACCTGCATCCCCAATGATGAAGGCCTCTTCAGAAAAGGGGAAGGGAGGAGGGGAAGGATCATACCAACATGTGATGTTTACATACAAAATATGTCCATATGTAATAATAAAAAAGAAAACTAAAACCAGTTTTTCTCAAATTGTGTCAGAAAATTGGAGAACAAGCAATTGTACCCAACTCTTTTTATGAAGCTAGCATCACCCTAATACCAAAAAAAGACAGAGATGTCACAAGTAAAGAAAATTATGGGCCTATATCCCTGATGAAATGATACACAAAGATCCTGAACAAATTCCTCAGAAACCAAATCCACAACACATTGAAATCATTATCCATCTTCATCTAGCAGAATTCATCCCAGAGATGCTGAGATAGTACAATATATGGAAATTGGTCAACACAATACCCCCAATAAATAAACTTAATCACAAAAACCACATGATCATTTCAATTGATGCAGAGAAGGCCTTTGAAAACATACAACATCACTTCATGATCAAAATGCTGGAGAGAATAGGCATTAAACGTTGATATATTAACACAATAAAAGCTATTTAAAGCACCTAAACCCAAATAATACTTCATGAGGAAAGATTCAATGAGTTCTAATTACAATTGGGAACAAGATAGGGGTGTCTACTCTCACCAGTGCTCTTCAACATAGTACTAGAAGTCCTAGCTCAAGAAACAAGACAGAAGAAAGATATAAAATGGGTACAAATTGGAAAGAAGTCAAATTAGCCCCATATGCAGATGACAGGATCCTACACATAAGTGGCCAAATGTCTCCACCACAAAACTTCAAAAGATGGGCTGGAGAGATGGCTTAATGGTTACAGTGTTTGCCTACAAGCCAACCGACCTCTGTTCAATTCCCAAGGAACCACATAAGACAGATGCACAAGGTGGCACATGCATTTAAAGTTCATTTGCAGTGGCTGGAGACCATGGTGTGCCTATTCTCTCTCTCTATTTTGGGCCTTGAGAGGCCCTGACACAAGGCCTAGTGGAACTTCCTGAGCCTAGCTAAAGTTTGGTGACCTGTCTCTGGCCAGCTAGGACTCAGCAAGATGCCTAATGGCTTCTTGCCTGATACTTCCACATAGGAGTTGGAATTATCATTCCAATAGTCACAGTTTACTATCCTTGTAAGGATGACAATTATTAAAATATCAAATGACAACAAATGATGACAAGGATGTGGGGAAATAGGAACCCTCATTCACTACTGGTGGCAATGCAAACTTCTACAACCACTGTGAAAATTGATATGGATATTCCTAAGAAAGATTAATATAGAACTAACAAGAGACCCAGTTATTACCTTACTAGGCATTTACCCTACATGCTCCATGTTTGATTACAGAGATATTTGCTCAAACATGTTCATTACTGCTCCATTCATAATAGCTAAGAACTGGAATCAACCTAGGTGCCCATCATTGATGAATGGATAACAAAGTTGTGGTACATATAACAATGGAATTCTACTAAGCAGTAAGGAAAAATGCCACAGTGAAATTTGTAGGAATATGGATGGACTCAGTGCACACACAATCATAGAAAGATAGGTAACTTGTGGCCCAGACAATAGGGAAGGAAGGGTTTTGGGGAAGGGGAAGAGAGGTCGATGGGAAATAAACACAAAACTAAACCCAAAATGAACTGGCACCATAGAAACCTTTCTCCTTGAAGGTAGACTAAAGGATTTAACCCTCAATAAGAGCATAAGAAGAGTGTCTGAAAAGAAGGACCCTGAAGAGGGTTTGACGAAGTTAATTGTTAAAATTTTGGGTTATGATAGAAAGACCTGGCTGGAATCTGGAAGACAGTCAGTCCCCAGACATTTAGACCATCTACTGCTAGAAGGTGCTACAAGTATCCCAGAATGACATGCCTACACTGATATACTTCCTTCAGCTAGTTCTCATTATCTAACATTTCTAAAACGGCCTAAAATAGTATCATCAACTGGGGACCACACTTTAATTCATGAATCTTTCAGAGATAAACTTCATATATAAACCCAATGCCTGGGATAATTGTGAAAGTCTCCAGTACATATGCTCTCCAAACTTCTGTTTCTCCCTTCTCCTGCAGTCTGAACATTTCTAGTCAAGAAACCTATAGGTCATAGGTGTCCCTGTACTTGTTTCTATTTTCTGTGCCTGCAGCTCATATCTCTCACTTATGCTACTCCAGTGCTCTCCCTCAATAAACTCAAAATGCAGCCATTTATTTATTGCACTGCACTAGTTTACATGGGGTATGGAAGGTAGACACTGAGCACAAGTACCTCAATTTAGCAATCATTCCAACTTCTAAAATATCATAATATATACAAACTTATCAAAAATAAGTTATGAATCATATTTTATATTACCAGTAGATGTTAAGAGGTAGTGTAAAAAGATTTTAAAAATATTAAAAATATATATGTAGAATTTATTTAAATCCTCTTAAATGTTATTTTATGCATACCACACTGTCACTATCAAATATAAATTTAAAATGTGGCAAAAGTCTTTTGATCTTAGATAGGCATTACTTCTCTCACCATGCTTCTTCAACTCTTTTGTTATATTTTAGAGATATCCATCATTTTGGTGAGTACTACCAACACAGAAATCTATCTTGGATGTCTTAAAAATATACACTTACAGAACGTGGAGGAGCAAAACTTAGAGACAGGCTATTCTGTGGCAAAAAAAAAAAAAAAAAAAAAAAAGAATTTGGAGAAATAGACTTCATGGAGGTCAAAACAGAATTTTTAAGTTCTGTTTAAATTCTCCCAAAATTTAGTTATTGTCTACATTTACAATTTTGGACAAAAAGTTTTGTTATTTAGAGAAAGCATTTAAAATATTTATTTATTTTTTGAGAGAGAAAGAGAAAGAGAGAGGGAGAATGGGTACACCAAGTCTTCCTTCCACAACAAAAATATTCTAGATATGTGAGCTAGTTTATGCATCTAGTTTTACATAAGTGCTGTGGCATTGAACCTGGGCCTTCAGGCTTTGCAAGTACACATGTTTAATTACTGAGCCATCTTTCCAGCTCTGGTTTGTGTTTTTTAAAGAAAGTCTGGTGATCCATGCCTATAATTCCAGGCTCAGGAAGCTGAAGAAGTCTGAAGCCTGCATGAGCTATAGAGTTAGTCCAAGGCCAACTTGAGCAACTTCATGAGAACATCAAAATAAAAAGTGAAATCTGGGTTAGGGATTTAGCTCAATGGTAAAGTATTGGTTTAGAATATATGAGGCCTTAGGTTCAACCCCTAGTATAGCAAAGAATAACAACAACAAAAAGACAAGGAAGAAGGGAAAAAAAAAGGGGGAGAAAAAGTTAGTTTTTTTAGTTATATTTAGAGGAAGTGTGGCAGGGGTCATAAGAATTTCTCTTGGTGGGACTATGGTTTTTTTGGTGTACATCTTTGCCTTGGTGTAATCAGGTAAGACACAGAAACAGCCTTGGCCTCTGGCACTCAGCTCTAGAAAAGATAACGTTTCTTAAATGTTCTGGTGGGACCTCAGCTATGACCACAGAAGTAGATAATGATCTGAACATGTCAGGTGACTCCTATGAACTGGTGGTATAGCCTTAGGTCTATACCTTCTGACAATTAAAAAAGACCATTAAGATTAGTTGGTTGTTCAAGGCAAGAGAGATCCTTTTTTTTTTTTTTTTTTTTGCTTGAGGTGGTTAGGCCAGAAAAGCTCTCTAGTCCCCATGCAGTCTCATTACTAATACTTCTGAGAGTTGTCTTGGCCACATGGTTTGTTGAAGCCTCTCTCTGTTCTATAGTGTTTAACCTAAATCATGCCACAACTTGGCAATTCATACCTTCCTTCTGGAAGGAATTGTTTTAATGTACTGTGCTACAGAGAAAAGTTCATAGGTGGAGACTTCCGGCCATGATGGCAACCACCTAACTGCACTGCACATCCCCAGGAAAAAAAGGCAAGACATTAAGGGGTCACTGAGTGTTTTAGGGGAGAGAAATCTCCAATAGATTGCCAGTGGGAGGGCACAGAGGGGGAAAAAACAGGGAATCCCTGATTCCCTCATGTGTGGGTAGCCCACCCCTAGCCCCAAGCAGCCACTGTACCCACAGTCCCAGCTTCAGGAAACTCCCACACTTACTGTAGGAAAAGGACGCCAGGCCAGCATAGCTCCACTTACCTCACTGCACAGGGGTAATCACCCTGCTACCCTTGCCCACGAGCAACCTTGGCCAGGCTACACCTGCTGGCCCATTTGAGCTCAGTCTCCTTTGATCAACTTGCCTGCCAAACATGTGCTGCTGCTGATCTCTGGTCATGCAAGCTTAGCCTGCTTGGCACATTTGCTCACTTACTGCTCTAGCTGCCACACATTAAAGCAGGAACTCAGGCCCATTGCAACTGCCAATGCAAGCACAGGCTATTTCTGTCTGTCACATGCGCTAACTCAGGTGCCAGACCCTACCTGTCTGCTGAACCGGTCAACTGCCATTGTCCTGTTGCAGGTGAGCTCAGACTGCTTCCAGGTCCCAGTATTCCCCCAAGCGAGTTTGGGCTGCTTTAGTGCTAGGTGCCTCAGTGTGATGGGCAGATCACAGTGCAAAAGAAACAACATGAAAATCCAGTTAGATGACCCAGTCCTACAGTGAACATCTCTAATCAAAACATAGAAGAGGCATTAGGATCAGAACACCAAAATGAAGCTATGGGCAATGCAATGCTAAACAAGCTACTGGTAGAACTTGCAGAAAAGCAGCAAAGGACCAATAAAAGTTTAGATGCTACCATCACTAGACTAGACCTAACAAATAAGAAATTGGAAGGAGTTCAAAGACAGTTAAGAGATATGAGGGAGACTGAAAAAAAAGAGGACGTCAAAAATCAGCTGGTGACGCTAAATGAAGACATGAAGAAATGCAAGGATGAATTCCAAGAAACATCAAGAAAAATCAGAAAATGATGTGAAAAGGGAGCTTGACAGAGGGATGGAAACTATACATAGAAAAGTAGTAGAAAATGCAAAGCTATGTGAACAAGTCCAAAACTCTCAAGAAGCTCTCAAGAATACAGTCAGCCATGTGGAGGATAGAGACTCTAGTCTGGAAGACAAGATGGATGAAACAGTTTGAGAGTTCAAAAATTTTAGTAAGTTCAAAAGTTTCTGTGAACAGAGCATGAGGGAATTGTGGGATACACTTAACATCCTAGTATCAGGATCATTGGAATACCAGAAGGAGAAGAAATTCAGACCAAAGGCATGGAGAAAATATTTAACAAAATAATTGAAGAAGACTTCCACAATCTCTTAAAAGAAAGGCCCATCAAGATACAAGAAGCTAAGAGAATTCCAAAAAGACTGGACCAAAGGAGAAACTCTCCAAGACATATTGTCATTAAGACTCTAAACATTGACACCAAAGAGAAAAATCCTAAAAGCAGCTAGGGGAAAACAGCACACCACTTTCAAAGGTAACCCCATCAGAATTACTCCAGACTTCTCAATGGAAGCAATAAAAGCCAGAAGGGCCTGGAATGGCACACTGCAAAGTATAAGAACCTATCACTTCCAGCCCAAACTACTCTACCCAGCAAACGTATCCCTTATAAGAGATGGTGAAAGAAAAACTTTACATGACAAAACTCAGCTTTAAAATTATGTGAACACAAAACCAAACCTACAAAGAGTATTTCAGGAATGTCTACACAGAGAAGAAACAAATAATCAACCTCAAAAGCCTACAAGAAGCAGATCACAATAAACAAACTCAGAGTAGGCACAAAAAACTTCACAGCCCATAAAAACACAAAACCACAGATACTGTCACAATATGGCAGGGATCATATCAAATCTCATAGTCATTACCCTAAATATTAATGGCCTTAATTCATCCATCAGTAGACACAAGCTAACAGGATGGATCAAAAAATTAGAACCCTCAATCTGTTGTCTTCAAGAAATCCACCTCACCACTAAAGACAGACACCTCCTCAGGGTGAAAGGGTGGAAAACAATATTCCTAACAAACAGGAATAAGAAACAAGGCTGCATAGCTGTATTAATATTGGATAAAATAGACTTCAAACAAAAAATAATCTAAAAAGATAAAGAAAACCACTTCCTACTTATCAAGTGAACAATCCATCAAGAGGATATTACAATTATAAATCTGTATGCACCAAACACAGGAGCACCACAGTTCATAAACTGAAACCTACTTGACAGTGAAACAAAAATAAGCACCAACACCACCATAGTTGGAGACTTCAATACACCATTATCAGTAATAGACAGATCATCCAAACAGAAATTCAACAGGGAAGTAAGAGAGCTCAACAAAGCAAAAGATCACTTAGACCTAATGGACATCTACAGAACTTTCCATCACAAATCCACAGACTACACATTCTTCTCAGCAGCCCATGGAACGTTTTCTAAAATAGACCATATACTGGGTCACAAAGCCTGCCTCCACAATTTAGGAAAATTGACATAATTCCCTGCATGATATCAGATCACAATGCTAATTGCTAGAAATTAAGAACAAAAGACCCACCCAGAATCCCAACATCACCTGGAAACTGAACAGCACACTTTTAAACAATAAATGGATACAGGATGAAATAAAAAATGAAATTTCAAAATTTCCTAAAAAGAATGACGATGAGAACACATCATACCAAAACATATGGGATACAATGAAGTTGGTCCTTGAGGGAAAATTCATAGCACACAATGCCTTCATATAAAGACAGAGAGATAAATAACTTAACCATCCACCTAAAGGCACTGGAAAAGCAAAAATATCCAACCCAAAGAGTTCCAGAAGAAAAGAAATAATTAAAATCGGAGCAGAAATTAATGAATTGGAAGCTAAGAAAACAAGACAATTGACAAATCAAAGTGCAGTTCTTTGAAAAAATAAACAAGATTGACAAACCACTGGCCGATTTGATCAAACAAAAAAAGAGATGCTTCAAAATAACAAAATTCAAAATGAAAAAGGGGAGATCAAAACAGACATAAGTGAAATTGGGAGAATCATTAGGATTTATTTCAAAAACCTCTACTCCACAAAGTGGACAATGTGGAGAAGATAGATAAATTCCTGGACTGATACCATCTATTAAAGCTAAACTCAGAGCAGATTAATCTGCTAAACAAACCTATCACACTCATTGAGATTGAAAAAGTAATAAAAATCCTCCCTAAAAAGAAGAGTCCAGGACCAGACAACTTCACAGCTGAATTCTATCAAACCTTCATGGAAGAACTCAAACCAATCTTCCTCAAACTGTGCCAAACAATTGGAGAACAGGGTAAGCTACCCAGCTCCTTTTATGAAGCTAGGATCACTCTTGTTCCAAAACCAGGCAGAGATGCCACAAGAAAAGAAAACTACAGACCTATTTCCCTGATGAACTTAGAAGCAAAGATCCTGAACAAAATCCTCACAAACAGAATTGAACAACACATCAAAAGCATTATCCACCTTGACCAAGTGGGATTCATCCCAGGAACACAGGGGTGGCTCAACATACGGAAATCTGTCAATGTAATACACCACATAAACAAGGTTAAATACAAAAATCGCATGATCATTTTAATAGATGAAGAAAAGGCCTTTGACAAGATACAACATCACTTCATGATCAAAACATTGGAGAGAATTGGCATGGTTGGTTCATATCTTAACAAAATAAAGGTAATATGCAAAGCTCCTAAGGCCCAAATAATGCTTGATGGAGAGAGACTGGAGGAATTCCCATTAAGATCAGGAACAAGACAGGGCTGTCCACTCTCACCTCTGCTCTTCAATATAGTAATGGAAGTCCTAGTTCAAGCAATAAGAGAGTAGAAGGAAATAAAAGGGAGATAGTTTGAAAATTATGAGGTTAAGTTACCTCTATTCCCTGATTACATGATCATATATGTAAGAGACCGGAGAGATTCCATGCCAAACCTCCTGAAGGTGATTAACTCCTATAGCAAAGTAGCAGAACACAAAATCAATGCACAAAAATCAGTAGCCTTTGTATATGTAAATGACAAAGATACAGAGAAAGAAATAAGTAACATTGTCCCATTTCAATAGCAACAAAAATAAAATGCCTTGGAATAACATCATCCAAGGAAGTGAAAGATCTATACAACAAAAACATAAACACACTCAAATTGAAATTAAGGAAGACTTGAGAAAATGGACAGACCTCATATGCTCCTGGATAGGCAGAATTAACATTGTGAAGATGGCAATCCTACCAATGGCAATATACATTTTAATGCAATTCCAATTAAAATCCAACATTGTTCTTCACAGAGTTAGAAGAAAAGATCTCAAATTTCATATGGAAAGACAGAAGGCCTCTCATATCCAAACATATGCTCAGCAAAAGAAATACCTCTGGAGGCATCACCATACCTGATCTGAAGCTATATTACAAAGCCATAGTAATAAAGCAGCATGGTACTGGCATAAAAACAGCAGTATAGACCAATGGAATAGACTTGAGGACCCGGGGTCAAGTAATTATAGCTACTTGATATTTGACAAAGGCCCTAACAATATAGAAAAAAATACAGGAAAAAAGACAGCATCTTCAACAAATGGTGGTGGACAAACTGGGTAACTATATGCAGGAAATTGAAACTTGATCCACACATTTCACTATGCACTAACTCAAGTCCAAATGGATCAAAGACCTCAATATACAATCAGAAACTTGACTACTACTGGAAGAAAATATAGGAAGTACTTTCCATGATATAGGAATGGAAAAAGACTTCCTGAACAAAACCACAGTAGCTCACTATCTTAAACAGCCACTCAACCAATGGGATCACAGGAAGCTGAAGAGTTTCTTTACAGGCAAACATACAATAAACAAAGCCAGTAGATCACTCACAGAATGGGCGAAAGTATTTGCTGGATCCAACTGACAGAGGCCTAATCTCTAGAATCTACAAAGAACTCAAAAATCTAAACAGTAAAAATTTAAACACCCCACTCATATAATGGGGCAAAGAGCTGAACAGGCAGTTCTCAGAGGAAGAAATACAAATGGCAAACACACATTTAAGAAAATGTTCATCATCCTTAATCATCAGGGCAATACAAATTAAAACTTCTATGAGATTCCGCCTTACCTCAGTAAGGATAGCAAACATCAAAAAATCAAATGAGGGTTGGAGAGATGGCTTAGTGTTTAAGCACTTGCCTATGAACCCTTAGGACTCCAGTTTGAGGCTCAATTCTCCAGGACCTACGTTAGCCAGATGCACAAGGGAAGCACACACATCTGGAGTTCGTTTGCACTGGCTGGAAGACTTGGTGTGCCAATTCTCTCTCTTTTTCTCTATTTGCCTCTTTCTCTCTCTGTTACTCTCACATACATAAATAAAAATGAATAAAAAATTTTTAAAAATCAAATGAAAATAAATGCTGGCAAGGATGTGGAGAAGTAGGAATACTCATGCACTGTTGGTGGGAATGTAAGATGGTACAACCTCTTTGGAAATTAATATGGAGATTCCTGAAAAAGCTGACTATAGAGTTAAAACAGACCCAGTTATTCCCTTACTGGGCATCCATCCTAAAATCTTCAAACCACAGGCCAGAGAGATTTTCTCAACCATGTTTTAGTGACTCAATTTATAATAGCTAAGAGCTTGAATCAACCCAGATGTACATCACTAGAAGAATGGATAACTAAGATGTATATCTACACAATGAAATTCTATACAGTAGTAAGAAAAAAATGACACAATGAAATTTGAGGGAAAATGGTTGAGCCTGGAACAGATCATTCTCAGTGAACTTACCCAATCACAGAAAAACAAAAAAAATCACCACATAGTTTCACTCATCTACAGCACCTAACCTGAATCTACCCAAGATGCCTTACATACCCAACAAGCATCTCATGGACTAGACAATAGGATGGATGGGGAGGGAAGTGAGGGCAATGGAGGGGATGGGAAACACAAATCTAGACCCAAATGACAATGGTACAATAAATTCTACATCCTAAAAGGGAGACCAAATGGCTGAACCTTCACCTCAGGTATTCCTTAGAGGGAATACCTGAGCCATGAGACAAGTAGCTATCATCCATAATGAGCTTTTGATCAGGGAGATCTACAAGGTTTCCTAAAAGAAAGATTTCTGTCAGAGTACTTGATGACCTACCAAAGGTTAGTGGTAAGACCCTACTGTTGAAAACACCTTATGTGTTTGACACGTAAAATGGAATGGCATGGCTGGAAGCTGGAAGAGAGTCAGACCCTAGGCAGTCAGTGTGTCTAGTGCCAGAAGGTGCTACATAGGAGACTGGGGGAAAATGACCAATATCTGTCCAAGCAACTCATGGGCTAACCTAATTAGCAGCAAATAACCTGTCATGATGCTCACACAAGTGCAATAGTGGTGCACAGCCATGGTGGGAAACCAACTGCTCTCCATTCGGCTAACTGATCCCCTCAGTGGTATGGAACCCATACCTGGATCTAGGAAACAAGTCAGAACCATATCCAAACATAAGCCCACTCTTCATTATCAAGCTACCACCAATCGTGGGCTACAAGTGGGCCTACACCTATTAAATTCTCTATGAAAAAGTAAGGGTTATCTCATTTGTCTGGTGCAAACTTACTCTCCATTGGAGAATCTGCTTCTCTTTTTCAGATAGATGCAGATCCTAAGGATAGAACCACCCTATCATACCTCAAAAGGGCCCCCCGCTGAAACTAAGAATAAATTGGCAAAACAAGCTAGGGTGCTATTTTCTTGGTGAGCCGGGTACCAGCACAAGGGTAAAGGAGATCAACACAGAGAAAAATCAACTCCTACCAAATCAGAGATCCAGAGACTCAGAGGCCCCCAACACCTCATCACTGAAGCAGATGAAAAATGCACCAACATGGCTCAGGGAAATTTTGCGGGAAAGGGGGCAGAAAGAATGTCAGAGCCACATGTTGGGTCATGATATGCAAAGTCATTTATCCTACCCACAACTGTGGGCTACCTCCAGAATGCATGACCCATATACCTCAACAAGGAGGGGTCAGGGGGAGGGGGTAGGACATGGATGAGCCTAACAATGGTACCAAATTGACTGTATTCGCTGAGTACAAAACTAATTAATAAAAAAGAAACATTCATGGTGTCCTTATTTGTACTGCGAATAAGAATTTTAGGGCTGGAGAGATGGCTTAGCGGTTAAGCGCTTGCCTGTGAAGCCTAAGGACCCCAGTTCGAGGCTTGGTTCCCCAGGTCCCACCTTAGCCAGATGCACTAGGGGGCGCACGCATCTGGAGTTCGTTTGCAGAGGCTGGAAGCCCTGGCGCGCTCATTCTCTCTCTCCCTCTATTTGTCTTTCTCTCTGTGTCTGTCGTTCTCAAATAAATAAATAAATAAATTTTTTAAAAAAAGAATTTTATATAATCTCTCGTACTTTTATTTGCTTTTCCCTCAGAATATTGGCTCTTTCTTATCCATTTCTTTCTTTCTTTCTTTCTTTTTTTATTTATTTATTTGAGAGCAACAGAGACAGAGAGAAAGACAGATAGAGGTAGAGAGAGAGAGAATGGGCGTGCCAGGGCTTCCAGCCACTGCAAACGAACTCCAGAGGCGTGCGCCCCCTTGTGCATCTGGCTAACGTGGAACCTGGGGAACCGAGCCTCGAACCGGGGTCCTTAGGCTTCACAGGCAAGCGCTTAACCACTAAGCCATCTCTCCAGCCCCATTTCTTTCTTTCTTTGCATTGTCATCTTAGCATATGGCCAAGATTGTCTACTGGTGATCTTCATGGATGATCTCATTGATTCTAACAGAAGAGTATAGACCCCCATAACTGTTGGGCACTTCCAGGCACAGACTGGAGGAGAGGGGCCTGAGATTCCAGGCACGGTTAAGCCTCCCCAGGCTATAGAAGGCCACTTTCTCTCCAAGCCCAGCACACCTGAAATTGGGCTCTGTCCATGCCCCATAGCCTTTGGCCAGTTGCCTAGGAAACTCCTTATCAGCCTTCACACAGCCCATCCCCCTGTGACCCTAGATCACTTGACCCCCCTTCCGCACCCCCCACCATTGCCTACAAGCTGTAATGAATGTTCCCATAGGGACCTTGTAAGTCGGGTCCCCTTAAGACCCTCCCCCCACCCTCAGATGCTTATAAACTCATTTCACTGACTGAGAGAGCTGTTTAACTATCTCCTAGGGGAAATGATTCTTTCTGTAGTCACACATTCAACCCAACCTGGTTATCTGGGTGTCTTCAGGGGGAACGTGGCCAAGCCCTGGAGGACACAGGAACCCACACATAACTAAACAACTGACATATTTTGACAGCTTTACATTTTTTTTCAAGTATTGCCTCACTGATATAACCTGATTCAGTTGAATTTTGATCCTATGGGTGAATGCTGCAGACCAATCTGAGTTCTAAAGCATGATGGTGGATTTCTCACCATTTTGGATTCTGGAATATTCAGTGAATACTGGTGGCTTCTGCTCACCAACTGGTGAGGGTATTTTTCTGCTTTGCAACATGGCATGAGACACCACATGGCAAGAAAAAGCAAATCTGCTCAGAACATGGGTTGTGAAATCACTCCCTAGGCTTCAAGTAAAACTTGGATTCCAAGTTTTGCCCTGGTCCTATCTGGCTAACTTCTTTGAGAAAATAACTATATACATACATATGTATATACATATATATATTGCACATATTTTCTAAATACTACCAAGCCATAAAATCCAAACCTTTGTTTTTCCCTGTTCATGAATTTCTATGCTTTTCCAAGATACTTATTTCAATAATATTTTATAATAATAATATTAACAGCAACTTTATATATATATATATATATATATATATATATATATATATATATATATATATTTTATGAGACAACTTAACTTCTATACTTATGGAAAACAAACCATGGTATTTCCTTCCCCTCCCCCACTTTCCCTTTCATAACTATGCTCTGTATCATATCCTCATATATCCTCCCTCTCTCCATTAGTCTCTCTTTTAATTTGATTTCATCATCTTTTTCTCCTACTATGAGGGTCTTGTGTAGGTATTGCTAGGCACTGCAAGATCTTGGATGTTGAAGCCAATTTCTGTCTAGAGAGTTGTATATAACAAGTGGTACCTTTCCTTTGGCTCTTACATTCTTTCTGCCACCTTTTCCACAATGGACCCTGAGCTGTGGAGGGTATGAAATGTTTCATTGCTGGACACTCCTCCATCCCTTCTTCTCAGCACTCTGTTGCTTCTTGTGTCATCCTTGTTGACATTGCCATCTGAAAAGAGAAGCTTCTCTAACCAGAAGTGAGAGTAGCATTAATATGTGAACATGAACATTCAGGGTAATTTAGTGAGAATAATCTATGCATTTATCCCAACACAAGCAGGCTTTATACCCTACCATAGGATTTTGATAAAGTTTTCAGTACCAGGCATGTATTCCCTCCCATAGAGTGGGCCTCAGTCCAATTAAAGGTCAGTAGGTTTCCCCCAGAGCAGACATGCCACTATTGCACTCGTTCAGTCATTTGGCCTGTCTGGCCAAACTTGAGGCTTCCAGTGTCTCCTGTTTTCACCACTGATGACTTCTATCTCCCGAAAGTCTACATACAGTGCAGCATTTCCAGCTTTCAGTCGGAAATTCAAGATATTCTGAATAACACATGGAAATCTACTTTCTTGAATAATGGTATATCCAGTAGACATTGATTGTTACCCAGAAATTATCAGTGCCAGGGATGGGATACCTTCCAGTGAGTTGTTGGCCAGGGAGGTCTCTGTTGCCTCAAAAACATTACAGACTACTATCAAGGCCCTTAGTTTCCCATGAGAAAGAGATGGTAAGACCCTATTGCTGAAGACTTCACATGCCTGAATTGGCAAAATCACTAAAAAATCAAGCTGGTGCTGAGCAGAAAACCTTTTTACTGTAGACCAACACCACCTTTTTTCTAATACTCCCATTTGCATTTTGCTCATTCTTTTTATAGTAACAGTTCTGTTTTGTTTTACTTTCTTCCCATTTCTTTTTATTCACATTTATGACAAATTTATTACTTCTTTTATTTTCTCTTATTGTTCTTAGATGAAAAACTGGTAATTTTATCTTCTCTTTTATACTAGTTTATAACTCAATACTCAAATGCTCAATTTTCTCAAAGACAACAGTTTCCTCACATTGCCTTTTGAAGGCTTTATAAAGAGTCATGAAAAGTGCAATCTATAACCTGAGAAATAAACCACCTGAACCTGAATGAACTATGCTTTCTTTGGACCTAATGCTCACAAAGAACAAAGCAGTGTAGAAGGAGAGGAAGAAAACAATGTTGGTTCAAATATTTAGAAAGGCACACTAGTTTCATACATTAATCCTAATTCTTTTTTGTGTGTGTTATAATTAATCTTTTATTATTTATTCTTTTTTAAAAATTTAATTTATTAGTTTTCTTTTCAGTAAATACAGGCAGTTTGGTACCATTATTTAGGCTCATCTGGGATCTACCCCCTCCCATTAGACCCTCCTTGTGAATGAAAATGTGTCATGCATTGTGGAGTTAGCCCCCAGTTATTGATATGATAAATGTCTCTGCAAATCATGACCCAACATGTGACTCTGACATTCTTTCCGCCCCATTTCCGCAAAATTTCCCTGAGCCGTGTTGGGTTCATTTTTGGTCTGCTTCAGAGCGGAGGTGTTGGGGGCCTCTGAGGCTCTGGCTTTCTGAGTTGGTAGGAGTTGATTTTTCTCTGTGTTGATCTCCTTCCCCTTTGTGCTGGTATCCGGTTCACAGGAAAACATTACCCTTGCTTATTTCACCAGTTGTCCTTAGTTTCAGTTGGGCCCCTTTTGAGGTATGTTGGGGCAGCTCTCTTCTTAGGATCTGTATCTATCTGGAAAAGAGAAGCAGATTCTCCAACAGAGAGTAAGTTAGCACCCGGAAAATTGAGATAACACTTACTTTTTTGATAGACGGTTTGATAGGTGTAGGCCCTCTTATACCCCGTGATTGATGGTAGCTTGATATTGTAGAGTGGGCTTGTGTTTGGGTATGGTTCTGACTTGTTTCCCAGCTCCAGCTATGGGTCTAGTACCACTGAGTGGATCAGTTAGCCAAATCAAGAGCAATTGGTTCCTCACCATGGCTGTGTACCACTATTGCACTTGTGTGGGCATCACATCTGGTTATTTGTTGCTAATTAGGTTAAACAATGTGTTGCTTGGACATATCTTGGTCATTTCCCCCAGTCGCCTAGGTAGCGCCTTCTGGCACTAGACATGCTGACTGTCTGGGGACTGACTCTCTCCTGGCTTCCAACCATGTCATTCCATTTTACGCGTCAGCTGCATATGGAGTCTTCAGCAATAGGGTCTTACCACTGGCCTTTGGTGGGTCATCAAGTACTCTGACAGAAGTCTGTCATTGTTTTGGGAAACCTTGTAGGTTTCTCTGATCAAAAGCTCATTGTGGATGGTAGGCCCAAACTGGAGTGGGGGTTACAGGTCAGTGTCCACTAAGAAATTGAGGAACAACATAACTAATATACAAGAGTTAGAGAGGAGAGAGATAGAGGGGAGAGGGGGAGAGGGAGGGAGGGAAGATGTAGGAGATTTAGGTCAGTCTTCATCCTACCCTCTCCAGTGTCTTGTGGTTCAGGTGTTTCCTGTAAGGGTCTAGTGAAGGTTCAGCCATTTGGTCTGTCTTATAGGAAGTAGAATTTTATGGTACCGTTGCTGTTTGGGTCCGGATTACTGTTTTCCACCCTTTGATTCCCTCCCTGCCCTCCCATCCATCTTATTGTCTAGTCCATGAGGTGCTTGCTGGGTATGTAAGGCATATTGGGCAGATTCAGGTTAAGTGTTGCAGATGAGTGAGACTATGTGTCGATTTTTTTTTCTGTGATTGGGTAAGTTGGCTGAGAATGATCTGTTCCAGGTTCAACCATTTTTCCTCAAATTTCTTTATGTCATTTTTTCTTATTTCTGAATGGGAGATAATATTTGCAGGTTATCCAACTGATAGAGGCCTTATCTCTAGAATTTACAAGGAACTCAAAAGCCTAAGTAATAAGAAGACAAATACCCCACTCACAAAATGGGGCACAGAGTTAAACAGGCAATTCACAGAGGAAGAGATACAAATGGCAAACACACACTTAAGAAAATGTTCATCATCCCTAATCATCAGAGAAATGCAAGTTAAAACAACTATGAGATTCCACCTTACCCCAATAAGGATAGCCAACATCAAAAGGTGAAATGAAAATAAATGCTGGCGAGGATGTGGAGAAGCAGGGACACTCATTCACCTTTGGTGGGAATGCAGGATGGTACAACCACTTTGAAAAGCAATATGGAGACTCCTGAAAAAGCTGACTATAGAAATACCAAGAGACCCAGTTATACCATTACTGGGCATCTACCCTAAAACCTTCAAACCAAAAGCCACAGAGATTTGCTCAATCATGTTTGTAATGGCTCAATTCGTAATAGCTGAAAGCTGGAATCAACCCAGATGTCCATCATTAGAAGAATGGATAACAAAGACATGGTATATCTACACAATGGAATTCTATACAGCAGTAAGAAAAAACGACATAAAAAAATTTGAGGAAAAATGGTTGAACCTGGAACAGATCATTAATCCTAATTCTGAGTGATTAAATGTAACAAGTTTTGTTAGCCTATAAATCAAAATAAGGTTGAGAATTAGTTTTAATAAATCAACCTACAATGAAGAGGAAACAAAAAGCTCACTAAAACTATCATATTCAATACTTTGAAAGCAAAAGGGAGCAGAAGGCATGTTATTTCCTGTAATTATAGCTATGATTATTCATTCATTCTTTTGCTATTATCCACATTTGTGTTCCAAGTATTATTGAAAAGACTATAAGAATGTATACACAGAGAATATATAAGAATATATATGCAGGGAAAAAAATATATATATATGCTTCTATTTAATTTTCCTACTTTTATGGGTCATTCTTCAGGAAATAGGAAGGATGGATGATGTTGGAGCTCACAGAGGGGTTGGGAAGAGGTTTAAGGGAAAGATTTAGATAAGAATTAAGTTATCAGGAATGTGTAAAGATTTTTCAAAATTTCAAAACCCAAATCCTCTAATCTTCACTCTATAGATTTTCTAGGTATTAAATATATCTAACAGAAATTAAAAAAAAAAAAAAAACTGTACCAGAGGAGACATCGCTGGGAATTCAGAGAGGTTGACTGAGCCTTTTCATTGTGTTTGCCTTGGAATTCCTTTTGGCAAATTGTCAAGCTGAGTAACAATCCCAAGCCTGAATGAAATCAGGTGAAAGGAAATTTCAGACATAGAGAATAAAAGAACAATATTTGAGAAATTATAGAAGTCCTGAAATGGCCAAGTATCCTCCTCTGAGTTTGCATTATGAATAAAATTCAAGAAAGAAATGCCTCAGTGGTTCATGATTCTTGTTTGCAGAGCCTGATGCTCAAGTTCCAATCAGGCACCCACATAAATCCAGAAGCACATGATGGCACATGTCTCTAGAGTGTACAGTGGTGTTCACTTTCTCTCTTTTCCCAAATAAATATAATTGTAAAATAATGAAAAGTATGGTTATTATAAAGGCTGTTCTTTTTAAGGGATACACTTGGAATTTCTTTACAAAACTTTCAGAACTACGTATATTATTATGCAAAAATGTAGTAAAAATTTCAGATCTACTTATTTTATTATGAAAAATATATAGTAAACAAATGATACTGAAAATGGAAACACTATCATTCTCATACATCTGTGATAATTATAGAATCATGAATAACTGACTAATTGAGGGTAAGTCAGCTTAAGGTTGGGAATCATTCATTTTCTAAACAGGGTCATGCTACATTTGCTTACTTTAAAAAAATATATTTGGGAGCTGGAGAGTTGGATTAGTAGTTAAGGTATTTGCCTGAGAAGCCTAAAGTCCCTCTTTCAATTCTCCAAGTCCCACAGAAGCCAGGCCCTGGCATACCCATTCTCCCTCTCTCTCTCTCTCTCTCTCTCTCTCTCTCTCTCTCTCTCCTCTCTTTTTCTCCTCTCTCATAAATAAATTTAAAAATATATTATCCTGACATGGTAGCAAATGCCTAAAAATATTTTAATGTAAGCACTATGATAGAGACAGAGACAGACAGACAAACACAGAGAGACAGTAGGGGTGCACAAAGGACACTTGCTGCAAATGAACTACAGATACCTGTGCCACATTGTGTATATGGCTTTATGTGGATTAGTCTATGGCTGCACCACCCTGGTAACACCCTATCTCATTTTATTTTATTTTCCACATTCTTCCTTTGCATTTCTCTCATACCTGTCACCAGTCTCCCATAATAAAGACACTTGAGCTGGAGACATCCCTTAGCAGTTAAGGCACTTGACTGTAAAGCCTAATGGCCCAGGTTTACTTCCCCTGTACCCATGGAGGTCAGATGCACAAGGTAGCACATGTGTCTGAACTTTGTTTGCAGAGGCTGGATGCCCTGGCTTACCTATTCTCTCTCTTTCTTCCTCTCTTAGATAAATAAATTATTTAATAAAATATATTTTTAAAAAATGTTTTATGTTTTTGAACAAAAGAAATAAAGCAAGTTCATAAATACATTATTTATTTAAAAATGTTTAGGAGCCCTGCTGTTGAATGATCTAGGCCAAATAAGACTAGACACATTCATGTTAAAGAAGAAACTGTAAATCTAGGGGTATGACTACTGGCTTTTCAAGTATGAAGACTTCAGTTTAGACCCTCAGAAGCCATGAAAAATGGCTAGGCATGGTAATATACACAGAGACAGCAGTATCAAACAAGATGTTGGCCAGCAAGTGTAGTCAAACTAGTGAGATATAGTTTCATGTACCAGTATGAGAGCCTGTTTTAAAAAAATAAGATGAAAATAGACTGAGGGCACCTCATGTCTACCTTTTGTTTCTATAGGCATATACACACACATACAAATTCACCTGCATGTACACATGGATACCCACACACATGAACATACATATACATATGGACACATACCACACACAAGCAATAAAAGAATCTAAAACTAAGACTTTCTTTGATGCTTTTCCAAAAGACAATGTCCCAAGTTAAGCTTAGTTAAGCTTCACATCCAAGAGCTTTCCATAAGCAGCAAAAATTCATCACTGCAACTGAGATATTTGATAATTTATTCCTTGGTTGATTGAATTGTTTACCTATAACCCATAATCAAAATGATTTTGACCCTGTCAATACTTTTCCATGCAGCATGGAGGAGGACAAAAGGAATGATCCAACAAGCAAAGGAAATACTACATTGAAAGAAGAGGATGTTAGGAAATGGAGTTAGGCAGAAAGAATACAAAAGAGGATAAGCAGAAGAGAATATAATCAAATTATTGTATGACCTGCAGAGATCCATGGAAACTGTTAACAGAAAACAACATTATTAAAGAGAAGATGAATCATAGCCAATATGAGTATCACTCAAGTTAAACAATCAGAAAAGGCAAAGGTCATCATGCAGAGGTTATGGACAGTATTATCTAAAGTGAGACTAGATGTCCTTAGAGTTCTAGGAAAGCCCTAATAATGAGTCATAGCATCATCTATAGAAAAAACACACACTGAAAAGAGCTCTTTTATGCTACCAAATCCTGGTAAAAATGAAATATCTGACCATAAGAAATCAAGTCGCTATGTGGCGAGTGCCACCTAACATGAAATGGGTTCCTTAAAGATCCACTAAGTCACAAACTGGCTTGATGAGAATCTGTTACTTAGTAGAAACATTACAGCTGGAATTAGGCACATACATGGCCAAAGAGTACAAGTGAGCTGTATCAACAGTGCCTCCAATTCTTCTCTGCTAGCTGATATCTATAACCAGTAAATGAAGGAGACAGAAAAGCCAAGTTAATTTCACAGATATCAGCTTGATATACAAGGACATATGTTGTGTCTCATTTTTTACTGAAAGGTGGAACTGATTAAGCTTTTAGCCCTGGGAAAGAGTGTAGTTATTGTACTTGTACCTGATCATCCACTTCTTAGAAAAGAAAAGAAAAGAAAAGAAAAGGAAAAGAAAAGAAAAGAAAAGAAAAGAAAAGAAAAGAAAAGAAAAGAAAAGAAAAGAAAAAATATCTGTTGGTAATAGGGTCTTATATACATGGGGAGTTGCAAGTAAATTGCCTAGGTGCTCTAGGTCCTAAAATGAAATGAGGGACTATTTAGGGACCAACAATGTCTAGAAAGAAGTATAAGAGGCTCTGTTGAAGGCTGATATTACATGGTAATATCTAATAATAGCATCTTCCATAGGGGATAATCTATGAAACCAAAACACAGAATCTCTTGGACATTGGATATCAATGCCTCCTTTGTTAAGCGATCCCCAGTGCTAGAGCAATGGGCTTAGGAACAATGTAATCCTGGGGGCAAGAATGGAGAAGACATGAATCTGAGAGTTTGATCTCCCACTCATTAAGGCTGATGTAATTACTTTGTCTAGCCAGATGTTCCTCCTGCCACTACATGAGCAAACTGACATCATATAGAGTATAATACCTTCAGGACACCAATAAGCTATTCATTATCAAATTGATTATATTGGACTACCTCTTCCTTGGAAAGGGCACTCATCACCTTTCAACACAGTAAGTATGGCTTTATTGCTTTATTTCTTCAAGCTCCTTGTGTCAAGAGACCCAAAGGTAAAAAGAGGAATAACATCCAGGTTTAAGAATGATTTCAGCAACAGGTATGACTTCAGTTGTACAATGAAACTAAACAATAATAGCTTTGGTGCCCAGGTGGTGGGATGTATATTGATACTTCTCATTCAATTTTACGAGGAAATAACAAGGGTAGTAGACAGAGTCTGAGAAGATGTGGTGACTAAGGACTAAAAACTCTCAACTATGCAAGTTTTCATCTCAACAGGAACCAAATTAGCACAAGTATGTTAGTAATGTGGTCATCTCAGTTTTCCATGGCTTTCCCAGATTTTGTTCTAAAATACCCACATCACAACAAATTATATAGTTATTAATGAACTGTTTTAGTTCTAGAAATTTCCCCATTTAAAAAGTCAAATTCCTCCATCCTCAGAACTCTTTCATCTGTGTGTAAATCTGGAGAGATGATCACCTCAGAGCTGTTCCCTGGTAGAAAATGAGTAGCAGAATAAGGAGATGGTGAATCACAAATGCAGGGTTTTCTTCTCTTCTTTTTTTTAAACAATTATATAATGTTAACATTTATGTATTTAACAATTAATGTATTTTGACCTTATTCACCCCACCATTTTCTTCTCTTTCCCTCTCACTCCTTGTACATCCCTTCTTCTTAGCAGTTAATCTCCTTACTTTCGTGAGTTCTTTTGTGACCACTGATTTAAACTAGAGCTGTATGTATGAACTTGGGTAGGAGGCAGTTTTAATGCCAGACCAGGGGCACATACTCATTCGATTTGCTAAAACTCTTATTTTTTTCCAAAGGAAAAAATGTAGTGAGTCATGGGTTATATTCATATGTAGTGAGGGGAAGGAAGGGAGAGGATGGGAGGAGAGGGGAGGGGGAAAGGGAGGGAGAGGAGGATATGGAGGGGAGGGGAGGGGAGGGGAGTGAAGGGAAGGAAGAAAGGAAGAAAGGAAGGAAGGGAGGGAAGGGAAGGGAAGGGAAAGGAGAAAGCAAAGAGAAAGATTATGTGACAGGCCCCATGGCCCAGACTTATAATTCCAGCTACTCCAGAGAGCAAAGCAGAACGATTGTAAAGTGAAGGTCTGACTGGGCCTCCAAATGAGCTCAAGGCCAGCATGGAAAACTTAGTGAAACTCTAGGAAAAAAAAAGGTGGGGGAAAACTTTCCATGACAAAACTCAGCTTTATAATTATATGAACACAAAACCAAACCTACAGAAAGTCCTCCAGGAAATTCTCCACAGAGAAGAAACAAATAACCAAACACAAATGCCTACAAGAAGCAGATCTCAGCAACCAAACCAAGAGTAGATAGAAAAAAATAAATTAAATTCCATGGAAATGCCAACACACCTCTACCACCACAACATGACAGGGATCAAATCAAATCTCACAGTCATCACCCTAAACATTAATGGCCTTAATTCACCCATCAAGAGATACAGGCTAACAGGGTGGATCAAAAAATTAGACCCCTCAATCTGCTGCCTTCAAGAAACCCACCTTACCACTAAAGACAGAAACCTCCTCAGGGTGAAAGGGTGGAAAACAATATTCCAAGCAAATGGGAATAAGAAACAAGCAGGTGTAGCTATATTAATATCAAATAAAGTTGACTTCAAACCAAAAACAACCAAAAAAGACAAAGAAGGCTACTTCCTACTTAAAAAGGGAACAATCCATCAAGAGGATAATACAATCATAAATCTGTATGCACCAAACACAGGGGCAAAACAGTTCATAAAAAAAAAACCTACTTGACAATAAAATAGAAATTACCACCAACACCATCATAGCTGGGGACTTTAACACACCATTATCAGTAATAGACAGATCATCCAAAAGGAAGCTCAACAGGGAAGTAAGAGAGCTCAATAAAACCATAGAGCACTTACAACTAACAGACATCTATAGAACTTTAAATCCCAAACCCACAGACTACACATTCTTCTCAGCAGCCCATGGAACATTCTCTAAAATAGACCATATACTGGGTCACAAAGATAGTCTCCACATATTCAGGAAAATCGACATAATTCCCCGCATGATATCAGATCATAATGCTATATTCCTAGAAATCAACAAAATAAAAAACCAACAAGAGCCCCAACGGCAACTGGAAACTGAATAGCACACTCCTAAACAATAATTGGATAGTGGATGAAATAAAAAATGAAATTGCAAAATTCCTGGAATTGAATGACAATGGAAACACATCATACCAAAACTTATGGGACACAATGAAGGCAGTCCTCAGGGGAAAATTCATAGCACTCAATGCCTTCATAAAAAGACAGAAAGATCCCAAATCAATAGCCTAACCATCCACCTAAAGGCATTGGAATAACAAGAAAAATCCAACCCAAAGAGCTCCAGAAGGAAAGAAATAATTAAAATCAGAGCAGAAATTAATGAGTTGGAAACCAAGGAAACAATTAAGGCAATGGACAAAACAAAGAGCTGGTTTTTTAAAAAAATAAACAAGATTGACAAACCTCTGGCCAATTTGATCAAGCAAAAAAAAAGGAGAGACTATAAGTTATCAAAATTCAAAATGAAAAAGGAGAGATCACAACAGACATCAGCGAATTTGGTAGAATCATCAGGACTTATTTCAAAAACCCCTACTCCACAAAACTGGAAAATGTGGAGGAGATGGATAAATTCCTGGATGCATATCATCTACCAAAGCTAAACTCAGAGCAGATCAACCACCTCAATGAACCCATCTCACTCATGGAGATCGAAAAGTCATAAAAAACTTCCCAAAAAAGAAGAGTCCAGGACCAGATGGATTCCCAGCCGAATTTTATCAAACCTTCATGGAAGAACTCAAACCAATCTTCCTAAATCTGTGCCACACAATTAAAGAACAGGGAAAGCTACCCAACTCCTTTTATGAAGTTAGTATCACCCTAATCCCAAAACCAGGCAGAGATGCCACTAGAAAAGAAAACAATCAGCCTATTTCTCTAATGAACATAGACGCAAAGATCCTGAACAAAATACTCGCAAACCGAACCCAACAACACATCAAAAGCATTATCCACCTTGACCAAGTGGGATTTATCCCAGGAACACAAGGGTGGTTCAACATATGAAAGTATGTCAATGTAATACACCACATAAAAAAGCTTAAACATAAAAATCACATGATCATTTCGATAGATGCAGAAAAGGCCTTTGACAAGATACAACATCAATTCATGATCAAAATATTGGAGAGAATCGGCATGGCCGATTCACATTTTACCATAATAAAGGCAATATACAAAGCTCCAAAGGCCCAATTAATACTTAATCGAGAGATACTGGAGGAATTCCCATTGAGATCAGGAACAAGACAGGGATGTCCTCTCTCACCTCTACTTTTCAATATAGTTCTGGAAGTTCTAGACCAAGCAATAAGGCAGGAGAAGGCAATAAAAGGGATACAATTTGGAAAGGAAGAATTTAAGTTAGCTCTATTCGCTGATGACATGATTGTATATGTAAGAGACCAGAGAGACTCCATCCCAAAACTCCTGAAGGTGATTAACTCCTATAGCAAAGTAGCAGGATAAAAAAATCAATGCACAAAAATTGGTAGCATTTCTGTATGCAAATGACAAAGACACAGAAAAAGAAATAAAGGACATAGTCCCATTTTCAATAGCAACAAAAAAAAATAAAATACCTTGGAATAACGTTAACCAAGGAAGTAAAAGATCTATACGACGAAAATATAAAAACTCTCACAAAAGAAATTGAGGATGCCTTAAAAGGTGGAAAGACCTCCCATGCTCCTGGATAGGCAGAATTAACATTGTGAAGATGACAATCCTACCAAAGGCAATATATAGATTTAACGCAATTCCAATTAAAATCCCTACAGTGTTCTTCACAGAGATAGAAAAAATGATCTCAAATTTCATATGGAAAGGCAGTGGCCGTGCATATCCAAACATATCCTTAGCAAAAGAAATACCTCTGGTGGCATCACCATACACAATATAAAGCTATATTACAAAGCCATAGTAATAAAAACAGCATGGTACTGGCATAAAAACAGGAGTATAGACCAATGGAATAGACTTGAGGACCCGGATTTTGGGCCAAGCAACTATAGCTACTTGATATTCGACAAAGGCCCGAACAATATAGACTGGAAAAAAGATAGCATCTTCAACAAATGGTGCTGGACAAACTGGATAACCACATGCAGGAAACTAAAACTTGATCCACACATTTCACCATGCACAACACTCAAATCCTAAAGGATCAAAGACCTCAACATAAGACCACAAACTCGAAAACTACTGGAAGAAAATTTAGGAAGTACTTTCCATGATATAGGAATGGAAAAAGACTTCCTGAATAAAACCCCAGTGGCTCAAGTTCTTAAACAGTCACTCAACCATTGGGATCATATGAAGGTGAAGAGTTTCTTTACAGACAAGCATATAATAAGCAAAGCCAATAGAATACCCACAGAATGGGAGAAAATATTTGCAGGTTGTCCAACTGATAGAGGCCTTATCTCTAGAATTTACAAAGAACTCAAAAGTCTAAACAATAAGAAGACAAATACCCCACTCACAAACTGGGGCACAGAGTTAAACAGGCAACTCACAGAGGAAGAGATACAAATGGCAAACACACACCTAAGAAAATGTTCATCATCCCCAATCATCAGAGAAATGCAAATTAAAACAACTATGAGATTCCACCTTACCCCAATAAGGATAGCCAACATCAAAAGGTCAAATGAAAATAAATGCTGGCGAGGATGTGGAGAAGCAGGGACACTCATTCACCTTTGGTGGGAATGCAGGATGGTACATCCACTTTGAAAAGCAATATGGAGACTCCTGAAAAAGCTGACTATAGAAATACCAAGAGACCCAGTTATACCATTACTGGGCATCTACCCTAAAACCTTCAAACCAAAAGCCAGAGAGATTTGCTCAACCATGTTTGTAGCAGCTCAATTCGTAATAGCTAAAAGCTGGAATCAACCCAGATGTCCATCATTAGAAGAATGGATAACAAAGATGTGGTATATCTACACAATGGAATTCTATACAGCAGTAAGAAAAAACGACATAAAGAAATTTGAGGCAAAATGGTTGAACCTGGAACAGATCATTCTCAGCGAACTTACCCAATCACAGAAAAAAAATCGACACATAGTCTCACTCATCTGCAACACCTAACCTGAATCTGCCCAAGATGCCTTACATACCCAGCAAGCACCTCATGGACTAGACAATAAGATGGATGGGAGGGCGGGTAGGGAATCAAAGGGTGGAAAACAGTAATCCAGACCCAAACGGCAATGGTACCATAAAATTCTACTTCCTAAAAGATAGACCAAATGGCTGAACCTTCACTAGACCCTTACAGGAAACACCTGAACCATGAGACACTGAAGAGGGTAGGATCAAAACTGACCTAAATCTCTTACATCTTCCTTCCCTCCCTCTTCCCCTCTCCCCTCTCTCTCTCTCCTCTCTAACTCTTGTATATTAGTTATCTTTTTCCTCAATTTCTTAGCGGACACTGACCTGTAACCCCCACTTCCAGTTTGGGCCTACCATCCACAATGAGCTTTTGATCAGAGAAACCTACAAGGTTTCCCAAAACAATGACAGACTTCTGTCAGAGTACTTGATGACCCACCAAAGGCCAGTGGTAAGACCCTATTGCTGAAGACTCCATATGCAGCTGACACGTAAAACGGAATGACATGGCTAGAAGCCAGGAGAGAGTCAGTCCCCAGACAGTCAGCATGTCTAGTGCCAGAAGGCGCTACCTAGGCGACTGGGGGAAATGACCAAGATATGTCCAAGCAACACATTGTTTAACCTAATTAGCAACAAATAACCGGATGTGATGCCCACACAAGTGCAATAGTGGTACACAGCCATGGTGAGGAACCAATTGCTCTTGATTTGGCTAACTGATCCACTCAGTGGTACTAGACCCATAGCTGGAGCTGGGAAACAAGTCAGAACCATACCCAAACACAAGCCCACTCTACAATATCAAGCTACCATCAAATTGGGATATAAGAGGGCCTAAACCTACCATACTGTCTATCAAAAAAGTAAGTGTTATCTCAATTTTCCGGGTGCTAACTTACTCTCCGTTAGAGAATCTGCTTCTCTTTTCCAGATAGATGCAGATCCTAAGAAGAGAGCTGCCCCAACATACCTCAAAAGGGACCCAACTGAAACTAAGGACAACTGACGAAATAAGCAATGGTGATGTTTTCCTGTAAACCGGATACCAGCACAAAGGGGAAGGAGATCAATGCAGAGAAAAATCAACTCCTACCAAATCAGAGAACCAGAGCCTCAGAGGCCCCCAACACCTCAGCACTGAAGCAGACCAAAAATGAACCCAACATGGCTCAGGGAAATTTTGCGGAAGAGGGGGCGGAAAGAATGTCAGAGTCACATGTTGGGTCATGATATGCAGAGACATTTATCATACCAATAACTGGGGGCTAACTCCACAATGCACGACCCATTTTCATTAACAAGGAGGGTCTTATGTGAGGGCGTAGATCACAGATGAGCCTAAATAATGGTACCAAACTGCCTGTATTTACTGAAAAGAAAACTAATAAATTAAATTAAGAAAATATATTTACAAAAAAAATAAATAAAAAAAATTAAAAATTAAAAAAAAGGGGGGGGTGCCAGAGAGAGAGCTGGAAATACAGCTCAGTGACAAAGTGCTTGCCTAGTGTGGGTGAGGCCAAGATTCAATCTCCAGTACCACGTGTGTGTGTGTGTGTGTGTGTGTGTGTGTGTGTGTATGTGTGTGTGTGTAAGTTTCAAAGAACTTTTCAGTGACATCTTTTCTGGACATGTTGCATAGAATTCTAATCCTTTCTTCTCACTTCCACTTCCATTTCTTACCTCGCTTTTGTTGGATTATATTTTTCTTACCACCTGACATCTATAACTTTATATACATTACATTTTATTTTCTTTTTGAATGCTTTGAGTACTACACACAAATCTTACAATTTAAACCCTACAAAGACATTTTGATTTTGACTTTACTATTGAATTTCCTGTTCCTGAAAAAAATAAGATGTTATATAATGAATTCTTACAATTCTTACATTAACATTTCATGGTTTCACTCATTTAAGAAAAAGCATCATGTATTAGCAAAGTGGAGCAAAGACCTATGAAATGCTCTATTGATCACTTACAGGGAATTGTGTGCTCTAGTTATTGAGGAAGGAAAAACAGCTGCCTCAGATACTCCTCAAAACTTTAAGAAGAGTCCAACTGCAGGTGGATTCAGAGGGAAAGGACAATGAGAGCAGGTGTATTAGGCCTTCCCTGGAGAATGGGTACTATGGCAAAGGGCAAGTTGCAGCAAACATCCTTAGTGAAAGGGAAAAAAAGAAAACCATAGGTGAAAAGGTGGGATGCTAAATTAGGAGAAGTGGAAAGCCAGATATGTTAGAGACGCGTAACAAGAAGTGTTGGGAAATATGCTTAGAGAGTTGGGTAGTACTCACAAAATTGTTGATAGAACAGGGATGATATAGAGGCTAATTTTTCTGTAAGAAAATAGTTAATTATGAAGCTTGGATGTGAGGGAAGTAATTCTCCTATAATCAGAAAAATTGGACTAGAATAGGGAAGACTCTAGAATCAGGAACTTAATAAATCAGCTCTTACAGAAGCCAGGCATGGTGGTGCACACCTTAACACCCACCCAGCACTTGGAACGCAGAGGTAAAAGGATTGCCATGAGTTTGAGGCCAGCCTAGGACTAAGGGCAAGGTCAGCCTGGGCTAAAGTGACACCCTACCTCAAAAAGTAAAAGAATTATTTTAAATAAGCTCTTTTAATAATCATAACTAATGTTACTGAGGGAAAGGTTTAAAAAATTAATGAAGCAAATGTGTTTTTAAAACCTTACAATAGAATTTAAGATAGAAAGATGAATTCTGAAAAATATTATGACTTAATGTTCATTTAGCTTTTAACACAATATTTTTTACCATAAAGAATAGTATGTTGATAGAATAAACAAAAGCAGAAACCAATTCCAACAAACAAAAATTTGATCTAAATTACCTATTAGTATATATGGCTGCTTAATGCTGATAGTGTAAGCTTTTGTACCATATGAATGCACTGACTTGCAACTGGAAGTTTTGCCATAGTTGCTTAAGATCAACAAAAGATTGCTCTTCAGAAGTCCCCAAAGTCATAAGCTCTCCAGAGGAAATGCCGTGCACATTGCTCCCAGAAGTGCACAGAGGAGTGCCATTAGCAAAGGAGATGGTTTGCCTTACGTTTCATGGGAATATACAAACAGAAAGGTTATTGCTGAGGCAGCCAGGACTCAAACCACTCTGGGATGCAAAGTCTGAAGTCAACACCTCTTCAGAGAATGGAAATAAAGTTAAGAGTGGCACACAGGTCGGCCTTGAAAGTCTCTAGTACAAAGTACCTGCACTTGAGCAGGCCACTTGGGGTTACAGGTTGAATTAAAATGTAAATTAATGGTTTATTCCAACTTAAAAACTGAAGGACTGGAGATATGGCTTAGCCATTAAAGTTCTTGCCTGAGAAGCCTAAGGACCCAGATTTGATTCTCCAGTTTCCGCAAAAGCCAGATGCACAAGGTGGTGCATGTGTCTGGAATTCGTTTGCAATGGCTAAAGGCCTGGTCACACTCATTCTCTCTCTATTTCTCTGTCTCAAATAAAAATAAATTTAAAAAAGAAAAGAAATTGTGTTTAAAGAAAAAAAATGAAAATTGACAACACATTGGTAAAGTTTATAGAGACGTCAGCCATAAACCAGAGAAAACTGTTCACCTTGCATAGGGTTGTGGAAATACCGTGACTTTTAGTTCTTAAGGCCTCAATCATCCAAACATTTAACCTTAACTTTATTTTGTGTTCAGGCCATTGCCAAAGGAAAATATCTCCATTACTGCAGATCATATGATGCTAAAAAAAATTCAGTGATTATTCTAATATCACAGCACTTCCACAAATCTATGTTGTGAGTGTTCATAGATTTTTATATGCTCATATGTGTATGTTTTCACAAAACAATCACTCTCTGTTAGTAGCCTCTCTATATAACCTTAACCTAATGGTGATTTGGATACCCTTGTGCTTATTGTTTTTTTTTAAATAACCAAAATTTATTGTCAGAATATATGAAAGAGATGGTAAATTTTAGTTAGCAATCCAATTGGGAAATTTTATGGGAAAATGCCCTTTAAAAGCCAAAGTACTGTATTTATACATGAGTACAAATTATATACTGTTTGCTTTCAGTCTATGGCTGGTATGAAATATACAGAAATACTGAATATTCTGAGTACAATGCCTATTTGTTCTATGTAAAAGACATAGGCAAAACATAATTTAATGTGGTAAGTATTGCTTTATGGAGGGACTCTCTGTCCATGGGTCAGCATAATTATGCGGGCAATGCAAATCCCCTTCCTTTGGACCAGGTTCTTTGCATTGTAAAGGCAAGGGCACATGATTTGCTCAAGCCTTTGCATATGTATGCATCTGAATAATCTTTACACTATGACAATATGGCTCTAGGGAGAAAATCCAGGATGTTTTGACTATGTTCACATATCCTCAGGTCAATGTATTTAATGTGCAAAAGCAAACAAAGCAGGAATGAGTATTTAATCTATTTCCTTGTATGAATATTCAAAAACCCACCTGTTCACACTTTGCTGTTGATCCCTCAAGAACGAAATGCCAGTTTGATAGACTAATGATATCCTAGCATTTCGGATGAAAAATACTCAGAAATCCCAAAATGTACATTGAAAACATAGTTTCCAAGCCAGGCAAACAAATCTGTTCATACGATAAATAATGGTTGACTATGCACTAAATGGGTCTTATTTTCATATAATTAAAAAAATATATACATCATCTCAATCCTTGAAGCATGAAAATTGTCAAGAATAATATGTTCTCATTATCTATCAGACATATCAGCTATCAAGCATATTAGACTATATGTCCTATTTTGCCTATCTGGAGCAATCCCATTACCCAATATTTCAGAGAACGTTAGTCTACATCCCATTGATCAAAGTCCCCCATACTATATCAGCTGTTGCTTAATAGCACTGAAGAGATAATGTCCTGCCTAAAGTGAACACAGGTCACTATCACCACCAAGTAGGCCTTCAATTACTATTGATATATTGATTTTCTCACTGGTGGTAAAAGCTCAGCTTACAAAGATCACTCCTAGGAAAAAAAAAATCAACAATGTAAGAAAAATGCCTTGAATTTTATCTTTGTGACAATAAAATATGTACAAATATAGTAACCCTAAGTATTTGGGTCTATTATTTTTAAAGTAGGTTTTTTAGTTCATTGACATATGAGAGATTTACAATAATCATGTCAATATTTAAATATGGCTATCATCAAATTTGGACACCAATATTATTATTGGAGTGGAGGAAATAGAAGAAATGGCAAAGAAACTGAATAATGAAATATCTGAAGATAGGTACAAGTATGGTTGGTGAATAATAATAAATTTAATCTAACTAGTAAATTAGGTCACCTGTCAATAAGAAACATCTCACCTGAGTTACTCATTGCACATGTCTTTAGTGTGTAGATTTTTACAGCTTCATGCAATATTTCATGATACACATTCAAATGAGAATGGGTTTGAAGATGGGCCAGAAGTGACCATTAAATTTGAGAGCATAATGAATTTACTTTTCAGCTTCCTGCAGGGTTTGTGGTTTCCACCCCTTGGTCAGGTGAGGGATCAGCAAGGATCTTCCTAGTCAAAGCTGAATCTAGCTGTCAGGGAATGGGCTGAGGACTGATTGAGCAAGCACTGCTATTAAGTCTCACACCCCCAACCACGGGTGTGCTCTGTGTTTGAAAAGCTTGCGCAAATAATCTGGTCCTCATCTCTGATCACACGATGGGGAGTGGAATCAGTTCAGAAAGCAAAGAGTCCGCCAAAAGGTCAAAGGAATTGGAGAAAAAGCTGCAGGAAGATGCTGAGCGTGATGCAAGAACCGTTAAATTGCTTCTATTAGGTAATATTTTTTATTTTGCTTTCAAAAACTGAATGTATTCTCATTTATGATATATTTACTTTTCTCATAGTTCAAGTTTATTGTTACTAGATAGGAGAACTGTGATGGAAATATGTTTGGGAAAAAATAGACTGACTTTTTATATACCCTATAAATATTTCAGATTTTTTCTGTTTAATACTTATTACATTTTATGTGGTAAATATCTGTTAGCTGTTTCAATTGGCATATGTCAATAATGTGGTTTACTATTATTTTAAGACTCAAAAATATTTATTACTTTAGTTTATCCTAACCATTGTGCTTTGTAATCTTATGAACAACACTTTAACCAAAACTTATGAAAATCTATAGTTTTGTTTGGATATAAATTTTTACTGTTATGATCAATTAGTCTGAAGCTATTTATACAATAATAATAAAGTACTTTGAACTATATAAAAAATATCACCCAGACTGCTGAATGTTGTCAGTAAATTATCATATACTTAAATATGGCATTTAACTACTTTTGAACACAAATAATCATTCATGTGACAAAGTATGTCTCCATTTTTCCTTCCCTCAAAACTCCATACAATGTTTACCACAACTACAATCTCAATAAATATTCCATTAACTACAATAATTAAAATAATCATTTGTCACACATCTTCTCACAAACTAGTATGTTATGGTACATGGGATAAAATCAACAGAACTTGGTGACCAACTGCTTATGGAGAGTGAGAGGATAAAGAAAGGGTAACACTGGGTATAGTGATTCATTGTTCAGGAATATATGAACTGTGGGGCATATTTGAGATTGGAAAAGAAAGGCAAATGTGGTAATCTAAGACATTCAAATTTGTGATTTGTGATTTTTTTAAAATCAGAAACAAATAGAGGAATCTGTTAAATCAACAATTTTATGTTCATTCTATTAGTGTATTCAAAGGGAATTTATTTTCTTTCAGAACTTGACTTTTTCCTCAACAGTTTCTCTATGTTTTAAGTTTAAGTGTTCCTTTACGATGGCCTCATTGTAAGATAATCAGAACCTAACTGTGGGGTTTCCTTCTCTCATTCTTCAAAGAAAGAAAAAAAGGAAAATGTTTTCTCCTTTCTTGCCCAATTTCTGTCAGTTAATGATTTATATATTAGCTTCCAAAATCATAAATGCTCAGTACTCCACAGAGCTATTCATGAAGACCAAATTTGTATATATATATACACACACACACATACATACATATATTATATATATATATGTGTGTGTGTGTGTGTGTGTATGTAAGTATAGTGTATATACATGTATATATATATATTCACTCTCAAATAAAAAAGAATGCATTACAATTATATTTACACTTATATGATGGGTTAAGTTGAAAGAGTAATTTTTCATGACTGGTATGTGAAAAGATGGCTGGTTTTTACTATGCTTTGTTTCACAGTATTATAATATGTTGCATCATATACTTGGATTAATTTGGCTCTAACAATATGTAGCCTGAATTGTTCACTCATATTTTATTTACAAAAATGCATCATGCATCAAACTCTTTAGTTTTTCCTGTTTCAATTTATACTATACGCCTTTGACAAATTTTCCTTGAATTTCCTTGAATTCCATGTGTGATTTAATCAAGTTCAAAATGACAAAGTCTTACAAAAACCCTATTTCATTCTCATGTTTAATTGGACTTATATTTTCTAATCATAATTTTTAAAATTCAGTTTAGCTTCAATAAAACATCATATAAATGTTGCATAGAACTAAACTAAGCCTGCCCCCTAACCCATTCTTAACTCCCTCAACAGTGAACTCTATTGGACTCTCTCTCTCACACACACACACATACATTTAAAAAAGGCAAGGCTATTGATTGTGCCTCAAAAAAAAAGAAAAACCTAACATAAGAGACAATGAGCAGTTGACAAAAATGCTTATCTCTAAGTAATTCAAGAAAAGAATAGTGAAACATCTAACAGTGTGAACAGTGCATAATGTGTTTTATCTAAAATATAACATGGGCTGGGGAGATAACTCAGGGGATAAAGTGCTTGCTAGGTGAGCATGAGGATTTGAGAACATAGAATCCACATAAACCCAAAGTAGGTTGGCCTTCATGCAATTTTGTAATGTATGTTGGACTTGCTTATGATCAGCAGAGGCTTTGTTTGGAAACTTTAATTCATACTAAAAGTTCTATAGAGTATTACGCCCCAAATTAAATGACAAGTAGCTAGCTATCTAAAATAGGCCTTCAGGAGAAAACTTACAAAATTTTCTATTGCAGTGCCTTCATATTCTGGTTCAAGTATATATTAAAAAGAAAATGAAGATTTTTGCTGAAATGATTTTCAAAGTCCAAGAAAGCTCATACAATATTCTATGAAAAAATGAGGTGTTATTGACATACCACACCTGCATGTGTTTAAAGCATATGACCTGATGGATCAGGAAATGAGTATATACTCATGACTATGACCATAAGCTATGCCATCCATAGATCAAGCATCCCCCAAGATATTTTACCTTTTTATTATTTTCATTTTATAAGACCATAGTGTAAGACATATAACAAAGAAAGTCAAAATTTTCATTTGTTCTGAACAAAAACAATCTAGGAAGAGATAATTCTCTAACCCCAATAAGTAGTCTACAGAAATCTATAATAATTCCTATAATTGGTGACAAATCCTGAGCATTGTTAAGTATAGATGTTAAACAAAGACTAATGAGATTAATAGTTTTCCTGTTAACAAAACAGATTCTAGGTTGTGACAGTTTCCTGCTCTTGACTTTTTCCTCTTAAATATAGTATCAGTGAATTGGGTGAAGGACAAGGCATGCATTTCAAACCTGAGAAAATTTAGTTAGGAACATACTGTAACAGAACAGAATTGAGATTTCAAATGCCTTCAGTTAGCCGAAAATACATATTTTTTCCTTTGCTGAGAAACTATATAATAACTCAATGTTGTTTCCCCAACTTTTTGTTATTATATTATTATATAGAATTTGTGAAAATGATATCTTAGAAATCTATACTTTAAATAAATAAAATAGTTATACTTATTGAGGTTCAAAATCTAACTTAACATCTGAGTTTGTGGAAGAAGATTTTTGGTAAGAACTGATATTAGGAAAAACAGCAAAAATGTAATAACTAGAGACCAAAAAGTGCATAATGAATATGATAAAGCAACAAGGCTTAATGAAGAAGACAAACTAATCATGGTCTGTTTGATGAAAATTATTCTGCTCTTTAAAGCACTGAGTGAGGCAGACCTACACTTCTTCCTTGTCCCATCCTACCTCATCTGAGTGCCAGCACTGCTCTCACTGCCTCATAGCAGAGACAACAGGACAGGCAGATCAGAGGAATACTAGCCCTTACATCAATGTCTCTCAGAGAGTACTAATCTACAGATCATCTTCAATAAGATACTATGAGAAGAATGGAAGACACTATACCAGAAAGAGCTCTGTAAAAAGATGAAAGCAGGGCTGGAGAGAAGGCTTAGCAGTTAAGCACTTGCCTGTGAAGCCTAAGAACCCCAGTTAGAGGCTGGATTCCCCAGGAGGCCATGCATCTGGAATTTGTTTGCAGTGGCTGGAGGACCTGGCGTGCCCATTCTCTCTCTCTCTCTCTCCCTCTCTCTCTGTCACTCTCAAATAAATAAATAAACGAAAAAAAAAAAAAAGATGAAAGCCCATTCTTCCAATAAAAGAAAATGTTGAATGCTTACTATATGGTAGAGAATGTTCCTGGTCATTAATACCTGAGATTGAATCTTCCAAAACCCTAAAATGTGGATACTAATAGCCAAGACTTTATAAATGAGGAAATAAACTCTCACAGACATTAAATTTCATCTGGATACTCAGCAAGAAATGAGTAGGAGCTCATATTTATTCATTTCCTGAACCATACCTATTCTGTCTTTCCACAAGAGTTCAGCCTATCTGGGGCTGCAGAAGGGGGGTATGGATCAATAATGTTTACACTGCCCTATGAGAAATAGAATCACTGAGTGGAACAAAACTAGGTCAAAAGGAGTATTCTTTAAAACATACCAGAAGCTGACAATGTGATAAAAGTTAGAAAAGATGCATTTTCATGTTAGTTTCCATATTCTACAAAATATGTGTTGAAATTGTTTTAATATTGACATTGCCAGTGTATGCCTCAAAACGAAGTAATATGACACCATATTAATGCAGAGTTCAATGTACTTTATGTGAAGCTAGATCTAGCCCTTGGGATGCATATCTTAATTTCTTCACTACTAGTTTCTCTCATGGATGAAATAAAAGTATGTGCATAGCCAGTTGACTTCTAATGCAATTATATAATTTTAAGATTACCTATAAAAATTAAAATATGAATATGTCAATTTTTTAATCTCATCATGTGTATTATAACCAAGTGAGTAATCAATGCCTATGTATATTTAATTGAAGTTCAGTTATAGGTATGAATATAGAATAACTTTAAAATTATTTTTTATGTTTTCAAAAAAAGTAAACAGGGCTGGAGAGATGGCTTAGCAGTTAAGGCACAACCCTGTGAAGCCTAAGGACCCAGGTTAGATCTTCCAGGTCCCAAGTATGCCAGATACACATGGTGGCACATGCATGTAGAGCTCCTTTGCAGTAACTAGAGGCCCTGATGTGCCCATTCTCACTCTCTCTCTCTCTTCCTCTCTCTGTCTCAAATAAATAAATAAATAAATGAAATCTTTAAAAAATAGTGAAACCAAACTCTTTAACATATTAATAATAAATGAATCTGTATTAAAGTGTGAATTAAATATAAATCTAAATATTTAGTTCTTTGAAACATCTACTTCAAAGAAAGAGATGCATATCTTTTTTAAATTCCCTTGCTGCTCTTTGACCCAGAAAACAATGTGAATTATGAGCACAGTTTAAAAGGAAGGGATTAATTCAGGCCACATTCTTTATATGTGAATATGCTGCCATGCAGTCTATATTTGGCTTTGTAACATAATCTAATACTCAAAGTATGAGGTGGAGATTGTTAACTAAGTCCTGAAGTCAATTTACAAGTGAGATTGAATAGCTTGTGTTTGACATGACTGAGATGGAGTTGCAAGCAATAAAGAAATTTGAGATAAAAACTTATTTTCTTTAGGAAATCTCTTGCCAGAATTGTAGTCAACTGTGCTCATCCTTCACAGAGAACACTGATATCACTATGTAGAACAAGGATTATCCAGACACCCTTGGAAAAGGGCCAAAGGGAAAATTTTGTTTTCATATTTAAATCATCTTCACTTAAAAAATCTATTCAGAGAATTAGAATTCCATTAAGCTTCATTCGAGCATAAGAATAAACACTTAAGTAACAGCAGTTACTTAAACTGGGAATAAGAGAAAGTCAAAGTCACTTTTGAGGAGACATAAAAATATTTTCAGGGGCTGGAGAGATGGCTTAGCTGTTAAGGTGTTTGCCTGCAAAGCCAAAGGACCTTCATTTGATTCCTCAGTACCCACGTAAGCCAGATGCACAAGGTGGTGCATGCATCTGGAGTTAGTTTGCAGTTGCTGGAAGCCCTGGTGCACCCATTCTCTCTCTCTCATTCTCTCTCTCTCTCTCTCCTTCCCTCTCTCAAATAAATAAATAAAAATAAAAATAAATAAAAAATATTGTCAGATTTCTGGAGGTTGTGGAGATTCATTTGCAGGTTCATTTGAAGGCAGATAGAATCAGCTCTGAAGGAAACTCATTTCTTCTTTCAGAATGTAGCAATAGGCAAGAATCCAGCTCTTGGGGGAAGGTGATGTGCAAAGTCGCTTGGTGCAGTGACATTTCTCAGTGGTAATGAAGGAGATGGTGGGCCACAGAAATCTACTGGTGAAAAATAATCTCCATAAGCTCCACACATTTTCCCTAGAGGAGGTGGAGGAAAAGGAGGTCCAGCTCTCATGATAATTCTTAGTATGTATTCTCATGAAAATTTTCAGTTACTTTTAATTTTTGATGGTTTATTTATGTGTTTATGAGCACGTGCATGCAGAAACATGCATGGAGAGGTCATGGGAGCTTTCTGTAGTCCAACTTCTTTGAGACTGGATTTTTTGCTGCGTGCTCATGCAGACATGTCTGGACCATGAGCTTTGAATTCTTCTTCTTTTTTTTTTTTTTTTTTATTTTTCCATTGCCATTGACATAGGTGCATTAGGACCACAGTTTTATGCATCTTTAAGTCAGTATTGGGGTACAGAACACTAGGCTTCAGGTTTTGCAAGCAAATGTCTTTAACTGCTAAGAAATCTCCCTGGGTCTTTAGTTATGTTAAAAATAATTGATTATTCTGCCTATTTCAGGTACATTCTGAATTATCAACTAAGTTACAATGTAGTAATATACCTTGAAGATTCAGGAATAATTTTTAAAATTCACAGACTAAAATGCTCTCAGTGTCATTGCCATCTGGTCTTGGACTTGGCCCTCAGTATCCCTGGGCTGCACATAACCAGTTGATGCAATCATCCAAGGGCTGAAACTGCTTGAATTCAAATCATATCTCTTCTAGACCTGTGTAAAGTTTATCATTGTCAGAATTCCCTAACAATGTAATATAATGATCATTTACATAGAAACATTAAGTATTATAAGTACTTGAGACTATTTAAAGCACATTGGTGAAGGTGAATGAGTTATAATCAACTATTGTAGCAGCTAATGGAAGCAACTTGAGCTCTGGTAGATTGTGTCTACAGGGCTCCTGGAATCAACCTATGGTGGTGCTGAAGAATGAGGAAAGACCATCCTGAAAGCTCATTCACTCCCTGACATAATCTAAAAGGTCACTTTTATTCCCAAAATTTATGACACTTTTGACTTACCTACAGGAGAGAAAAGTAAGATAAAATTAGGTTGTGATTTATTTTTATCTGACCAAGTGGTTCTTTTTTGAAATTTTTATTTAATTTGAAAGGACAAGGGAGAAAGAGGAGCACAGTTTTGTGCATCAAGGTATGTCTGTACTGAGGAATCAAACCTGGGCCAGCAAGCTTTGCAAGCAAGCAACCTTAACTACCAGGCAATCTCCCTAGCCCACAACAGTGATTTTTAACTGACACAACATTGGTTCATGATTCATGATAAGATGCTTATATATTTTTGGAATTATTTTCATGCATACTTGATATAAACTCTACCACCAACCTATGTTCCTTGCTCAGATTTTATAAAATTCCTACATTCTCTCATTTTATCAAAGTAGATATTTCATATAAACAAAAGTACTGTGACTATTTTATTTCACTATAAAAATATTCAACAATACAGTATTTCTTAAGACAACTTAATTTATATTCAGATAAGACATTCTTTTCTAAATTTCAGACTTTCACCAGGCTTTTCCCTCAGCATTTCCACTCTAACTAAACAAAATACAGCACAGATAAATATGTCTACATAGTTAGTAGTAGAAGTTCTATTGAATCCATTAAAATTCCTTCCATATTCCCACAATTCTAAAATTTTTAAGTCAGCAAAAATATGCTGTATATTGTTACATGTGCAGGATGGTACTACAATTTCAAATATTCCCTTCTAATTTTAGAGTTTTCAAGTAAATCTAGTTATGGATAATTCATAAGCTTATTAGATGCCTTTCCACTCAAAGTTGTACACACCCTACATTAATCAACAATTTGTCTAAAAGCAGCACACCAGGATATTTTAAGAGCTCTGCACTTGAATCTTTCTGTTATGACTCTTAGCCACACAAAATAATATAGTTAAATGTATTCTAAAAATGAGAGGATGATATTCTGTGATTCCATTTTTTTCATAGATGTTTCATTTTTCTATATAACAGTCTCTATTAAATGAGTTGGTTCTGTCAAATTGTAAATTTATATATGTACTTCTAGCTAAAGTCTGTGAAGAAATATTAGAAAATGATTTTGTTGAATTTTTCATCTTTACATTTCAAATTTTTCTTCTTGCTTCTATCTACTGGTAAATGCAAGCATTTTCTATTGCTATTGTTGCTGTTATCTTTTTTTCTGTTTCATAAACACACTAGAAACAATCTTAAAGGGTAGACTTACAGGGCCACACCAATTATTAAGAATCTGTGCATTGCTACTGAGCAGTGAAATATTATCTTCCATGGTATCACTATGTTCATTTGCTGAACATCATAAACAGTAGACAGCCGCTTCTGACAACTGCAGAAACCAGATAGATTCACATGTACAACAGAGATGATGTGACATATACTTAGTTATATCCATATCTGTTCATTGAGGCTGGGAAAATGTTTTAAAATCATGCAGAAATTTTTCAATGTACGTATAAAAATGTCTATACTATGATAGACAAATCTTATGTTTAAAGCATGTGTTCAAAGAATTTTTTCACTTCATGAAGATTCTCCTGCTAACTGCTTCTCTGAGTGCTTGGAGTGCACAGTAAGCAAAAGAGACACTGGCCTTTGTCCTTGTAAAATTTCTCTTACACTGATGGAAGATAATATGAAAATCTAAAACAATATATGAAAAATTTGTAAATATGGAAAAGTTAAGTTTTAGGGAGAAAAGGAAACCAAGAGAATGAATATGGATTTCAGATCTAAATATAGTAGTTTAAGTCCTTTAATTCAATATTTATTAGTAAAATTTGAATAAAATTTTGGCATTAGGAACATCAAAATTCACATAACTTTATGTTTATGTAAAATTAATGCAACCTTTCACAAACCAAGACAGTTAACTTCCATGCTAATCACACACATATATATATGTTTTCCTAGATTTCTATTTCTCTTGAAAAATTTCAAAATCATTTTTCATACCCTTGAAATTTGAAAATTAGCAAGAATACTGAGATTTCAAGGATGCTTGTGACTCAGCCCACTTTATGTAACTGCCCAACTATCTGTCTATTGATTGGCAACTTATGTCATGCTTTTGGGCTATTTATGCCATGCCATATATATGTTATAAATGCTACTTATAATCTGAGGATATATCCAAAATAATAGATATAAAATGCTGAGTTTTCTTCCATATTTTAAATATTTTATTTATTTATTTATTGGACATAGAATGAGAGAAGCAGAGACAGAGAAAGAAAATGGGTGTAGCTGGGCCCCCAGCCACTGCAAACGAAGTCCAGAAGCATGCATACCCTTGTGCATCTAGCTTACTTGGCCCTGGGGAATTGAACCAGGATCCTTAGGCTTTGCAGGCAAATGGCTTAAGCACTAAGCCATTTCAACAGCCCTTCTTCCACATTTTAGAGATTTAATAGTTATTTTATTGAAAAATTTGATTACCATATTTATTACTTGACTTTACACACTTAAGTGACACACTATAACCTGAATTTCCAAACTTCAAGAACTTGCCTGATTTACTCCTTCCTCTCCCTTCCCACCACATGTCTAAGCTCATGGATAAGCACCTAGGACTAGGGGTCACATCTAGTGATTATGATCTTGTTGGCAAGATCGCAAGGTATCATATGATAATGGACAGAATACATGCAAGAAGTCCAAAAAATTGGCTTTTATAGAAACTAACTCAGCACAACCCAATAACCTACTAATGAACTTATCACATGAACTAATGGGATAGACTAGTAATTCACAAGCATAATTCTAATTTCCTTTTAAAGGTCCCAGCTGATCTGCCACTGAAGATCTCATCATAGAGATTACATTTTAACATGAGTTTTAGAGACGACAAATACTTTGCAAGCAATGGGTGAACATTTTCATTATATTTCCCCATTTTCATTTTCAGGAGTCATATTCACCCACAGAAGCAGTTCCTATACACACTTCTACTATTAAACACACCTAGCCAATCATCCTAACCACATCACTCACACTACACTACTGATAATCATCCTATATCTAACATACCTGTTCTGAACAGCTTCTCCTTGTTAAAGGCTTTTACCTATCTGGTTTTTTTGGTTTTTTTTTTTTTTCCTTTTACCATTTGTGCAAATAGATCTGTGAGGAGAAGTTCTATGAGAATGATTTAGAGACTGAAAATTAGGGACAATTTCGTTGGGATGAGAAGCCAGGAGACACAAATTTCTCAAACTGTGTTCAGATGTAATAAATAAAATAATTTTATCTATTATTATACATTCATTTTTTAGAAGGTGCACAAATGGAAGTGTCTTCATACTTGAGCTCAAGGTTCAAGTGTGATGACCTGAGTTTGGATCCCTGGAACCCATGGAAATGTCAGGCATGGTATTGCACTCCTGTAGTCCCAGTGCTCAGGAGAGAGAGAGACAGGAGGATCCTCAAGATCACATTGCTAGCTAGGCTAACCAAATCAGCTAGCTTGGTGTTCAATGGGAGACCATATCTCAGTAAGTAATTTGGAGAGCAACAGGAGATACTTGATGTCAGTCTCTGGTCTTCCCATATATGTGCACAAATGCATGTTCCCACATACACATAAGCACATACCACACACATACAATTGCAACAAATATGACAAATTAACAATATAACAAAGTAACAATAAGTATAAGGTCTTCATATTTATATAAACATGGTGTGTTAGCTAGTAACATTGCCTATTTTTGTTTCAGGAGCAGGAGAATCTGGAAAAAGCACCATTGTGAAACAAATGAAGTAGGTACAGAACCATTTAAAATGCTTACTGTTTGCTGTGTGCTCCTGAACTTGACCATTCTTAAAACAAAGGTCTGTAGAGGAGGTGATTGACTGGTGATTGACAGCTTTTCCTCCATCACAGGCAAGCTCATTCACCATGGTGTCTGTTGTGTGGCAGAAGTTGTCATTTCCATTTCTTTTCCTTTATGCTTCTCAAGAATATGAATACAAAACTCCACTATATTTTAATTATATTAATCTGAAAAATTTCAGTGTTTTTGTTTGTTTATTTTTTTTCACTGTGGGCATAAACCACAAATAATGAAAAATATGTCAATCAATGTTCCATTTGAAATTTTAAAGAAACAATAGCTTTTGCTTCATCAGCATTTTTCCTATACAAAAATAAAATATATATTTATCATTATCACTGTAATTTATTTTAAGTTATTTTCTATTACTTTCTCTATGTTTCTCTATAGTTATATAACTAGACTGAAATTTATTAATAAGGAAATAGCATAAGAATTCTTTACATTAAAAAATGTAATGTTGGGCTGGAGAGATGGCTTAGGAGTTAAGGTGCTTGCCTCCAAAGCCTAAGGAACCATATTTGACTCTCCAGATCAAAAGTTAGCCAGATGCATAAAGGTGAGGCAAGTGCAAGGTGGCACATTCCCATTAGGTGGCACAAGCATTTGGAATTTGATTTCAGTGGCTGAGGCTCTGGCATATCAAATTCTCTCTCTCTTTCTGTCTCATTTCTCTAAAAAAATAAAAATAAAAATAAATTTTAAAACTGCTAAAAGAAAAAACCTTGTAATGTTTAGCATAAAATAGTACTAGATAAGGAAAATAGGTTACATGAAAACAATGATATCACAGATATAAAATTGTGACCAGAGAAGAAGAAGAGTGAGAGGAAAAGAAGAAGGGAGGAGAAAGAGAAAGAAGAAGAATGTTTGAGCCTCTTTTAAAGTTGTGCACTAAAGGATGTTGTTCCTTCTGATATGCTAGGGTGCATCCCTGGCAATGATGACATTGTCTGGTAACTCTCTAAGCCACTATTTATTTTATTTTATTTTTATTAATTTTCTATTGTGCAAGTACAGGCAGTTTGGTACCATTATTAGGCTCATCCATGACCTACCCCTCCCCATTGGCCCCTCCTTGTTGAGGTATATGGGTCGTGCATTGTGGGCTTAGCCCATAGTTATTGGTATGATAACTGTCTCTGTATATCATGACCCAACATGTGGCTCTGGCATTCTTTCTGCCCCCTCTTCCGCAAAATTTCCCTGAGCCATGTTGGGTTCATTTTTGGTCGGCTTCAGTGATGAGGTGTTGGGGGCCTCTTTTTAATTCCATGTAGAATGCCAAGTAAGTTGCAAATCAACTAAAAATTAAGCACAACTTTTCAAATCACACCTATAAGTGCAAACGAATATTTAACCTTCATCATGTTCCTTTAGCTACTAATCTGATTATACTACGTTTGACCCATTCTAACAGCTGACTCTATTTCATTTGTTGGTCACATTAACACATGTTCTCTTGTTATTTCTTTCACATTATAACCTCTCTAAAAATTATCCTGTCTTTTTTATGGATCTATTATGTATAAGCTTACTTATAGTTTGAAAAGAAAAAAGAAATGACAAATGTGGCTAAATAAAAAGCACATATAAATGTGTTGAATCATATATAAAGCCAAAAAAAAGTATACTGGGGAGACAACTCACAATAAAGACAATGGATAAATTAGTGACTATTTGAAAACACAAAGCCCTATAGGAGTGTTATGTAAAACAATAACCTGTTCCATATAAGCAAATAGAGGTATTATCCACAGTTGGAAGGGACAAAAGTCAAACGTCTGTCAAAGACATAATGCAGTTCATATTAGTTTATCTTCACTAAGTATAAAAATAAAAATGTGAATCATTAATGAGCTACCCATCATCATAATAAATTAGCAAAACTTAATTTCCATAAGATGTGGTGGCTTGTACCAGCATTCAGGAAGCTGAGGCAAGAAGGTTTATATGAGCTTAATGCCATCTTAGGTTACATAGTGAGTACCAGGCCAGTGAGGAATATATAGCAAGAATTTGTCAACAAAACGCAATAATTAAAAAATTAATATTATCAATATTATCTAGCAAGAGTGAGGTTTTAAATGAGATTTTCCACTATTGGTAAACAATATATTGTAACAAATTAATATAAATATATTTCAAAGTACACTATATACTGGGAAACATTTACATATATTTCTGAGAACATTCAGTAAGATTTTTAAAAATATGAAAATATTTTAAATTTACAAAACAAAAATTAATTACAAAATAAAGTGTTACATTATTTAAATAATAGTGTAATATAGGTTACAGATCATGCATTAATAAATTAAAAGAAAATACAAGCATATAGGCTGAAAAATTTGAATAGTATTCATCCTTGACTTGTAAAATCATGCACTTATGCATAGGCATAAAAGAAAGTTTTAACTATCTCAGTGATCAGCACATATTGGATGCTTGACAACATCTATTTGTTTATGCAGCTGCCTCTGCCTGCAATGCCCTTCTTCCCTTTGACCAACTAGCAAGAGCTATTTATCCTTAAAAATCATCTCATTATCACTGGTCTACCAACACTTTCCTGACATTTTAAAACACTTTATTTATCTATTTATTTATTTGAAAGTGAGAAAGAGGGGGAGAGAGAGAGAGAGAGAGAATGGGGGAACCAGGGCCTACAGCCACTGCAAGGAAACTCCAGTTGCATGTGCCCCATTGTGCATCTAGCTTATGTGGGCCCTGGAGAATGGAACCAGGATCCTTTGACATTGCATTCCCTTAACCACTAAGCAATCTCTCTAGCCTTCTCCTAACATTTTATATCCACCAGAATACAATTTATACTTTTTCTTTTCTACCACTGCTTACCACACATGATATTCATACTACGAACTTTCACACTTCACACACACACACACACACACACACACACACACACACACACACACACACCTGTTACACTCCTCCTTGCTGTAACCTAGTGCTTCCCACTAGAGCATTGTGTAATGCTGGGAAGATTCTGCTTTTGAGAGCTATCAGCAACGTATGTCCTTAAAAATCACTGGAAATGTGACTACTTTGAGGAACTAAAGCTTAATTTATATAATGTTGCTAAGAGGTATCATACAAGCATGTCCACCCTGTGGCCCACATGTCCCAAGAATGAATGTGGCCCAATACATTTGTAGATGATAACATCATGTGGCAATACCAAATTATTGGATATTCCTGGGAATGTGCAGTGTGTAGACCACATGCCAGTTTATCTTTAGTGGGAGGATGATGATTTATCAGTTCTGTTTAAGCACACAATGCCCAATAAATTAGTAATTAGTTAGAAATGACCCAGGAATCAGATTATAGCTAGGGAGTTTTTCTATCAAAAATTGGTTTATGCAGTTGCTAAATAAAGCTATGCTGTCTAAGAATCCAGCTTCAAAGGAATGTTGTAAGTCTGCCTTTATCATTTTATTCTGTTAAATTTGTGATAAAGGACCATTATCAGAACATGTTTCACTGAGTAAACCTAATTGTCCCAATTTTACTCACAATTGCAACCTTTATGTAAAAAATATAATTGCTTCCCAATTCCATGTTTTGAAAAGAGGACTGGATTTATTTACTGAACTTACTTTTTTTTTTTTTTTTTTGAGGTAGGACCTCACTAGCTCAGGCTGACCTGGAATTCACTCTGTAGACTCAGGGTGGCCATGAACTCATGGCGATCCTCCTACCTCTGACTCCCAAGTGTTGGGGTTAAAGGCATGTGCCACTGCACCCTGATGAACTTACTTCTGATCTATGTATGAAAACACTTTGCTATGCTCTTTAATTATACTCTATTTTCTTTAGTTATTAAAGTCATTTAAATGTTTAAAGCAATAAGGCAAGTATGGCACTATGTAAGGTAGAAATGCATCAAGTATAAATTAGTAAATAAAAATAATATAGACACATCTTTTTTCACCTTTAACTTCCAAGTCCTTCCATCTCATGGCTTTAATTTCTCTTTTTTTTTTTTCAAATTTTTATTAACAAGTTCCATGATTATAAAATATATCCCATGGTAATACCCTCCCTCCCCCCCACTTTCCCCTTTGAATCTCCATTCTCCATCATATCCCCTCCCCATCTCAATTGGTCTCTCTTTTATTTTGATGTCATGATCTTTTCCTCCTCTTATGATGGTCTTGTGTAGGTAGTGTCAGGCACTGTGAGTTCATGGATATCCAGGCCATTTTGTGTCTTGGGGGAACACGTTATAAGGAGTCCTAGTTTTCCTTTGGCTCTTACATTCTTTCTGCCACCTCTTCCTGAAGAGATATTTATTTCCATAAAATTCTAAAGTTCCCATAGAGATAAACAATAATGAGAATATGATACCCCAAAAGAAAAACACAAAACTTAATAAGAAAATAAACCAAAGGAAAAAAAAAAAAAACAGCAGAAAGGAACAAGTACATATCAAACAATAGAGATGAAAAAAAGGGTATCAGTAGCACCAGCAAAGGTTTTAGCTTTTAATAAGTAAATCTATTTGAAGCTATTTTTCCTAAATTGTTAGTAAACCTTGGACTCCTGACTGAATGAGTGGAAGGAAGAGTTCAGCCAAATAAAAGTCTGTGTATTTAAGTTTTGAGAACTCAGCTGCACGTATGCACATGGAGAAGTGACAAGGGAATTAACATCGAGTCATTAACTACATTTAAAAAAAAATGTCTTTGTTAATGCTGTAAATAGAAAGCAGGCACTCCTAGTTTCCAGTGTTCCTTAAGTGATAGGAAAAGACAAAACTGTTCTACTAAATTACTTCACTTCCTGTACAAATCATGCTACAAACACAACAACTTTCAGATCTCGCTACATGTCTCTGCCTGGAAATCAAGGAATTTTTCTCTTGAAAAGGGAATTTGTGTTCTCTTGGAAAAACACTTATGATTTACATATTTTTAAAAAACATTTTATCTAGAACGAATCCTAAATCCTTCTTTGTTTAGCTTGGGGGATCAAAGAAGAAAATGTTGTATGAACAGACAAAGATAATAAAAACTCAGAGACATGAAATGGTTCAGATTTAGAATGGGCCCAGGAACAAAATATTTCTTCTTAATGAATATATATTATGCCATTCTTCTGGTAGTATATGTTTGATATTTGTTACTGTTGCTACTTCTAACTCACAAGCATTTTCATTTTTTAATTATAGGATCATCCATAAGAATGGCTACAGTAAACAAGAATGCATGGAGTTTAAAGCAGTGGTTTACAGTAACACATTGCAATCCATCCTAGCCATTGTGAAAGCCATGACTACTCTGGGAATTGATTATGTAAATCACAGAAGTCCTGTAAGTATACACGGTGTTAGCTATAGTGCCTGCAGTGAAGCTTGGGCCATAAAGCCAGAGGAATCATTATGTCTGTAGTCCTAATCTATATAAAAACAAAATAACATGAAATAATTTTGCAAATATTAGTTATCATCTCAAGATTTCCTATTTGCCTTCGAATGAAACTTCTGTCCTTTACTTTGCACATGATTTTATTCAGCATTAACTGTTGTTTCCCTAAGTATCAAAAATATCAAGTACATCAATATAAAAAGTAAGTCTAAGTCTGTAATCCAGGATGGCCTGGAACTGGCTATGTAGCTCAAGATGACCTCAGATATACATAAGTCCTCCTGCTTCAGCCTCCTATGTGCAATATTATAGGCAAAAACCATCATGCCCCATTACAATGTTGAAATCTTAATAAAAAATTAGAAATTGTGGGATTAATAGAGTTTGAACACTAAATATACTCAAATAGTCATAGTTTAGTTCATATGGTATCTAAATAATTTTATTTTTCTCTACTTCCTTTAAGTAATTATTTTATATCTGGTACATTTTAAATCCATTATCTTTAAAACAGTTCACATAAAATATTAAACTATTTGAATATTCAAGTTATACATATTTTTTTTATCAAAAACCATACCTGACTCATTTACACAAAAAAGTATCATGTTATTGCTAGCATAAAATCCATTTCCATGTAGTTTCTCTGGAAGCATCCGGTTTCCTCCAGAGGGTATCAACTTAACTGCCCCCTATATAATTTGAAGATATCTTGGTATTGGAGCCATAAAGAGGGAGAAGAACAGTATAATATCAAAGGTAGATAATAAAGCCAAATGTACTTTTCTTCTTCCCAGTACTTCCACTTTAGGATTAGAATATCTCAATGACCACTGGAAATCATTAGGATGAAAAACAAGTCTTCTCATGCTGCTTTGTTTAAAGTAAAGAGCAAATACCTACCTTCCTGACAGTTTTCTTCTAAAAAGAAATGATAAATATGATTTTACAGCAAATATTGCAAAGCCTACAGCTACAGGTTCTATGGACTTTCTTCATTTATAGCTTTTCCCACAGTTTATCTCTAGTTAAGTTATCTACTTCACTGATTCTGCTTTCTTTCTCCTCTCAGTGAAAATGGATATGTGAAGAAATAGAACAGCAGGGTCTTTTCATCTGTGTCATTCCATTACTTAATCACTATATTCTCTGAGCTATTTCACAATCTATGACCCTGGCTTTTGCTAAGAGCCTAGAATTTTACAGAGGCTCTTAGAAGACAGCTTATTATAACTGTTTGATTTAAAGGTGTTAAAAGTAAGCCCAAATATTAATTGGTTTGCATGAAATAATTAAAGTTTAAGGTAAAACCCGTTTTTCTTTCCTGGCTTCCATTACAGTACTTTTGTTAATATAAGGAATATTTAAATGTTAAATGGCAGGTTTTAATTTTTTTTCTCCTTGACAATAATAGTTACTGAAATATGTTTATTTTTTGCATTCTTTTGAGCATTATTTAAGGATGTTAGATTTGCATCAATAATATTCCATATATCTGTGCCAGGAAAATTGGAAATCACAACCTTGAATGTTGCTGTCTTTTTGAACATATGTATTCTTCATCATTCAATTTTGGCTGCATTGACTGTAGACTTTTCTAAGGTGTGTTGGTTAAGAGTCTCAATGAGGGCTGGAGAGATGGCTTAGCGGTTAAGTGCTTGCCTGTGAAGCCTAAGGACCCCGGTTCGAGGCTCGGTTCCCCAGGTCCCACGTTAGCCAGATGCACAAGGGGGCGCACGCGTCTGGAGTTCGTTTGCAGAGGCTGGAAGCCCTGGCGCGCCCATTCTCTCTCTCCCCCTCTATCTGTCTTTCTCTCTGTGTCTGTCGCTCTCAAATAAATAAATAAATAATTTTAAAAAAAAAAAGAGTCTCAATGATCAGAGGATAGACAGGTAGACAGGTGGAGTGAAAAGAATCACCTGTAAATATCAGTACCATACTTCTGTCTAACAAATAGAAAGAAACATACATAGTTTATTCCTATTGTGCATTGAATAGTGAAAATAAACAAACACACCATAAGCATCCCTAAGCAATTGTCATGACCTCTCAGGAATACCTATGTGCTGAAAGACCAAAAAATTATGCCAAGGCAAGCACTAAACAAATCAAATGAATTAGACCTTTGCAGTTTCAGTTCAATTCTTTACTCTTGTATGTGAGATTAGTATAGGCTTTCCTGGATTAAGCTGTTTATTCAAGGGATTGATTACTAAACACTACCTCTGTATAGCTTTTAGAGTTCTTATTAGGTTGAATTCTCTCCTCCCCCCACCCCTCTCTCTCATGTGTGTGTGTATTTTATACAACTATGGATACATGGTCACAGAGATTGCTGTTCAAAGTAAATCCTGATGGTAAATGTATATGAGTTGTATTTATTTCTGCTCCCCTAAGATTATTACGATTATTTTCCATTTTAGTTTCCTCATACACAAAATGTTAGTGGTTCCTTAATTAAATTAAAATGATTACTAAAGGGAAAGACATAAATAGACATAATCTTCTTAAATATACAATATTGCAGAATGTAAGTTCCTAGTAAATATTAGGTACTGATATTTTCAATAATATTTGGAATTTATGTTCATAACATGTATGTTTGAGATATATACATATAAAATGATTTAACATTTTTATATTAATTATTTATGTAGGATAGATTTGGATTGTTTCTAGGGATATCTAAACACTCCAGTAGATGAGATAGACTAACATCTCTCCTCATAAAGGAAAGGTTGATGTTGTGTAAGATTTTTACAAAGCCTGTCCGAAGTTAGCACTTAATGACATGTATCTTGAGATCCTTATGCATTAAATAAATTTATGTGGAAGGATGTGGAGTAATGAATTTAACTTGGATTTGAAAATGTTGAGTATGTAAATTCTATGAGAATTTATTTCTGTAAGCAGTTGCAAATGTGCAGTTGAAGCTCAAAATGGTAATTTGTCTAGGTGATGCTGGGAATGAACCAGTGAGATTTAGCAAATGGAGTCCTGGGTTACACTGAAGCTCCAGAGGAATGGTAGACTCAGGGTCTTATGAAAAACACTGACATGTGAGAAGAGTTTTCAGAAAAGTTGCTCAAGTAGCAGAGCTGAGGCATAGGAGACGGGTCTGGAGGCCAAGGGTTGGCAGATTCAGGGAATTCTTTTACCTATTTTGGTTTAGTAGTTGATAACAAATGGTCAGGAGTGCAGAACTTATAAAGAGGTAAAGAAGAAACAGGAAAGGAGAAATATTAAAGACAATAAATTTCTGATTGTTTTCTTAATATTAATGGCAAGCAAACCCTGACTGGGCCAACTCCCCAGCCCTCATGGTGATTTTCAGTCCAGGATGCATGGTATAAGCACATGAAGACTAAAAGACTACCCTTGTCAGAATCTCAATCCATACAAAATAAGTCAGGATCTTTGTCATGCAATCATGAGGACCTGAGCTCAGATTTCTGGTACCCATATAAAATCTGGATATGGTTTCATGAGCCTGTAATCCCAGCACTAGGAAGGTAGAGATAGAATACCCAGTGCCTAATGGCTAGCCAATCTGGCCAAATCAGTGAGGTCTGAGTTCATCGAAAGAAACTCTTTTTCAAAAATAAGGTGGAAAGCAAGTAACATAGACCTCTCGTCTCCTCACGTAAGCATATGTATCTCCAAACACATGCACACAAATGCACATGCATAAAAGAAAATAGAAAGATAACTATGAAGGGCTCTGCCTATGCATATATACAACACTTTAAAAAGTAAAGAATCAGGAGAAATAAAATCAACCTGAATAGATGGTTGTCCATTGAAGAAAATACTTGGATTAAAAGGGTGCTCAAAGAGAACTGGAAAAGTGAAACACCATTCATGATACCTATTCAGATAAAATACATTTTATTTTAGAATGGAATGATTTTTAAAGAAAGCACAGAACAGTAGCTGGGTTCATGAAAGAGTGCTGAGTAATATGTGTGACTGGTTTCCTTCAAGGATAAAGCTGTGTGGACTGCTGCTTGATTGCATCATTTGTCCTAAACGGCATTTTAATAGTGGGATAACCCACATAGGTGGATGCTGGCCAAAGGGACAGGGTCATATTTCACTAAGTTTGCAGTTCTCTGTCTAACAGGAAAGAAAGATATTAAAAATTTATTCTGTATTGAGGGGCCACCATGGAGAATACCTGAAACCCCACTGAGGAGCATCTCCAATGGGAAAGGGACAGGGATGAGGGAAAAGAAGGTACCAACATACAATGTGTCCTTATAAAAAATCTTGTCAATAATAATAATAATAAACATTTAAAATGGGGACAAATCTTGAATCTTGGTCAATCTGGTTTATAAAATACAATCTAATAAAAAATGTGAGTTTTTTTTTTTTTTTGTCTTAACAGAGGTATTTATTTATTTGCAAGCAAAGAGAACAGGACAAAGATGAGAAAGAGACTGGGCACACCAGTGTGTCTAGCTGTTGCAAAGGAACTCCAGACACATATGCCATTTTGTGCATCTGGCTTTACTTGGATACTGGGGAATCAAACCCTGGTCATTGCAGGCAAGCACCTTAACCACTGAGCAATCACTCCAGCCCCTTAGCAGAGTTTTAATGATAAGAGACAAGTTACACAAAAAATGTTTGATAAAATAATGATGTAAACTTATAGGGTAAAGAATTGAGAATCATATAAAAAGCAGTAAGTTATTAAACATCTTCCATACTTAACAGCCTGATATTGGGCAGTCTGGGTTTGACTCCTTATCTGATGCTTTCTGCATTCATTGGTTTGGAAAATGAACCTTTCAGAGTTTGACATCTTACACACGAATATGGAAACATGATAATGTCTATTGTTTTGTTATTGTGAGGACTGTAGGCATCACCTGTATTATCTCATAGCCATACATGAAAATTGTTCTGAAATTTTCTGAAAATTGTGTTCATTCAATAACTTCTACTTTCTTTTTCCCTTATAGGTTTATAATATGTTTCCACTCTGGACAAACACAATACTTACTTTTCCCATTGTTTCTTGACCATTTCCTAATTCTGCCCTTTACTACAAAGGTGTACAAACCATGCCACCTATAGGGATGCTCAAAATTGATGTTTGCATTTAAGTGTCTGCCACTTCTTACTAACATGATGACAAAGACATCTGAAGGCAAATATTATATATTAATTCTTCAAATAGAATGTTATATAGTGATTTATTTCTCATTTTACTCTGATTCTTAATATTATTTTTCCTTGAAAAACATGTATGGCTATGACCCAAGGAGGATAAAGTGCTGGTTTAGTACATTCCCAGTGTCCTTGTATTTCAGTATCTTGACTTTCTGAGACCTCTATATTCTATAGCCAAGAATTACTACCTTTTTACACATCATTCTTAGAAGGCTTTGCTATCTATCAAGTTGGCTATTTTTTCCATATTATATTTTATAGTTTTGTCAAAGGGGAACTTTACCAGACATTAGTCAGCTATTGTGAAGAAACTTAGCTCTCTTTGATTTTAAATTGACATATTTTCAAAACACATTTAGCAGATTCATTAGCAAAAAGAATGGGATAATCTTATTTAAATGCTCCACTAAAAACAATATGTGAATCCAAATAACACATACTTCCTTGCCAAATATCACACTAGGAAGACCAACAACAACTTTATGTGATGGCAAATACACTAGAAGATGGTGATATGACGCCTCAATTGGCTGAGGTAATAAAACGACTATGGCAAGATCCTGGAGTTCAAGCCTGTTTTGAAAGGGCATCTGAATACCAGCTCAATGACTCAGCAGCATAGTAAGTGACTTGGTTTGGACACAAAATGCAGCTGAAACATTTACAACTTGATAATTATATATTCTGTGCACTTGAATACATGAATGAAGTAAATAAATGGCTTTGTACTTTATATAGAATACTGAGGCAATTGAAAAATGAAATGATTTACTAGAGAATATGCATACCTCATATATATATATTCTCCTGATTAAAAAGAATTAGACACTGGGTGCCATGCATAATGTTAAAATGGAAAAAAGCTATGCATACTGTTGTTTGGGCCTACAATAATCTACATCCTGTGTTTTAATGTTACTGAATCATCTTCTAGAATCATTTTACTATTAATATATGCTTTAGCCTGCTGGCTTGATGAGAAAGATACAAAATGCTATAAGAAAATAATCTATTAATTTCTAAGAAATTCACATAATAGAATATTCTGTTGAAGTCTTAATCACAGTTAATATTGCCAATAACTATAAGGAGAACATTACACTGTAAGTGAATTATCAACATAACTTAAAACTTCATTTTAGCAAATGATTCTCAACTTATTCCATCATTATGCCAGCAAGAATATCACCACAGAAAATGCATGCACATATGTAATTACCACTTTTATATTTCATTCCTTACTTATGGATGTATATAAAGTACCAAATAGTCCTTTGGATAAATCTTCCAACAGAATATAAGAGCATCAACACCTACCTAAGCATATAACCAAAGAAAATAAATTGAAACAGGCTATTGTTTGAGGACAGGTGATGCAAATTTTTAATTAGTGATGGACAAGGCTATCAAGGAGAATGAAGCCATATGAGTTATAAGGGAGAAAATCCCAAGTTCCAAGCAAGAGCCATCTTCCCAGTCCCGTAAATCCTAAGTTCCTATAGGAGCACAGTCTTAGGAGGACACTGTTGCTCTTTCCTCTGTGTTAATGAAAATCATGGTGTCATTTTGAGCAAACTATATAAACTTGATAATCACTTTCATAATGATCTCATGTCTACCACATTGCAATAGTAAAAGGGATGTATCTCAGTGTTGTGAAAAACACTGCTTACCAACATAGTTGTTGGTAAAAGATGTCCCATGAGGTAGACGTACAGTATTACCAGAAAATGCTGCTTAGTAAGCTTCTGGAGAAGGAGGAAGAGAATAGTAGATATATAAGTATGAACAAACTATAGTTAATATATATATATAGTTTGGGATACATGTGATTATCATTATGTTCACTTATGATATCCAAATAAATGTAATTGAAAGTACATTATCATTGGGTCTACCTATTATTTTTCTTTGATAGCAAAATGCTAATTGCACATCACACAGTTAATGTGAGAAAATAAAATGACATTTTGTCATAGTTTTGGCTACTCTTTATTTATATTTTTATTTTTAGTTATTTGTTTGAGAGAGAAAGAGGGAGAGAGAATGAGAATGAGAATGGGGCCCATCAGAGCCTCCAGCCACTTCAAATAAACTCCAGATTCATGCACCACCTTGTGCATCTGGCTTACATGCGTCCTAGGAAATCAAACCTGGGTCCATTGGCTTTATAGGCAAGCTCCTTAACTACTAGGCCATTTCTCCAGTCCTAGGTTACACTTTTGTTCAAATACTTTAGAATGTTTTAAATAAATTCTATAAAGAATATTTACCAATTCAGTGAGTGTACCACATCAAAGAACATGATATGAATTTTTAAAAAGCAATGTTTTCCTGTTCTTCAAGCTAAATACAAATATCAGTTTGCATTGATTTTGTGAATCTTACCTGTATTTTAATAGCTTTTAGACTCCTCAGATTAACTTGCACAGCAACACAAAATAGGAAAATTGATTTCCTCTCTGATTCTTTGAGCTACTTTATATATAAACCAGCATATTAAAGTGTTGACTTTCCATGTTGCTAAGTGTTCTTAAAGGCAAGTTAAAAAAAGCTTACTAGAACATTGTTGAATAACCCTTCCTCTCTTCCCAACATCAAGAGCAGATTAAAAAAATACATTTATTTATTTATTTGAGATGGAGAGAAAGAGGCATGTAGAGAGTAAGGTAAACATGCCAGGGCATCCTGTTAATGTAAATAAACTCCAGATTCATATGGATCTTTGTGTGTCTGGGAAAACTGGCCATCATGCTTTGCAAGAAAGTGTCTTAACTGATCAGCCATCTATCTAGCCTGTAAACACATTTTAATACATTTTTGAAACATGACATGATACCTGGCACTTCCTGACATGCTCCTCTGTAGCACTCAAGATCTGCCTGTCAATGGTCTAAGGCAGACTCCAGGGAGAATCATCATATAAAGATAGATATATATATATATCATGTTGGTCAAGGCAGACTCCAGGGAGAATTTTCATGTAAAGATATGGATTATGTTGGCCTTGAAAGTGCCTTCTGTCATCCAGGGACCATGAGTAGCCTTCTGCTACATAATATGACTTGGCTAACCCTATAATCTCAGTATTCAAGAGGCAGAGGTAGCAGGGTCCAGAATTCTATGATAGCATGGGCCACACAATGAGATCTGGGGGACCACAGTTCCAGATTGAGGTCCTGTAATTCAATCCCAGAAATTAGAAGACTAAGGCATGAGGACTATCAATAATTCAAGTCACATGGAGAGTATGAGGTGTCAGCCTGGTCTGTGGAGTGACATGAAAGAAAGAAAGAAGAAAGAAAATAAGAAAGAAAGATGGAAGGAAGGAAGGAAGGGAAAGACAACAAAGAAAGGGAGAGAGGGAGGGAGGGAAAGAAAGGAGAAGAGCAGATTTTGTTATTACAAATAATAAAATATTTATGCATGATGCAATCCTAATTATAAAATCAGACAGATATTATATTACCTATATATTTCATGTGTTCTAAAGAAAGCAAAGTCTCCAGACTTGCACTCCTTTTATCATTCCCTTATTGGTGAAAGTCAAATATTTGTTTTCTCTAATTTAGTGCTTATTCCAATGTAAGCTAACAGAGGGGCAAATTTAATCAGAGCAAAGAGAAGTAATGCTGTATTTGTGAAGAGGACAATCCCATCAGGGTCTATCAAAAAGAAGGAAGATCTTGATTACTAAGATCTCGGTTCATTAATCATATGCTTCTAAAGTTAACATGGACTTTACAAGAAAAAATGCTATTTTTATGATTAGAAAAAACAAGTGAAACATTTTTAAATGACATTATCCCTATGTATTAACTGTCTCTTTTTGTTCTTTAGGCTACAGGCTTATACACCAAGGCCTGTATTTGGTTATTTAAAAATTAAAGCATTTTAAATGAAAATATGGCAATGTGCTAATGAATCTGCTTTGCCTGAAATCATTTGAACATGCAAATAAAACACATTAAAATGTGTCTTTGCTATAGAACTCATTAAAATGAGGAACTAAATTTTGGTGAGCCTGTGGGTTTTGTGTGTGTGTGTGTGTGTGTGTGTGTGCTTTAAACTGGGACATGAACCACCTTACCCATAATATACCTACTACATATGCATACTTAAGCAATAGAAAATTCACAGTGAGATTTGTTTCAATATGCAGAAAAGAAAAGTTTTTAAAGGCAAATTTTCTTTGATACAGCATTTTCTTTGATACATTTATATACAACAATGATGATACATTTTTACATTCTCTGTGATTTTTTTTGTGCCCTTGACCAAAATCATTTTGACATGCTTGCCTATTAGTTTCTTTCAGCTTAAAAGTAAGAAGATCCCCAAAGTATAAATGCCCTATGTTGCTACTGAATTTATCCTTAATAATAGAAAAATTTTAAAGCATTGTTTTATGTGTTAAGGCATAAGAACTTCTCAACTAGATCCCTGGACAAATTCAACTATTGAGCAATAAGTAACCTTCAGTGAGTCTCTGCCTCTTCCATCATGTCTCAATGGGATCACCTCAATCTTTATCATCCTTAAGCTATATATGAAGCTTAGCTAGATATAATGCTCAGTTTTGTCATAAAATATTTATGTGATACTACTCTTTTTAAACCTTTCAAATATTTCACAGAAATAACTTTAGTGAAAATTTCTATATCCTTAGAGTTTAAAACTTACAACAGTGACTTGAAAAAAATAAAAATAAATAAACCAAAAGGTACTTCAATTTGTAGACATTACTTGTGTTCAAGGAACAAAGATTCTAAGAACTGTTTCCTTCTTGAGACTATACAGCTTAATCAGATTTACTCCTGCCACCTAGTCTGATAAGTGCAGAAACTTTTAACTTTTTAGAAGGGTTACTGACTCTCTAGACTGATGGAAAAATCTAAGGAGGGAGTTTAGTTTTCTGTCTTGTAAAGTGCAGCTTTTATGACAAGTCATCACAGAGATCTGCAAGAAAGATATAGGAACTTCTTTTCTTGCTCCATATGGAGAAACCCCGACCCATGATAGAATTGATGGAATCTAAACAAGGAACCAAGGCAAATTTCACAAAACAACCTTCTAATTATGATATTAAAACCAATCATGCTTTTAAAATCTATAGTAAATCATTCACATTGTAAGATTTTTAAGGAAATTCTAGAAACTGCCATTATAAGCATTCTAAGGCAGCCAAATACATGCAACACACACACACACACACACACACACACACACACACACACACACTGAGAAATTTTCTTACATTCTTCTACCCATATACAAACACATTTGACACATAAGATGAGGTAAGGCTGCATTAACAGTTTCCCACAGAAGAGGCACATAGTGTCTAGTTCAGTGACATACTCTGCAGATATGGCATCTCAGCCACCAAGCTTTTGCCATTCTGATAAGCCATGTTTGATAAGAATGAGCTAGAGTTTAATTTTAATGGAGTCTACACTCTTAACAATTTATTTGTGCTAAATAATGATGTTGTCCAATACAAAATTAAGCATATGCTACCTTATTTTGTTTCCATTAGCTACCTTAATGATTTAGACAGAATAACAGCTTCTGAGTATGTGCCGAATGAGCAAGATGTTCTACATTCACGAGTGAAGACCACTGGAATCATTGAAACACAATTCTCCTTCAAAGACTTGAACTTCAGGTATGAACAAATTCATCTTTTACAAGTGGGCATAGGTATGCATCCTACTTAATATTTCTTCATGAAGAAATGCTGTTCCTCATGTCAGATGTAGTGATTTGGGGTGCTTACTTACTAGAGCCCCAGCCCTTCATCCCTGCACACCCCCAACATCCTCTGAACACCATCCTTCCTTCTAGGATACAATGTTTCAGCAGGGGTCACAGCAAGATTCTGTACCTTCATACTTAAAACTTACATTTACTTCCAAATTTTTTGAAAGGAAATATATTTAAATACTATTTTGACAGCAGGTGTCAGAGGTCCTATTTCCTTTGCCTTCCTACTCTCTCATTTGCTTGAACTATTCCTTAAACTGTCTCTTTAGTTCAAAAATGCAAATTCTTAGAAAAGGATTTGAATGTGATGGTTTCTAGTAGACTCACCAGCATATTTCATAAGCATGTTTTGGTTATTAAAGTGAATACTTATTGTATGGCTATTGCATTAAAACCCTTCCTATTAATCCAACTGGCAAATTACTCCTTGATTATACTGAAGAATAGAAATCTATAATGCAGTGTTAGATAAAATCTATTGATACTTAATATCTTTTTATGAACCAAGTTAATATATTTATTTATATTCAAGCAAAGCTTAACATTTTTCTGTATGGATTTTTGTATAAGGTAGAATAAAAAATACCAGGTTTTAACTGAGTACTTTTGTAATGAAAAAAAAAATCACGATTATTCTTATCTCCATTGATAGAAATGTACTTTAAAAATAGAAAAACTAAGGAGCTGTGGTGATGTCTCAGCTGGTAAAGGGCTTTCCATACAAGTGTCAGAGTCTACATTTTATTGCCAGTCTTCATATAAGTGCTGAGTATGACAGCACACACTGTAATCCTAGTGCTAAGGAGGCAGAGACACAAGCCTCCCCAAAGCAAGCTGGCTAGAGCAGTAGAGTCAGTAAGCTCTGGGTGAAATAAGAGACCCTTTATCAATCAACAAGGTAAGGGGATGTCAGGAGAATGATGAACATAAAGCTCTGGTCTCCACATTCATGGTAGACATGTACACACATACACACACACAAACACACACACAACCACACACTTCTATAAAAAGGAATAGAAATGAATCACTATAGTCATTTATGAGGAAAAAATAAGTGAATGATAATTAGTAATAAAATTTGTTTCAGTAGGATAAAATCTTTCAAATATTGGTCTGTATAAAATAGAATAACTTATACAGACAGAATATTGTCAATTACAATGAAAGTAACCTTCAAAATTCACACTAAATTTCAAGTTCACCAATAGTTAATTTTGTTGGAATGTTAAGAAAAATAAGGCCAAAGGACATCTCAGAGTGAAGTCATAAAACCTGTAGTCCATCCAGGCCTTATTGTTTTAGAGTTCATCATTGACTATTTGTTTTCAGTGAGATGACCTTTGCTCCAGTTTTTGTTTTCCTCTGGGAGCTGGTCCAGTGGTGGATGCTTCCCTCTGCCTGTGTTTCCACTGCATTTTTACACATTCCTTTCTCTGTTTTGCTTTTCTTTCTCTTACCAAATTCCTAATGCATGGGCTACAACAAAGTATGTGCCTCAAGGCTATTCACAACAAATTTCCCATCCATGTTTGCCAATACATACCAGGTGGACTTAAAGAACACTTGCCCACTAAGTTTGTAATAAAGGATATAACCAAGTGAAGAATGAGCAGGGAATTCCCTATCTGATATTACTTATTTTACACAAACTAATGAACTTTTCTTAGTCTCAGATTATGTGAATCACAAAGCTGTTTTGATGAGTAATGTCAGCTATTAGATAGGAAAAAGGTTGCACCCTTGGTCATTCCCCACAACACTAACCAAGTTAGTGGCTTCTTAGCAATGGTCACTCACAAATAGCCTTACTACCTGTTATCTAATCTTCCAGGCCTTGAGGCCTTTGGACTTACTGTTCTGTCCTTTCTTATGGAGATCACAGATGAACTGGTATCTTATCTTTAGAGCCTTGACTATTCCCTCTATTTACTATTTCTGATTTTTGTCAGTATCATACCCCCTTCTACTGCTTTATTGAGGGGAAGAAAGGTAACTTTGTTCATCCATGATCATTCTCACTGTCAATTCTCTCCAATCAATGTGAACATTCAATCAGAAAGCATGCATGTTCTTTTGAATTTAATTTTACTTTTAATTAAATAGTCACAGTAGTGTTTGTTTCATTTTTGTTTGATCTGTATAGTAATTATATAAGGAAGCCTCCACTTTGGAAGTCACCATACAATTTTAATATGTTTTAGTACTTTATATATCTGTAAAACAGATTTAAATTTAGAGGAAAATCTAAAATTGAAAAGATCCATACAAGGGGCTGGAGAGATGGCTTAGCAGTTAAAGCTAAGCCTGCAAAGCCAAATGACCAGATTTGATTCCTCGCAACACATGTAAGCCATATGCACAAGGTGGTACATGCCAATGGAGTTTGTTTACAGCAGCTGGAGGGCCTGGTATGCCCAATTCTTTCTTTAACTCTCTCTAAATAAACAAAATAAAAAAAGAAAAAGTACACACAAAAAATTAACTGCTGGGCTGGGCATGTTGGTACACACCTTTAATCCCAGCACTCAGTAGGCAGAGGTAGGAAGTTCACCATGAGTTTGAGGATACCTTGAGACTACATAGTGAAGTCCAGGTCAGCCTGGGCTAGAGCAAGACCCTAGCTAGCTCGAAAAGCAAATAATAATAATAATGATGATGATGATAATACCTAAAAACTGCTACAACAATAGTGAAACAAGAGCTAACTTTACTTAGAGCTAACATGATGGCCAAAAGAATCAACATAAAAACAAAACTGTGGGAACTGGGGAGATGGATAAAGTCATTTGCTTGCAAAGGCTTCTATATCAAGTTCAATTCCCAAGCTACCCACATAAGCTGTGCACAGGTATCTGGCATTCATTGGCAATGCCAAGAAACCCTGATATACCCATACACACCACACACAAACACAATGCAGATATGGATATAATAATAGCACTAGCTTGCAAAGCCTGACAGCCCAGTTTTGCTTCTCTAGCTACCCACATAAAGTCAGACACTAAATATTCCATTTCCTGTGGCAAAAGACCCTGATGCACAATCACAAGCACAAACAAACCTACACATGTACAAATAAGTAATTTTGAAACACTCAGGAAAACAAAGCTATGATCCTTGGTCTGATTCACTAACAAGTATTTTGGTCCAATCAGAGCAGCTGGCTTAGGAAACCCCCTCAATGATCCTGGGCTCTCAGTCATCAGAATCAATGTGTTCTGAAAACTGTATTGTTTATCAGGTGAGTCATAAATGAGATTACAAACATTCCCTCTAACATTGACTTTCAGAAACTGCTTTATTATGAATAAAGACTGTGTCATCTTTGGCTTCCCTTTCCTAAGAGAAAGCAAAGTGAATTGAAACATGTTTATGGGAAGCTGCTCCTCATACTGAGAGATCTCTTGGCTTGGGGGACATATTGTACAAGTTCCATACCTCATTGGCTGGAAGTTTGGAAAGAAAACACTTAACTCCTCAACAGCCCAGTGTCTTCAATGTGCAGTGAGTTTAGTGTTATTTTCCCTTCTGATACAAAGAGCTGTCATGATAAGCAAACAAAAGTGTAGCTCTGACTTTGTTTGTCAGGGAGAACAATTTGTGTATGACTTGTACACAACAGTTAAGTGCTGTTCTCACTACTGTTATGTATCTCCATTCTTTATGTTTACCTCCCTGTGGTGGTTTGATTCCAGTGCCATCATGATCTGTATGGTAGGTCCTCAGATGATGGCAATTTGGTAATTTAAACTCCTGGAGGCAGTGTATTGTTGGGGATGGGCTTATGGGTATTATAGCCAGCTTCCTTTTGCCAGTTTGGCACATTCTTCCTGTTGCTGTTGTCCATTTCATGATGGTCAGGAGGTGATGTCCACCCTCTACTCATGCCATCATTTCCTCTGCCATCATAAAACTTCCTCTCTAGTCTGTAAGCTGAAATAACTCCCCCTTTTTCCCACAAGCTGCACTTGGGTGGGTGTTTTCTGCCAGCAATGCGAACCTGATTATACTTACTCTTTTTCATCTATTTATTTTATGTATTTTAGTTTTGTGTATGTTGTAAACTTATGTGTGTACATATTTGTATGTGTGTGGGTACACAAATGCGCATGGCAGCCAGAGGTTGACAGTGAATGTCTTCCTCAACCATGCTCCACCTCACTCTTTTAAATTAAATTTATTGCCGGGTGTGGTGGCGCATGCCTTTAATCCCAGCACTCGGGAGGCAGAGGTAGGAGGATCGCTGTGAGTTCAAGGCCACCCTGAGACTACAGAGTTAATTCCAGGTCAGCCTGGACCAGAGTGAGACCCTACCTGGAAAAAACCAAAAAAAAAAAATTTTTTTAATTAAATTTATTTATTTGCATATATACATGCCAAGGTTTCTTACTGCTGAAAGCAAACTCCAGACATATGTGCCACTCTGCATTCTGCTTGACATGGGTGCTGTGGAATTGAACTCAGTCTGGCTGGCTTTGTATACAAGCAGCTTTAGCAGCTGAGTCATCTCCACAGCCCTGCTTATTATTTGGGACAGGATCTCTCACTGAACCAGCAACTCCCTTATTTAGCTAGAATAGCTGGCCAGCAAGTACTATAGAACTTCCTGTCTCCATATTCATAGTACTAGGGTTACAGGCACACACCAGTACACTTAGCTTTTACATGGGTGTTGGGATCGAAACTCAGGTCTTTGTGCTTGGGCAGAAAACACTTTACCCAGTGGGCAATCTCCTCAACTCCAAAATAGCTCCAGCACATACCTAACATTAATGTGTCACTAGTCAGCTGCTAAGAAATGGGATACTTAGAGAATGTTTGGGCATAGTTAGGGAAAGGGCCAGGCTTGCTTTGATGCTGATCTTGGGTTCCTTATGTTTCAAGCTGGAGAAAAGGCACTGGAAACCATTGTGAATATGAAGGAAAGATAATGCAGATAAACAAGTAAATATGTAGAAATTATTTGAACTTTTTTTAATTTACCCTGGAGCATTTATATCCTCCATAAAATTCTTGTTAAAATTCTCATAGTGAATTTTGATTGTCACTTTATTTACCAGGGGAATCTATGCCAAATATGAAACCAAAAACCTATTAAGATATGAGAAATAAGATGATTTTTTTCTCTGAGGTAAAAATATTTGGTCACCACCATGTGTTGTACTAGAGCAGTTATTCAAATTCAGTTTAAATAAAAAGAGAAGGATTTTCTCAGATGTTTAAGATTAGAATGTGATTTGAAAGGAAATGTAAATGTGAGTAAAAAGAAAAGGGTCAGTCAGAATGGGGGAAATAGGATGATGGGCAGAGAAGCTGAGCAAACCAGATCAAAAAGCAACGCTGCCCTGGAGAGATTGCTTAATGGTTAGGGCACTTGCCTGTGAAGCCTAAGGACCCAGGTTTGTTTTCCCCAGTACCCATGTAAGCCAGGTACACAAGGTAACACATCTGTATGGAATTTATTTGCAGTGGTTGGAGACCCTGTTGTGCCCTTTCTTTTTTCTCACTCCCTAACTCTCTCTCTCTCTCTCTCTCTCCATCTTTCACTCTCTCAAAAAATAAATGAATAAATAAAATATTTTCAAAGGGCTGGAGAGATGGATTAGCAGGTAAGTCACTTGCCTGAAAAGCCAAAGGACTCAGGTTCAGTTCCCCAGGACCCATGTAAGCCAGATACACAAAGTGGCACATGCTTCTGGGGTTCATTTGCAGGGGCTGGAGCCCTTGCATGCTCTCTCTCTCTCTCTCTCTCTCTTTCTCTCTCTCTTTTTCTCTCTCTCTCTGTCTCCCTCTCCCTGTCTCCCACTCTCTCAAATAAATAAAAATAATTAAAAAAAAACAATGCTAGCCGAGCAATTTCAAGTCCTGTCTAGTGGAGAAAATTTAATGATGGTGTCCTATGGTTTGACTCTGAGAGAATTAAATGATCACATTGCACAGTTTGACTCTGACCCCACCCCAAGGACATCTCTACACTTCAAATGGATCATTGTACTCTGCTAGTCCGCTTGTTCCATGCATGTCATTGGCTTCTTCTAGCTCAGTAGTTTTGCATTAAATAATCCTTGGAAAGAGAACTAGAGCCCAAGAAATAGAGGTTCTTATCTGTTAACAGCTAGTGGGTGTAGGCATTTTAGTTTGAGAACCCCACTATGAATGTAAACCTAGTGACATAGATTCTATTCTCAGCTCACCAAAATCCACAAGTTAACACATCATGATTCAATGGTGCTATCACATTTCCTTGCCAGTGAATAAAAAGGATCTATAATAAATAATCAGATACTATGTAGAACACTTGAACTCCAGAAGATCTATACGATCTCCATGGAGAGAACCTCTGAGGAATGTTACTTGTTTTCCCAATGACCTGTTTGGCCATATAGAGAATTGCTATATGGCCTGGAAGAGACAGCTAAACCCCACATGGAACACCATTCTAGACTGTAAGGGGCCAGAGAGCTAATGTTAGGCACTAGAACTAGTTGTAGAACTCCGGTGTCTCTAAATAGATTTATATATAAAGAAAATGATGGCATACACATCATGGTGCATATGGAATACAGCAACCTCAACATGTATTAACTGAATTGATTTACCTGGGAAAAGTAACTTGAGTGCATCTGAGAAATAACCATATCTACCTATGTTAATAATACATGTTATAGTAGTTAACTGTTGTAAATGTGCACATGCCTGGTCAGTAACAAGCTCACTGTGCTAAATTAAGATTAAGTCCATTACAACTGGTGATAGGAAATTAAGAGGAAAAATGTCATAAACAACATTCTTTTCTTGACTTTAATAAAGAAATATATGATATTCAATTTTTAACCCCCCCAAAAAAAAACTAAGTCCAGTTCTGCTGATTAACAAAACACATGACTACAATTTAAATGTCTGAATGCATACTTCTTGGCCATCCTTAAAATACTGACTTATTGTTAAAAGTTTAGTTTACTTTTCACATAGTTTAAGTATAAATTTATGTCCCCTTTGTTTATGTTACAAGGCTTAAACTCCAGAGACAAATATGTATAGCAACTATATAATGTTCCTTGTTAACATTGAATTCTTAATTCCAAACATTGTAACTGGAGAGCATCATCATTATGCTTATGGTGGTGAGCATTTCCTCTTTCTACGTACTATTTTTATTATTTCTTTCAAAATTACACACACACATATGTAAATATATACATATATATTATTTTATTACATATATTACTTATTTATATAAATATATGTATTCATATAGATCCCATTACTCTCTCTTATCCCCCTTCCATTCCCTCTGAACTCCCCCCCCCCCACACACACATACTAGTGGATATATCATTGAAAGGAATAGTTCCCTTCCACCAGCAACCATCAATTACCAGTAGCTCCTCAGGGAGGGCTAGAGACTCATAGACTCCTCATGATTCATGATGGAGTCATGACTGGACCTACTATTCTTTGTACCCTTACTTCTGTGATATTCCCTAAGCCTTGAGTGTGGGGGGGGGGGTGATGTAGATGGCCATTACAGAGCTGAGCACTCAGCAGATTTTCTGCACTTTGACCAGTTTTGGAAACTACACGAAAGACAACAGATTGTAAACAGTAAGCTTTATTTTGCTGAAGGCTAGGGACAGCACTAAAAGTTCTACCCAGGTCCTAAGACACTGGACGTGCTCCATCTACTTCCAAATAATTCAGTTTTTCAGTGAAAGATCTGAAACAAATATCTTCAGCAAAATGGCTAGGTAGCAGTGGAAAATATTTTGATCCAAGAAGCCAGAGTGTTTTATAATGAATCTTGAAGGGGGAAAAAAAAAATAGAAATTGCTTACACTGAACCTTCTTCAACTAAAGATAAAAGAAAACTCAAAGTGGGTAAGATTTTAGGTTAGAGAGTCCCTAAGCAATAGTATATGTTTCTTGATTGTTTAGGATTGTAGCAAAATTCATGACACACTGATGACCATTGTCCTAGGCAGAGTCTGGGGCTTCCATGCTTTGGAAGGTGCCACAATTGGGGATTGTTGTGGGTGATTTTGGGTTTGGTTCTTAATGATATCTTATCTATATTATTGCTTCTCTTATCTCCAGTTCTGTGTTTACTGTTGACTAAAATTTTGACCATTTAGTTGTTCTTGTTATGGTTGATATAAGAAATGTAAAGTGCAATTTCTGGTTTTCTTTTTTTTTTTTTTTTTTTTGACACAGAGTCTTATTTTGTATTTTTGACTCACTCACTTTGCAAACAAGGCTGGCCTATGAAGGTGATGGTAGATATTGAACATGTAGAGCACTAAATAGTTCAGTATTGATGAGGATGATGTCATCCATAAAGGAGAGGAGTATTATGGAAAGTAGGGGGTTTAAGAGAGATACACTCTTCATGGACTCTTTGAAAGGCTCCCTTGTGGATGAGATTTTAGTTTTAAAACCTGGAAGTTCACAAAGGAAGCAGTCAGGAATGAAAGAAGAAACACATGCCACAGGGAAAGGAGATAGTTGTGCAAACATTTGGAGGAAGAAGAAAGTTGGATTTCTACTGAAGCAACAAAAAGAACAACATTTTGAATCTACTATTGTAAAGAGAGGAGAATGATACAGAGCAGCTGCAGCTTCCTAAGACAAAAGTTTGTTTCCTGTTTCAAAATAAAGCAAATCCATTGAAATAAATCTAATAAGAAATATAGGGCTAGAGAGATAGCTTAGCAGTTAAGGCACTTGCCTGCAAAGCCTAAGGACCCAGGTGTGATTCCCCAGTACCCATGTAAGCCAGATGCACAAGGCACATGCACAAGACATGTGTCTTGAGTTCCTTTGCAGTGACTAGACCCTAGAGTGCCCATTCTCTTCTCTCTCTCAAATAAGTTTCAAACAAAGGTTTTAGAAAAAGAAATATATAAAGTTCATTAAAACAACTATACAGAAACCAAATTTTGAGTGAGGATGGACTCTGTGCTATAAGAAATAGGGAAGTCGGCTAGGATAACTCTGCAGCAGCTATGATAAGAAATGTTGTTTACTCGGAAAAGAGAAGAGTTATAAGGAAAGGGAAGAAATAAAAGTTGTACCTTAGATGTGTAATGTCTGAAGGTAAGAGAAAGAAATGTGTTAAGAGAACCTCTCAGTCACTTTATTACATTGCTCTGACCACAGCCATGACTTTTACCAAATTAAAACTGGAGAGGGAGGTCATGATTTCAAACTCTTCCTGTAATTTCCTGATGCCTTAAACTGACTTAAGTCTCCCTAAATGCTGACATGTGTTTTGTTTATTGGAACATTTAATTACATTATGTTATGATCACTTGCTTATTTGTCTGGCATCCAGTCAGCTCTTTGAAAACAGTGATCATGTTTTCATCTTCAGGAAGGATATGTAGCCCAGTGCTTAGTATATAGAATGCACATAATATTGTTTGAATGAAAAAAGTTACTTAGAAAGAGAATCATAGTATCAAATAATACGCCCCTTATCCTCTTCCACCTTCTGTTCACTCAGATGACTATCATAATCTCCAAAGCTCAGGGAACACTGAAGGAGAGGGATAGAAAGAATGTAAGAGTCACAGAGTGGGAAGGAGGAATTTGGGCCACTATCCTCCTGACATTTAATGACTGGAATATTCATGACCCCAAACTGGTTTACAGATACCCCCACAAGACCTCTATTTTTCTGAGCCCACCAACATTTTGGCATGGAGGATGGAGAAGGATAAAAAGAATGAGACATCAAAACACATGAAGGACTTCCTGGAAAGAGGAGGGTCTTTAGTGAAAAGAGTGTCAGAAGCGGATAACAGGAGAGGATTATGATCAAACTGTACTTTGCTCATATAATTAACTTCTCAATTTTAAGAAAAAAAAGAGCTAGAAAAAATACATGTAAGCTTTGATCAAGATTTTCTAAGGTTAATAATATTCTTCCTCAATTCCAAACTGTTTAAAATATTCTAATTAACCAAGTTAGTGTGGAAATTATATACTAAACTCTGCATGATGAAAAGAATGCACTTACTGTTTTCTGTAGTCTTTGAGTAGCAAAGTTATCAACTTAAGTTTTTTTTTGTTTAAATTATCAATTAAAATCAAAAAATGCATCTAAGTATATTGGAACATCCAATCATAACTCTGTTAACTATTCTGAATGTGTTGGAGAGTTCATTATTTGTTTGATTTTATTTTTATAGAATGTTTGATGTAGGTGGGCAGAGATCAGAAAGAAAGAAATGGATTCACTGCTTTGAAGGTGTGACATGCATTATATTTTGTGCAGCACTCAGTGCCTATGACATGGTCCTCATAGAAGATGAAGAAGTGGTAAGTCTGGAAGGAGAGTAAGACCAAGATAAAGGCACATGTTTGTGCTTTCTGTCAGTGATATCACACATCTCAACCCAATAACAACCTTTCAAAGATGCACATGAGCTCTCAGTCCTTTGTGATGCCCACACATTCCCAACAAGAAGGGTCCCTGTGGAGGGAGGAGGACAGGGAGGAGGCTAAGCAGATGGTACAAACATGACTGTATACACACTGTGTACATAACTAACAACAAAAAAAAAAACCCTTCACATTCTTTTCTCTTCTACCTACCAGAACAGAATGCATGAAAGCCTTCACTTGTTCAACAGCATCTGTAATCACAAGTATTTTGCAACTACTTCCATTGTTCTGTTTCTCAACAAAAAAGATCTCTTCCAAGAAAAAGTAGCCAAGGTGCATCTCAGTGTCTGCTTTCCAGAATACACCGGTAAGGGTCTCTGCTTGAAGTTCTAGATTAGTAATTTGTTGTACAGATATATATTTTCCTATCTGGATCTTAACATTAAATATTGTGTGAGGATGATGCATATGACAACATTTGAATTGTGAATATGATCCAAAATGAATAGAAAACTTACAAATTAAAAAGAATGTTATCGGGCTGGAGAGATGGCGTAGCGGTTAAGCACTTGCCTGTGAAGCCTAAGGACCCCGGTTCAAGGCTTGGTTCCCCAGGTCCCACATTAGCCAGATGCACAAGGGGGCGCACGCGTCTGGAGTTTGTTTGCAGAGGCTGGAAGCCCTGGCGCGCCCATTCTCTCTCTCTCCCTCTACCTGTCTTTCTCTCTGTGTCTGTCGCTCTCAAATAAATAAATAAAAATTAAAAAAAAAAAAAGAATGTTATCCATACTATGTAAATTAAAGCAAATCTCCACTGAATAGACTAGAAAATGCTAGAATTGCTACCCTGTATATGTGTCAAATTACAGTGAAATATCTTTACTATAGTAGAAATGCAAATTTTATATCAGTGAGCATCTTTAATGGAGAGCCTAACAATATCTCACCATGCCATATGAGCACTGAGTAACTCTTCGGTGTTGGAATGTTACAGATACAATTAATTTGGAGAATAAGCATGCTGCTCTTTGTCTGGTGACCCAAGCTCCCAGCATTAGAGTGATATTATCTGACCTTCAGAATCAACTTTTCTTAAGAACGTAAATGCTTTGTTAATAATGAAATTCCTGACAATGTAAATGGTTATATTTTAAACAAAGATATAAATCCAGCTTCCTCCTTTAGGTATGAAATGTACCAAAACTATGGCATTTTGTCAAAAGGAAATATTTATGGTAGTTAATATATATGCCCTATAAATGTCATTATTCTCTAATCACAAAGTCACTCTTAATGTTTATGCATTATAGTAATGTTTATATTGACAAATACAGTCTGTATTTAATATTGAATGTTAAATGTAGACATGATTGATGGGTATATGTTTGAGTCATGACTCTAAACAGTAAGTACAGAGATTTTATATATTTTATTGACTGTCACCTCTCATGATTTCATCTTAATTAACATCTTGTATTGATGTATTTTGTTTGTTATAATTAATGAATTATATTTCTTTATTCTTAACTAAAGACCATAGATAAATCAGGGCTTTTCTATGTGCACTTCTATGTGTTTTGCCAAATGCATGTGATGCACCCACCATTAACCAGCTTTCTATTATTGTAACACATATCTGAGATTAATCAACTTAACGGAAGAAATTTGGGCTGGAGAAATGGCCTATCACTTAAGGTGCTTGCCTGTATAGCCAAAGGACACAGGTTCCTTTCCTCATGACCCATATGCGTCAGATGCACAAGGTGGCACTTGCCTCTGGTGTTCACTTTCAGTGGCTTAATGCCATGGCACATCATTCTCTCTCTCTCTCTCTCTCTCTCTCTCTCTCTCTCTCTCTCTCTCTCATAAATGAATATATAACAATAATTTTAAATAAAAAAATAAGAAGTTTATTTTAGTTCATATTATGTGAAGTTTCACTCCATGGTCAGTAGGTCCTGACATTTTTGAGTCTGTTGCAAGACTGTGTGGCAGAGGAAGTCAGTTCATGGCAACCAGGAAGCAAAAGGGAAAGAGCAGAGGTGACCACAGTCTCCTTTGAGGGTATACCCTCAGGAACCAAAGACCTCCCACTAGGTTCCGCCTTTAAAGCATTACTACCAGCTCCCATAATGCCAAATTGGGGGCTGGGGATGTAACGTCTGGCTCTTTGAGGCATTTCCTATATCCAAACTACTATTATTTACAATTTTATATAAGCTGAATTTGTTGCTCTAAAATTCTCCACCTTCTTATGCCCTTTTCCCTCCTTCTCAATAATAGCAACTACTGATTTTTATTTATTATTTTAGTTTACATTTTCCAGAATCTCACATTTCAGGACTAATAAAGTATGCTTCATTTTAACTGACTTTTTTCAATCAGCACCCTGCATTTAAGTTTCCTCTCCTTTTATGTGGACTGATAGCTTATTTCCCATTATTCCTGAACAATATTGCATTCCACAAAGTACAGTTGATTTATCCTGTGCCTACTGAACTGCATTTTGATTTCCTCCAATACTTTGCAACTATTTAAAACTGCTTCAGAAATCCACTCATAGATTTGCTGTGGATGTCATTTTGAAAGGAATACCTAACTGTACAGGTATTAGAGTCCTGTTGAGACTGTGACTGTGCATGAAGTAGCCAAACCTCCTCCTACAGTGATTGCACTTTGCATTTCACCAATGATTGACCTTCCTGTGATATTCTATCCAAATTTGTGGACTGTAATCATATGATGTGTTTTTATTTTTATTATTTCATTCATTATTTTAAGTATCTATTTGTAGAATAGGGATATAAAATTTCATCTTGGTAGATTTTTTTCTTAACTTTTTTTTTTGTTGTTTTCCTTCATACTTTCTCTCCCTTCTCTTGTAAAGTGTTTCTCTACGTCCAGGACAAATACAACTTCTCCGAAGACCCGTCATCTCTTGTGGCCATCATGTACTCCCTTGCAGTTTGTCCTACAGCACATGCTTATCCACAGGACACGAAGAAATGGCACTGGAGAGAAATGGATAGAGTTGTGTCTTTCATGTTGGTGGGCCAAATAGTTAATATTTCCATTTTATTATGAGTTTTTCAATGCAGCATTTTAGCCTCCAGAAGTCTTCAATGGAGTACACATAGTAGACAACACTGAGTAGATGCTATACAGATCAGTATTAGCTGGCCTTATCATTTTGGTTTTGAAATGCTTAGTATCCAATGTATAATCCTGAAACCTGCTGATATTGATTATAGTTTTCTTTTTGCACCATGTAACTAATGTTTATTTCTTATTATTTTAAGGACCAAATACATTCGAAGATGCAGGAAACTACATAAAAAACCAGTTTCTAGACCTGAATCTGAAAAAAGAAGATAAGGAAATTTATTCTCACATGACCTGTGCTACTGATACCCAAAATGTCAAATTTGTGTTTGATGCAGTGACAGATATAATAATCAAAGAGAATCTGAAAGACTGTGGGCTTTTCTAATCAATATTATACTCATTTGATATAAAAGGTGCTGTGTGATTAGTTTGAATAGATATCAACTTTTCTAGAAATATAATTAATATTATAAAGCAAAACATTTTCACACAAATATTTTTCTGTGTTGTCACCTACATCAGGGTTAGCTTGAATTTCCTTGGGGATTAGAAAATAGTTTCTATTACCCTCAGGTCTAAAACCTGATATATTTTAGTAACTATAGCAATATATGCCCATGGCACTAAATTTTCTTGGAAACATATTTCTGCTAGCAGGCATTTTTTTTTAGTCAAAGTATAATTAAAAATATAAAGAATTCCAAAATATCTCTGCTCACCAAATTTTGAGAGGTTTCATTTTCAGTAATCATATAACAATGTCTTCTCTGTACAGGGTATTCAAAAATGACACAAGGCATTTTCTTGGTCAATTACCTTTCAATTTTGAAGCTAAAATGGATAGTCACTACATATATTCCTGTTCACTAGAAATTTCATGTTCAAAATAAATGTATATAATTTTATCACATTGGTATGGAATACCATTACATTAGTAACCTAAGCTTTTAAATAACAGTAAACTTCAAGATAAATATATTAATTTACTATCTCAGCATTTGAGTGTTTTGTTTTGTGAATGTGAGTAGAAAATAAGAGCAAGCAGATAGATGACTGTTAGATGATGAAACCTTAGCTTATTGAGACTGAATGGTATATTCTATATGCTATATTCTAATAGTCAAAGCCTACTTAATAAACATTAAATATTTGCCTTAAAATTTTAATTATCTTTCTTATATAAAGACTATTCATAAAGCATATTTCAATATCATTGATGCTTCTATACTTAAAAAAGTATGTGATAGCCATTAGGTTACCACATACAATTTACAATGATTCTTAAATGAGATTAAGTTAAATTTTCTACAAGGTATTAGAGTGCAAAATTTAAACCATCTACCATTCCAGATCCGATGGACTTTGGTAGCCCTGCCTCTCACTGTGACTACTTCACTGTAACATGACGCTTTTCCATCCTAAACACATGCGAATTACCTTAATAGTACAAATATTTCTAGTAGAGTATCTAAGGTTTCTCCTCTCCAAAAAATCACAAAGATGTTCACAAAAAGATAGTCCCATGAAAATAGATATTAATTTGAAAATTTCTAAGGAACTTAAGTAGGTCAGGTGTCCAATCAGGTTTCTGGTAGAGGACCAATAACTATGTGACAACCATCCAGTATTTTTATGGATATATTCAAAAATGTGCATTTTTTAATTGAACAAGAGAGAGAGAATATGCTATTCAATTTTAATAAGAGAGAAAATGATATTATGACATTCATTACTTCGTCTTTTTCTCTTCCTACTCTATTTAACTCATTTTTATCAATGTTGAGTTTAAAATTCATAATTGAACTGAAAATTTTTCTGAAATGAGAAAGCATGTTAATTGAAATATATTATTTCTATTTACATTTTGACTTTTTTCAAATTTAGTTTTTCCAGTAGATGGAGAGAGTGTGGTTAAAAATAATTCACAGAATATTTTAAAAATTTATAACTCTTTTTTACCTGAGGAAAAAGTAATAGGCATCATATTTGTTTATGACATGCTATTCTCTAAAGACTTGAAAAGATACTAAATGGACCAAGTAAAAATGGAAGTTGATTTGCCACCTTTTTACTCCTTGTTTTCAAGCATAGTTGCATGTAGGACAGGTTGGCCTAGAAGTCACTATTTAGACAAGTATGACCTTCAACTTCTCATTTCTGCCTCCACTCCTGTCCCCACAGATCCAAGTGACAGATGTGAGCTATAGCATCCGGCTTATGTGGCATTAAGAAAAGTCTATACTTTTTTCCAATCCAATGAGCTTAAAATACTTTTCACAAGCAAAAGTATTACTTAACAATAACTTTGAATGAAGAAAACAGAATTTTAGTAGAGAATAAAAGTTTATATTATTTAGCTTATTGTTATAATCTTTAAAATTAAATCTATTTTAGTTTAATATTTATTTTTATAATTTAAAAGTTTGAACAGAGCATTTGGGCTAAAGAAAATACCAAAATGAAGATCCAAGAATAGTGACTTTGCTTGAAGAAATTCCCACTACAGATATCAATGGTAAATTGGCTAAAATCAAATCAGCAGCTTCAATAGGGAATTTGGCCTTCTAATTGAACAGTCAAATCAGAGCCTTTGCTTTATAGAGCTTCATGAAAAGGCAGCCACAAGTTTAAGCTGAACCATCATGTGTTTAAACACATGAAAGACACTCAAAAAAGCCAAACTGGATGCTGCTCAAACACATTCACACTGACCTAGTCTTTCTCTGCCTTGCAGATTTGCCTTCCTGAGACTGTTTCCCAATCCTTCTTGGATGTTCTTTTCAAGGATGACCAATGCACACACATTACAGGACTAGGAGATCAGATAGGTGTTTCTCCTGCAGGGCCATTAAAAAAAAAAAAAAGATCTCTGAGTTTTTCCAGAAGGATGGGCTGGTCAACAGATAAGGGTTTGCATATTGGGGCTAATGACTAGACTAATAAGAGAATAAGATTAATAACTGTGCAATAATACTTTCATATCAAAATGCTAGGAAAGTTGGCAACTCTGCAAAAATGAAGCTTTATGGATGCAAATGGCATCTCAAATACTTATTCTCAATATTAAATATCCTATTAATGAACAAATATCATAATCAAATGGCAGTCATATATCTCATAAATAGGCAAATAATTTTTTGACCATGGACCTGTGTCTAATAACAATATTATTACCTGATCAGTCATCCTTGTTCAATCATAAAATGTAATTTGAAACAAGTTCAGAGAATTAATCTAGCTTGATTTTACCAAACACTTAACAACAAAAACAAAACAAAAAAAAAACCCTTTGGATTTGTGTGTTTTTTCCACTTCTGAAACAGGACGGCACAGAGTAAAATGTATGACTGCTAAAATATGTAATGAAGATGGAAGAAATTATGGAATCTGTAAGTTAGACTAATTTTAATAATGAGAGACAAACCTCTACTTCAGATGGTGCAATCATTCACAATGAAGCCTTTTTTGATGCTTTTTCTAGATCTGCCTACAAGCTATTATAGCCACATGGGGGCATACTTACATCACGTGTTTTCAACCCAAATGTTGCAGGTGTAGTGAAACAAATACTGAAGTCATGTTAAGAATCATAGCTCATTTTGTGCTTCTAGCTCAATACATGCGCTAATCATATATGTAATGTATGAGTCAAGTTCAAGAGAAGCAAATCCCTTGAAACAGGTCCATATTTGTAGTATTATGCGACTAATACTCCTTTCATACTTTCCTTAGTTTTGGTCACTCTCAATGGTTTATCTCCAAGTCACTGCTGTTTTTCATAAAGCATGCCTTTCCATTCATCTGCAGTGTTTCAAAGCCTGATTAGCTCACGATGTCAAGGAAATGAAAGGTAACAGGATGACTGACAGCTACTGTTTTGTATTATAATCACCTGGCTGCTTAGTAAAGTGTATCCTTTCCATGAATCAAAGTAAAATTTTATTCTGCTAAAACATGAACCATTCTGCTATTCTGCTCATTGCTTTTCACTGACCACTTCTCCAACAAATGGATGAGCACCAATGTCCTGTGACACTTCCCTTCAGTCCTGCCACTGCCAACATATTTTGCATTGGTAACAGCACAAGTTTTATTTTAAGCTATGTTTGTCACACTAGTTAAGTAATAGAGTCACATAAAAATGAAATAAAAAGACCCTGATTTACTTCCTTGGGACAGTAATGGCTCTCTAATTATTATACATTTCAGATAAAGAACAATGCATGAAACCCACAGGGAAACCATGACTTTGTTTGAAAGCTATTTATATTTTATAAAATAGTCAGATTTTAACAAAATCAAATAAACTTACGTGATTGAAACATGTCTTTTTCACTCAAAGTATATTGCTGAGTTTTCTAAAATAGAAAAATGCTGCTATAGTAATAAAATCAATAGAATATTTATATGTTACCACATTTTATACACATATATGTCTAGGGACCTAGGTTACTATACTTGGTGTTAGCATAAAAAGACTGGCTATACAAAGTGTCTATCCAGAGACAAAGACAAATCATACTACAATTATTTTATAGAGATAAAATTCTGAATATTTTATTCTGCTTAACATTATAGTACAGAAGTGCAATTTGTTTCTTATAAGCATAAGGAAAGCGAGATAATTTACCAGCTAAGAAACAATTTGCATCCTGTAGAGTGAGTCAGTCATTCCACAGTGAGTCTTGACAACTTCCTTAAAATCCTATAATGTCTTTGTTCAGACATGATGCTCTGTACCCCATTGAAACAAAAAGTAGATAGATAACTTGGGGATGGGAACAATGCTCTGTGATTAAAGGCACTTGTTGGCAAACCCTGTCAGACTGGACTGCATTCTCCAGCCACTCACACAAGCCAGATTCAAAGATGGGTGGAACCTGTGCTCACTTGCAGTGGCAAGAGGCCCTGCCTGCCAACACACACACACACACACACACACACACACACACACACGAGCAAATAAATCAACAAAAAATTGAAAAGTTAGGTAACTTCATTTATAAATGTACACAAATCATTTCCATTACAGAATGATAAACACAAATGCTTGTTGCTTTCCAAAATTCTATTCTCTCTAAGTAGGGAGGAAGTACTGTGATGGGTTAAGAACATGCTACCTCCATACATGATACCTTCATATCTGAGAAAACAACAAGATCTCCCTGAGCTTCTCCCATCCTTCTCCTCTAAAGTAAGCAATAAAAGAATCCTCTATAAGCCATAAGACCCTTGTCCTAGAAGGTCCTTGCTTGCTGCAGATTTTCATACTGTCAAGTCCTGTTTCGTGACCAGGAAAAGTTAAGCACACAGAAGCAAGGCATGAGTAAAGCAAAGGAGATATATTGCAGGTAAAAAGCAGATAATCCCTAAAGTATCTGAGCAAGCATGCTTATTAGGATTTCAGCCAGCATCCAAAGAACACAAAAAAAAGGGAAAAGTTACACTTTTTGAGTTACAAGTCAGAGCAGTGGACAGGCTAATCCCTCTATGAGCAACAGCAACAAGGGAGGGCTTCTGCAGGTTTAAGTACATTCTCTAAGTTTAAATGTATATTGAGTCATGATTGATTGCAGATCAAGGAGAAGAAGACAGACTGAAAATGGACACATGTAGCAGTAGGTTGTGGGGTAACCCAAGAAAAATTCTGAGGAGGCAGAGCCTTCTTGATGAGTCAGACTAGAGTTGCCCTCTAGTCTCACCAGTGCAGGTGTGACAACCATGTTATTTGGGGCCTGTGTTTTCCTAACAATCTACTTTCAAAAGACGTTATCCTTCTCTTGATCTCTATCATTACTCCCTGGGCAAAGAAAATTAAGACATAGGCACAAGCCTGAACAAGCAGACTTTGCTAAGTCATGCCTTTGGCCATCTATTATAATCAGCAGGCTTCATCAAATATAAGCATATGAACAGTGTTCTCTTCTTTGGAACTTTATCACTAAAGGGTCTCAATTTCAAAAAGAACATGTGTCAACTGGCTGGGGATCTGGCACAGGGGTTGACTAGCTAGACTCTGGGTTTAGTACTCAGCTTTGCAAAAATAAAATAGTAAACTCAAAAATATCATATGTTTAAAAAGTATGGGGGCTTTTCTCTGGTTTACTTGTCTTTGTTGTAAGGTCCCAGCCATGAACCTAAGACAACAAGGAAATATCATTTTTGCAAAATTACTTTGTGATTGTAAGCAACACCCATACTGTTTTACTGTACTTTCCTGAGGGTAAATTTTTAACTTCAAAATAGCAGTGGAAGAACCTGCACATTTGTATGGACTTTGCATCTGTAGAAGACTTTGTAAAATTCTCATATTGCAATAACAAGTTACTAATGAGGAATTTCATTAAGTGTCTGAGGCAACAAGACCTCCAGAAATCTAGTTTCCCACCAGAGAAACAAAGGAATGCTGAGCCAGGCTTGAAGACTCGATTTTTAAATCCTAGTTCTAGCAGCAATAGAACAGTTATTTATTTTATGCATATATTTTTATATCTACAAATCATCGTAGAGCAATGCAATCATGAATTTCTTTAAAAAGTAAGAGCAAACCAAGTTTATTGTTATTAAAAGACAACATATACAGGAAGAGGAGATAACTCAAGGATTTAAATGTGATTCATTTTCCTCATGAATTTTAAGTGGAAGATTACATATATTCCTTAAGCAGGACATAATGCCATAGTCCTGTGGTCTTAGATAAGCAGAGGCTGAGTTAGGATAATTTCAAGTCCAAGGCCAGTCTCATCAAAATGCAAGAACCTGTGAAAAAATTATAAAGAAAGCAATGGGCTAGAGATATAACTCAAGGGATAACCATTTCCCTAGAATACTCAAAACCCTAAGCAAAACAATAAAAAAGTGACTTATTCCTGAGAAGAAAAGTGAGGCAATCAACAAAGGCAACATTTTTCATAAGCCTAGTGGTATATATTCTGCCATCCAAGGGAATCTAAATACATTGATTAATATATAGAAATTTTAGTAAAGGACCATATAACAACTTGGTAATTACCAGACATCACCGGATAGTATGTACATCAAACAAAAGAGGCCTGGAGAGATGGTTTAGTGGTAAAGGTGATTACCTGAAGCCTAAGGACCCACATTGGACTCTCCAGATCACATGTTAGCCAGAAACACAAGGGTGAGGCCAGTACAGAGTTGCACATACCACTAGGTGGCACAAGTGCCTGGAGTTTGATTACACTGGATAAGGCCCTGGTGTGCCAATTCTGTTTCATTCTGTGTGTGTGTCTCTCTCTAAAATAAAAATAAATAAATAAAATAATGACTAAATAAGTAGAATATATAAAGTATGCCACAAAAATAATAACAGTGGGCTGGAGAGATAGCTTAGTGGTTAAGACACTTGTCTGCAAAGCATAAGGATCCAGGTTCAATTCCCCAGGTCCCATGTTAGCCAGATGCACATTGTGGCACATGTGTGTGGAGTACATTTGCAGTATCTAGAGGCCCTGGCATGCCCATTCTCTCTACCTCCCTCCCTCTGTATTAAATAAATAAATAAATAAATAAATAAAATGACAAAAATAATAAAAGTGATTGCTAGAGAATATTTTGGTGAGCATTCATCTCCAGAATCTCTTACACATATATTAAATTAGAAATCATTTCATAATTTTCTAACTGATGAGTCCATATTCTCCATAGTGAAAACTTAGCATGAAAGTATTCCAAACTGCAGTTTCCTTGTCTATTGAGGTCTACCTTCTCACTCACATAGTTGGGTATGTAAAAATAGTAATTAACTTTCATTCTTAAAAATAATTAATTTTAGCATTTTGGAAGCTAAGATCCTTTGGAAGCTAAAGTTTCAAAATGATTTCTAATGCTCAGGATACATGGCCCTTATCTTCTTGTATTTTCACATGACAGTTCATCTTTCACAGCTGTTCCCACCCCTATCCAAGCCTTGTCAGATTCTACTGTCACTTCTTATGACAGGACTTCCCAGGTTTCAGACTAGCATTCACCCATACATACTTTGTAACCTTTTGTAATATTTCTTAGTATTTATGAAAGTTGACCAGTGCGGTGGTTTGATTCAGGTAAACTACATAAATTATGTGTTTAGAATGCTAGGTCCCAACCTTTTGGCAATTTGGAAAGTGGATCCTCCTGGAGATAATGTATTATTGGGTGGGATTATGAGTGTTATAGCCATATTTCCCTTGTCAGCATTTGGCAGGCAATCCTGCTGCTATTGTCCACCTCATCCTGGCCAAGAGGTGATGGCCACCCTCTGTTCATGCCATTGTTCTCCTCCACCATCTTGGAGCTTGCCCTCCAGTCTGCAAGTCAAAAGAAACCCTTTCCTCCCAAAAGGTATTCTTGGTTGGGTAATTTCTGGCAGTGATGCAAAGCTAACTGCAACAATAAAATTGGTACTGAGAAGTGGGGTCACTGATGCTAGAAACCTGACTCTGATTTTTTTGGTCTTTGGGACTAATTTGAGGGAGGAATATGGAACGATTTGAAACCTTGGCCTAACAGATGCCTTACAGTGCTGTAAGCACAGCTTGATGGACAATTCTGATCAGAGTTCAATGACCTGAATGCATTCAGAACTATGGACTGAAGTTTAGCTTATGAGATTGAGAGTTTTGTAGAAACTGGACTAAAAACAGTTTTCATCAGAGACTTGCTGCATTCCATCTGCCTGTGTCCTGAACACTTGTCCAGAGTTACATTGGATAGAAATGGACTGGTGTAAGAAGATGGATATGATATAGAATGAAGTAAAACCTTGGGCCAAAACTGCTTCCCATTAAGCTGCAATTATTTGAGAGATTGCATCCATTGAGATTGGACCAGCTTATCTTCATTGGGACAACAGGAAGAATGTAAACTCTTCTGAAGGGGCCTGAGTACTGAAAGAATGCCCTGCTTTTCAAAGTCTGTTTGATTTCTTCTCTGAATTAACATACTGGTAGCCCACTTGGCACTATGCAGTATAACAAACATAAGGAAAGAGAAGGTCACTGAATTTGCAAATGGTTTTGTATTTTGGAAATGCCCATGGTCAGTGTGAAGTAGGCTTATCAGATTGCCTGCATGGATACCTTATGGAACCATGTGGATGAATGGTGGGTTACAGTGGAGAACCAATGGAGATGCCAGGACTATGGGATGGCTGCCAAAGAGACCTGCTGGCATCAGATGAAGGTTTTCTGGACAGTGAACAGTCTAGATAGAAAGGCCAAAATCAAAGTGGGAGACTTGTCATTAGACAATGTTTTCAGAATTGGAGCTATAGAGTTTGATGTTTGCTCTGTTAATTGTAATATTGGTTGAATATGTCTTTGGTATGCTAAATGTTGTCATATTTTGCAGAGTGAGTGTTTATTTTGTGCCATTATGGCATTATTATTATTTGGTATTCTGGCGCAGTTAAGAGATCTGGGACTATGAGGATGTTTGAACATCATTGGGATTGGAAAAAATCTATGATGACTTTTAAAGTTGGACTGAATGCATTGCATTTTACATCATGGATGGATATCAGCTTATGGGGGCCAGAGTCAGAATCTGGTGGATTGATTAAGCTGTCCCCCATAAACTTATGTGTTCTGAATGCTAGGTCCCAAACTGGTGGCAATTTGGAAACTTCATCATCCTGTAGGCAGTCTGTTGTCCAGGGTGGGCTTATGAGTGTTAAGGCCAGCTTCCTCTTGCCAGTGCTTGCAATGATCTCCTGCTGCTGTTGTCTACCTGATTTTGGCCATGAGATGATGTCCACCCTCTGCTCATGCCACAATTGCCCTGCCATCATGCAGCTTCCCTCAAGTCTGTACACCAAAATATGCCTTTTCCTAACACAAGCTGTTTTTGGTCAGCTGTTTTCTGCCAGAAACACGAAGCTTAACTGCAACAACTAGGAAATACTTGTCTGTGTGATTGACTTATATTTGCTTCTCCATTTAATTATATTTAATTTTCCACTTGTGAGGGGAGAGGAATTTTAAAGAGAGAAATGCAAGCCTCTCCCTTCAAGTGCTGTGTCTACAAATAAAGCACAATCTAGATGTTCCAAAATGTTGGAGAGGAGACTGCTGAAGCCCAAGCATACATGTGAGTGAAATGAATTTTGACAATCTACATAAGAAGCTGCAACACATCTCACAAATCTGTAACCAACTTCACCCACCAGATATCCAGAACTTCAGAGAGTTTCTTTAATTGTCGAAGAAAGCAGAATTATCTGTTATGAAGCCAGACTGTTATAACAAAGCACAGTAATCTATTAGCATTTTTAAATATTTTGTTTAACTTTTTATTAGTATCTTTAAAGTAACAAGAAGGTAAGATACTCAGTGGACAGGTTGCCCATTCTTTTTTCCTACTGTCTCTGACCCATTTAAGAGAAGCTTATGTGTTGTTTATGAAATGACTCACAGATTTCAAATCCATACCCACCCTATTTATGTATCTAAACCACATATTCTATAAAACATCAGCTAATAGCTGCCTGTACTTTAAATGACCACTATATGTACCACTTAAGATTTTAAACTATGTACTTGACTCAAATCCTACCACAGCACATTGGAAAGTGCTTGCTCTTCCATCATATATGTAGTTTGGATAATTCATGTACAAGTTAATTACCCTTTCTTTTTCCTTTGCAGTCCTGGGGTTTGAATGCAAAAGTTGACAAGCACTCTACCACTGAGCTACACCCCAAATGTTAGTAATCCTTTAATGAGGATACACTTAAGTAGATAATAATGTAACTCTGATTTATAGTTGGAATATATCACATAAATATATCTTATTCACTTTTAAATTTCTCATATTTTAATTTGCATTTCCCTAATGATTAGGGATGATGAACATTTTCTTTAGTGTGTTTGCCATGTGTATTTCTTCCTTTGAGAACTGCCTGTTCAGTTCTTTGTCCCATTTTATGAATGGGTTGTTATTTATTGTTTATGTTTTTAGTTCTTTGTAGATTCTAGAAATTAGGCCTCAGCCAATTGTATAGCCAGCAAAAAAATTCTTCCTTTCTGTGGGTAATCTACTGCCTCTGCTTATTGTATATTTGTTTGTGAAAAACTTTTTCAGCTTCATGAGGTTCCAATGATTGAGTGATTAAGTACCTGAGCTAATTAGGTTTTATTCAGGAAGCCATTTCCCGTTCCTATATCATGGAAAGTTCCTCATATTTTTCATCCCGGTAGTAGCTGGGTTTTTGGTCTTACACTGAGGTCTTTGATCCATTTGGACTTGATTTTTGTACATGGTAAGATGTATGGATCAAATTTCATTTTCCTACATATGGTTGTCCAGTTTGTCCCACCCAATCTGTTGAAGATGCTGCCTTTTTTACCTAGCCTACATTGTTAGGGTCTTTGTCAAATATCAAGTAGCTGTAGTTATTTGGCCTAAAGTCCAGGCCCTCGATTCTGTTCCATTGGTCTATAATCCTGTTTTTATGCCAGTACCATACTGTTTTTATTACTATGGTTTGGTAATATAGCTCTAGATCAGGTATGGTGATACCTCCAGAGGTGTTTGTTTTGGTGATGATATGCTTGGATATCTGATGCCTTCTGCCATTCCATGTGAATTTTGAGATCATTTTTTTTCTATCTCCATGAAGAAAATGTTGAGAATTTTATTGGTGTTTCATTATATCTATATACTGCCTTTGGTAAGATTGCCATTTTCACAATGTTAAGTCTGTCTATCCAAGAGCATGGAAAGTCTTTCCATTTTCAACTTTTGGGCATTTTTATGTTTTCATTGTATAGGTCTTTCATATAATTGGTTAATGTTATGCCAATGTTATTTTATTTTTATTTTTTTGTTGCTATTGAAAATGGGACAGTGTCACTTATTTCTTTCTCTGTATCATTGTCTTTTGCATATAAAAAGGCTACAGATTTCTGTGCATTTATTTTGTATCCTGCTACTTTGCTGAAGGAATTAATCACCTTTAAGGCTTTTGAGATGGTGACTCTTGGGTCTCTTATGTAAAAAAACATGTTGTCTGCTGGTAGAAATAACTTCTTCACTTACAATTTGTATCTCTTTTATTTCTTTCTCCTGCCTTATTTGTTGATCTAGGACTTTCAATACTATGATGAAGAGCAGAGTTGAGAGTGGACACCCCTGTGTTGTTCCTGATCTCAATGGGAATTCATTTAGTCTCTCCCTATTAAGTATATTTGGGGCTTTAGGAGATTTATATGGAGCTTTTATTATGTAGAGATATAAGCCTTGCATGTGTATTCTCTACAATGATTTTTATCATGAATTGATTTATTTTGTCAAAGGCCTTTTCTACATCTACTGGAATGATTATGTGTTTTTTGTGCTTAAGGTTACTTATGTGGTGTATTACATTGACAGATTTCCATATGTTGAACCACCCCTGTGTTCCTGGGATGAAGCCTACTTGATCAAGTTGGATAATGCTTTTGATGTGTTGTTGAATTCAATTTGTGAGGATTTTGTTCAGGATCTTTGCATCTAAGGTCATCAGGGAAATTAGTCTACATACATATATATGTGGCATCTCTATCTGGTTTTGGTATTAGGGTGATACTAGTTTCATAGAAGGAGTTGAGAAGATATCCCTGTTCCCCCATTATGTGGCACAGTTTGAGAAAAGTTCATTTCAGTTCTTCCAAGAAGGTTTGATGGAGTTCAGTTGAGAAGCCTTCTGTTCTGGTCCTGGACTCTTCTTTTGGGGGAGATTTTTGATTACCTTTAAAATCTCAGTGGGTGTGATATGTTTGTTTGGGAGATTAATCTGCTCTGAGTTTAGCTTTAGTGCATCATTTGTGTCCAGGAATTCATCCATTTACTGTGTGTTATCCAGTTTTGTGGAGTAGAGGTTTTTGAAATAAGTCCCAGTAGTTCTCCCAATTTCACATATGTCTGTGTGATCTTTCCTTTTTCATTTCTAATTTTGTTAATTTGAAGCATCTTTTTTTTTTTTCATTTCATCAAATTGACCATGGGTTTACCAGTCTTGTTTATTTTTTCAAAAAACCAGTTCTTTGTTTCATCAATTTTATTGTTATTTTTTGTTTTATTTTTTTTAAGTTTCCAATTCATTAATTTGTGTTCTTATCTTAATTATTTCCATCTGGAGCTTTTTGGGTTGGATTCTTTTTGCTTTTCCACTGACTTTCGGTGGCTGGTTAAGTTATTGATTTGGGATCTCTCTATCTGTTATGAAAGCATTTATTGCTATGAATTTTCCCATGAGGACTGCCTTCATTGTGTCCCATAAGATTTGGTAGATTGTGTTCTTATTGTCATTCATTTCTAGAAGCTTTGCAATTTCATTTTTTATTTCCAATACCCATTTATTGTTTAGGAGTCTGTTGCTCAGTTTCCAGGAGTTTGTTGGGTTTCTGGCCCATCTTTTGTTGTTAATTTCTAATAATACAGCATTGTGATCTGATAATCATGCAGGAAATTATGTAGATCTTCCTCAATAGATGGGGGCAGGCTTTATGACCCAGTATATGGTCTATTTTAGAGGAGGTTCTAGAAGCTGCAGAGAAAAAATTGTAATCTGTGGATTTCGGGTAGAATGTTCTCTAGGTGGCTGTTAGATCTAATTAATCTATGATGTTGTTGAGCTCTCTTACTTCTCTTTTAATTTTCTGTTTGGATGATCTATCTATTGCTGATGGTGGAGGATTGAAGTCCCCAACTATGATGGTGTTGGTGGGTATTTCTGGTTTTCTTTTTCTTTTCTTTTTTTTTTTTGTCAAATAGATTTTGTTTAATGAATTGTGGTGCACCTGTGTTTGGGGCATAAAGGTTAATGATTGTGATCATTATCCTGTTGTTGGGTCATTCCCTTGATAAGTAAGAAGTGGCCTTCTTTGTCTTTTTAATTTTTTTGGTTTATTTTTATTTATTTATTTGAGAGTGACAGACACAGAAAGAGGCAGAGAGAGAGAGAGAGAATGGGAGGGCCAGAGCCTCCAGCCATTGCAGATGAATTCCAGACATGTGCACCCCTTGTGCATCTGGCTAATGTGGGTCCTGGGGAATCAAGCCTTGAACCAGGGTCCTTAGGCTTCATAGGCAAGGGCTTAACCACTAATCCATCTCTCCAGCCCTCTTTGTCTTTTCTGTTTCCTTTAGGTTTGAATTCTATTTTATCTATACAACTCTAGCTGTGCCTACCAGCTTCTTATTTCCATTTCATTTGGAATATCATTTTCCACTCTTTCACCCTGAGAAAGTGTCTGTCTTTAGTGGTGAGGTGGGTTTCTTGAAGACAGCAGATTGAGGGGTCTAATTTTCTGATCCACCCTGTTAGCTTGTGTCTCTTGATGGATGAGTTAGGCCATTAATATTTAGGGTAATGTCTGTGAGGTTTGACTTAATACCTGCCATATTCTGATGATTTATGTGGTATGGTGTTTTCTTGGACTTTCTAGTTTTTTTGTACCTTCTCTAAGTTTGCTTGTTGTGATCGGATTCTTTTTCTTTTTTTTTAATTTTTTATTTATTTATTTGAGAGCGACAGACACAGAGAGAAAGACAGATAGAGGGAGAGAGAGAGAATGGGCGCGCCAGAACTTCCAGCCTCTGCAAACAAACTCCAGACGTGTGTGGCCCCTTGTGCATCTGGCTAACGTGGGACCTGGGGAACCGAGCCTCGAACCGGGGTCCTTAGGTTTCACAGGCAAGCGCTTAACAGCTAAGCCATCTCTCCAGCCATTGATCTGATTCTTGTATGCACTTGAGTCTTGTTACTTTGATTCTTCTGTGTGGAGAATTCCCTGAAGTACTCTCTGCAGGTTTGGCTTTGTGTTCATATAACTATTGTGAAAAGATTTTCTTTCACAGTCTATTATGAGGGATACTTTTGCTGGGTAGAGTGGTTTGGGTTGGAAGCCATAGGTTCTTATACTTTGCAGTCTTCCATTCTAGGCCCTTCTGCCTTTCAGGGTTTCCATTGAGAAGTCTGAAGTAATTCTGATGGGGTTAGTTTTATATGTAATGTGTTGTTTCTTTCTAGCTGCTTTTAGGACTTTCTCTTTGCTACCGATGTTTAGAGTCTTAATGATAATATGTCTTGGAGAATTTCTCCTTTAGTCCAGTCTGTTTGGAGTTCTGTTAGCTTCTTATAACTTGATGGGACTTTCTTTTAAGAGAGTGGGAAAGTTTTCTTTGGTAATTTTGTTGAATAAGTTCTCCATGACTTTGTTTTGAATTTCTTCCACTTGTGGTATACCCATGATCCAAATGTTGGGATGTTTAAGGGTATCCCACAGTTCCCTCATGTCTGTTCACAAAAAGTATATGAATTTATTGAAACTTGTGGACTCATGGACTGTTTCTTCTGTTTTGTCTTCCAGTTCTGAGTTTCTAAACTCCACATGACTGACTATTCTTGAGAGCTTCTATGGAATTTTGGGCTTGCTCAATTTGCTTTGTATTTTTCTACTGCTTTTTATGTATAGTTTCTGTCTTCCATCAAGTTCCTTTTTCACGTCATTTTCTGATTAACTTAATGCTTCTTGACATTCATCCTTGCATTTGTTTTTGTCTTCATTAAGCTTATTCAGCTGGTTATTGAGGTTCTCTTTTTTTTTTCTTCTCTCCTTCAGATCACGTAACTGTTTTTGGAACCCTTCCTGGTTCTTTTCTATTAGGTCTAATCTAGTGAAGATAGCATTTATACAATTATTGGACCTTTGGTGATTTTTTGCAAGTTCTGCTATTTACTTGGTCAGGGCTGCATAGCTTGTGGCTTCATTTTGGGGTGCTGGTCATATTGTCTGTTCTGTGTTTTGATTAGAGACATCCTTTGTGGTACTGGGTAATCTTGTTGGATTTACTTCATTTGATTTTTCATGTTATTCCTTTTGCATTGTGGTCTTCCCATTATAGTGTAGGAATCTTATTTAATTTAGGAAGAAGCTGTAGTCTACCCTAGAAGTGTCTTCAGTGACTATTTTATGTTTGCTTCTACTAGGCTTCTGATGGCAATGGGGTCTGCCTGCTCATAGGGTAGGAGCCCCTGTGGCTCTGATGGGGGTCCAGGCACATTTGAAGGGGCTTGTTGTTCCATGATTTTTGGTATGGGACTTCATGGTCTGGTGGCCTGCAGGCACAGAGCATGAGGGGAATGGGACAAAGCAGACTGGTGTTGAGGCTGGGCCTGGAAGGAGGGAGGATGGGAATGTGTGGTAGTTCTGTGATGCTGAGGAGTGAGGGGATGGGACAGCAGGTCTCTTGGGACCCTATAGAAGGAGGTGGATGGGACTGTGGGGTCCTGTGACAATACAGGGCTGGGATATGGGGATATCACACGAGGTCCCCAGTGGGAACTCCAGCCTGCTGGCCTGGGTCCGTTCAGGGGGTGAGGAAGTAGGTGTTCTTATGTGGAGCTCCTTGATGTTGGGAATGCCTAGAGTTGGGGGAGTCACTAGCCTGCTGGCCTGGGTTGTGAAAAGGGGTTAGAGGAGCAGAGCAGCAATGAGTGGGATGGCATTCACATATGGAGTTATGCTAGCCTCCTGGTCTGGTTCCACTTTACCTGTGGTTAGTGGAAGAGGAACCTGCGCCTGGGACGGTTGCCTGAGAGGATTGGTGGACTCATGGGCTACCCAAGAGTATGGGAATCAGTTGATTCCCTACTTTGCTCCTCCACATCCTCCCACTGGAAGTCTACTAGGATCTGCAATCTCCTAAAATGCCCAATGAATCATAAAGTTCTTGCCTTTCCTTTCCCACAGCGGTGAGGAGTGGTTAGGTAGATGCCATCTTGACCAGAAGTCTCAGCTACCCATTTATACTAGTTAGACCAAGTTCCCAAAGTTTCCACATCCTCTCCAAATAGCGCCACCAGGTGGGAAGCAAGTGTCAAGGCTTAAACACATGAGCCTGGGAGGGACATTTCAGATTCAAACGTTTACAGCAGTCTATTCCAATAGAAAATTGTATTAATCAAAATGGCTTTTTCCTACTTATCATGCCACAGAATTTTTCCGCAATGTATTTTTATGTCTGTTTGACTAAAAATAAAATCAGGATGGAGCCTACAGCTACTTTTTCTCAGTAGACACCGCATCTGAGAGCCTGAAGCACCATAACTTCATTTCTGCCATCTGGTGGTTGAAAATATTGATGCTTTTGCAGTATGTGATGTTCCATGAATTCTACAGACACACATATTAATTTACATAGCCTCCTTGGCAGGGAGGGGAAATTGCCACAACTGACACTCCCATTCATTTTAGGGCTGCAGACATTACATAGAAAAATAGAATATATCCATGAGGTGCTTGCTGGGTATGTAAGGAATCTTGGGTAGATTCAGGTTAAGTGTTGCAGATGAGTGAGACTATGTGTCGATTTTTTTTCTGTGATTGGGTAAGTTCACTGACAGTGATCTGTTCGAGGTTCAACCATTTTTCCTCAAATTTCTTGGTGTCATTTTTTCTTACTACTGTATAGAATTCCTCATGGATTAGACACTAGGATGGATGGGGAGGGAGGGGAGAGCATCGAAGGGGTGGGAAACACTAATTTGTACCCAAACGGCAATGGTACCATAAAATTCTACTTCATAAAAGGCAGACCAAATGGCTGAACCTTACAGGAAACACCTGAACCACAAGACACTGGAGAGGGTAGGATCAAGTCTAACCTAAATCTTCTACATCTTCCCTCCCTCCCTGTCCCCTTCTCCCCCCCCCTCTCTCTCTCCTCTCTAACTCTTGTATATTAGTTATGTTTTTCCTCAATTTCTTAGTGGGCACTGACCTGTAACCCCCACTTCCAGCTTGGGGCTACCATCCACAATGAGCTTTTGATCAGATAAACCTACAAGGTTTCCCAAAACAATGACAGACTTCTATCAAAGTACTTGATGACCCACCAAAGGTCAGTGGTAAGACCCTATTGCTGAAGACTCCATACCCAGCTGACACATAAAATGGAATGGCATGGCTGGAAGCCAGGACAGAGTCAGTCCCCAGATGGTCAGCATGTCTAGTGCCAGAAGGTGCGACATGTGCGACTGGGGGAAATGACCAATATTTGTCCAAGCAACTCATGGGCTAACCTACTTAGCAACAAATAACCGGTTGTGATGCCCACACAAATACAATAATGGCACACAGCCATGGTGGGGAACCAACAGCTCTTGATTTGGCTAACTGATCCCCTCAGTGGTGTGGGACCCATAGCTGGAGCTGGGAAACAAGTCAGAACCATATCCAAACATAAGCCCACTCTCCAATATCAAGCTACCATCAATCATGGGGTACAAGAGGGCCTATGCCTATTAAACTATCTACTAAAAAAGTAAGGGTTATCTCAGTTTTCCTGGTGCTAACTCACTCTCTGTTGGAGATTCTGCTTCTCTTTTTCAGATAGTTGCAAATCCTAAGGAGAGAGCCACCCCATCATACCTCAAAAAGGCACCGCACCGACAGAAACTAAGGAAAATTGGTAAAACAAGCAAGGGTGCTGTTTTCCTGATGAACCAGATACCAGCACAAGGGGGAAGGAGACCAACACAGAGAAAAATCAACTCCTACCAAATCAGAGAGCCAGAGCCTCAGAGGCCCCCAACACTTCAGCACTGAAGCAGACCAAAAATGAACCCAACATGGCTCAGGGAAATTTTGCAGAAGAGGGGGTGGAAAGAATGTCAGAGTCACATGTTGGGTCATGATATGCAGAGACATTTATCGTACCAATAACTGTGGGCTAACTCCACAATGCAAGACCCATTTACATCAACAAGCAGGGGGCATTGGGAGGGGGCAGGTCATGGATGAGCCTAAACAATGGTACCAAAGTGCCTGTATTTGCTGAAAAGAAAACTAATAAATTAAATTAAAGAAAAGAAAAATAGAATATATATTTTATTTGTGAATTCTTCATGGTTGTTTATTAATCGTATATAAATATTTTACTGTGTTGAAATGTATAAAAAGCTGGGTTTTTTTGGTGTGGGGGAAAAGACAGATCTTTTTATTATTTTTCCATTTCACCATTATCCAATGATGTTTTTCTCCATGTTCCTCAACTCAATGTATTTTCAGAATGTCAAGGAACACTTTTTGGAAATTTTAGGATAAATTATTAATTTTAGTAAATGTCTTCTCATGACAAATGACATCAAATGTCAAATGGAAAATAAAAGACCAGGGCTCTGGCACAGCACTATAAGTATAGCTACTTGGGAGGTACAGGTAGGATTTCAGGTTCAAAGCTTGCTTGGGCTACAGAGTAACTTCAATGTTAGGGTGGGAAACTTAGGAAGACCCTTCCTGAAAATAAAAAGTGAAATGGTAGCTAGCGATATAGCACATTGATAAGCATGCTTGCCTACCAGGCACAAGGTCTGGTTTAATTCCTAATACTGCATATAAAAAATTAAAACACAATTATTAGTAGAGTTAAACATGAATAGCTACCATATTACATTAAAGTGCTGGTAGTACAGTTTACTGACAAAGCTTTCGCCTAACACACTAGTTTCTGAGCCCTTGCCTTTCTACTTTTGCAATTTCTAGTTTATTATATCAAGGGCACAAGGGGTGACAGATTACAGACATATGTGAGCTACATGGTGAAGTCTAACAGTTTCTTCTCGTGAAACCCTGATGCTAGACTAGCAGTGCTCTTAAAGCAATTTGCTCTTACAGGTTCCCAAGATATATGTATACTTTTTTTACTGTTACCTTTGAGATATCTGGATTATTGCCTTTATGTTGGGGCAGGTGAGTGGGGAAGGATATATATTTTTGAAGCACAATATCTGAATTCTTGGACTGATTTTATTGTGGAATCTGATATCACCTAATGACCATAGTCTTAGTAGACTCATCTATAGTGGGAATGAGGAGAATGCAGGTCCTCCATACCCTAGAAACTAGATAATCACTAAGTTTCCTGGAAATTAAAGATTTTAAAACCTCAATTTCTAAACAGGGCATGATGCTGTACGCCTTTAATCCCAACACTCAGAAGGTGGAGGTTGGAGGATTGCTGAGGGTTTGAAGCCACCCTGAGAGTACATAGTGAATTCCAAGTCACCCTAGGCTAGAGCAAGACTCTACCTTGAAATACAAACAAGAAAACAAACAAAAAGAACCCCTTCAATTTCTAAGAATGTCAACAACCATGCTCTTGTCACTTTTCTTGATTCAATCTATTTATCACTATATCTGTTCAAAAAAGAGGAAGAAACGGTACATCAGAAGGAAAGAGAGTATTATGTAGGAGAAAAGTTAAACTTTAGGGTGGGGTGTAAGGAAGGTCATGATAAGGCCTTCTTCCAATAGCTTTCATCTTCTCCAACTGCAAAACTCAAGTCCAGTACTGTCATGCCAAGATTTATCTGGTTTTTGTTTGTTTGTTTGTTTGTTTTTTGAGGTAGGGTCTCACTCTGGCCCAGGCTGGGATTAAGGCATGTGCCACCATGCCTTGCTCAGGATTTATCCTCTTTTGGGTCATGGAAACAGTTCCTCTTCTAAAGGTCCCATTGTAATGAAAACAATCTGTTAGGGTCTAACACTGTCAGTTATCAAAAGCTTCTCCCCACAAATGGCTGAGGGGTATATGGGCTTGACACCAATCCATTTGTGGGGAAAGAGATGGAAAAAGACTTCACATTACCCTTGTCTTTCCTTATGGACTTTCTTAAATCTTATTTGCATAATTTCTTTTTACAAAAAAGTTACATGGCTTTATTAAAATATAAATATTCACTAAGGATATAAATATACAGGCTTTTTTTCCTTTAACATTTTCTAGGCTTTCCCTGAGTTTGACTTTGTTTCAAAAAACTATTTTTTTTTTTTTGTGCTGTATACACTTATTACTGTGGTAACCTTGCAAATAAAAAAATCTCCAGAAAATATAATACATCTGTAAACATTTCCATGAATCACCTTGATGGGCTGGATATAGCACAGGAAATTTTCTATCCTCATGTAAGAAATTGGAGGGATGATATTTATCTTTCTAAAATTATTCAACACCAAATATATTTTGTTCACAACCATAAAAACGATGTTTAAGATGGTGACACTTTGTGATGACAATTTTTTCTGTGCCAAGAATGAATTTTTAAAAATACCATGCTTGCAAGATTGCCAATCACTATTTCATGTTCTTTCCTGGGTGCAATTTTGAGAACTAGGTCCATGAAATACATTAGAATAAGAAAAAACAACTAATCCTCAAATGATATTCTCTTTGTAGTAATGTCTTTTTGGAACAAGAAACTACAAATATGGTCCTTCATTAGTAACTCTCTTGAAGTGAATGTTGATTCAATGATACTACTAAACCGGGAACTGTGTGAGGTGCTAAAATACAAAAATGAGCTAAGTGGTAAATATAAAGCTGAAAAATTACTAAAAACATGGGTGATGTGTATAACAAGGACACTGCCTTTAAGGATTCCACATATTATAATAGCATATAAAGAAAATGGTTCAATATGCAGCATAATACAAACAATTACAACAGTTATTTGAAGGGTCAGATACAATCCCAAAGAATAGCAAATTCTCCTAGGAGTCAGTTGACAAAGCTGAGACAAATCTGGTGAATATAACAGACATTTTACTCACTAGATATGTAGAGATGGATGCATACAAGAAGTATAAGTGGCATAAACTAATATTTAAATAATAGATTCTAAAAATATTAATATGGCATATGTCTCATGAAGCATTTAGGTTTTTAGCTTCTTTCACTGCAGAAGCAGCTGCAAAAAAGAATAGCACTAATATAAAGTTGAATCTACTTGGTTTGGATCCAATGTTTTAAAATATCAGTGAATTATAAATAATATATTCATATGCAAAGATGTTTTGTAATTTTTATTTTTATATGAGACAGAGAGAGAGAGGGAGAGAGAAGAGAAAGAAAGAGAGAGAACACTCCAGGGTCTCTCTATCCACTGCAAATGAACTCCAGACACACGTACCACCTTGTGCATATTGCTTTTGTGGGACCTAGAGGATTGAACCTCGGTCCTTAGACTTCAGAGCAAGTGCCTTCCAGCTCAAGAATGGATTTTAATGCTGAAGAAACATGGGAGAATTCACAACTCTTTAATTCTCTTTTCAAGATCTGTTGCAATGTTATAAAATTAATTTTTATTTGATTTGCATTTGAACAAATGAATATTCTTATGTTTCAAAAATTGTGAAGTATATTTTTAGATTTTATTTAGGCAAAAGTGGAGAAAATGATAACTGAAGGCTTAACAGATGAATGCAATAGCTAGCACCTAATTATACATCCTCTTGCATACAGTTCAAAAAGTCCATGTTACTAATAGAAGAATTATTTATATGAAAAGCAAGTACCAAAACCAATGTACAAATACAAAATGATAGTGAAATTTGTAAATCACTTAAGGATATTCACAAGCTGGAAATACTACACAGCTACTAAAGTCTAATTTGAAATAATAACTTGAAATGTCAGAGTTAAGTATGAGGCAAAATAATTAAACAGTTCTGAAATCTCATTTGAAGACACCATATGTGGTTGACCTGTAAAATGGAATTACATGGCTGGAAACTGGAAGAGTGTCAGTCCCCAGACTGTCAGCGTGTCTAGTGCCAGAAGGTGCTGCATGGGCAACTAGGGGAAAATGACAAATATCCATCCAAGCAACTCATGGTCTAACCTACTTAACAGCAAATTACCTGATGTGATGCTCACACAAGTGCAATAGTGGCGCACAGGCATGGTGGGAAACTAACTGCTCTTGCTTTGGCTAATTGACCCCCTTGGTGGAAGGAGACTCAGCTGAAGCTAGGAAACAAGTCAGAACCAAATCCAAACATAAGCCCACTCTCCATTATCAAGCTATCACCAATCATAGGCTATAAGAGGCCCTACACCTATTAAATTGTCTATTAAAAAAAATAAATAAATGTTATTCCACTTGTCTGTTGCTAACTTTACTCTCCATTGGAGAATCTGCTCTCTTTTTCCTATAGATGCATATCTTAAGGAAGGAACCACCCCATCATACCTCAAAAGGGCTCCAGCTGAAACTAAGAACAATTGACCAAATAAGCAAGGGTGCTGTTTGCTTGGTGAACCTGGTACCAGCACAAGGGTGAAGGAGATCAACACAGAGAACATTCGACTCCTACCAAATGAGATATCCAGAGACCCGGAGGCTCCTAAAACCTCATCACTGAAGCAGACCAAAAATGCACCCAACATGGCTCAGGGAAATTTGGCGGAAGAGGGGGCAGAAAGAATGTTAAAGCCACAGGTTGGGTCATGATACCAGAGACATTTATCCTACCCATAACTGTGGGCTAACTCCACAATGCATGACCCATATACCTCAACAAGAAGGGGCCAGGTGGAAGGCTTAGGACATGGATGAGCCTAACAATGGTACCAACTTGACTGTATTCACTGAGTACAAAACTAATTAATAAAAATAAAATAAAATAATAAAAAAAGAAGCCTGGGCTACTATTGTGTTGACTTGAGGACATAGCTTATCTTCAGGCCCATGTTGTTCACTAAAACCCCAACACTGCCTCCTCAACGCGCTGAAATATTGCTTTGAGATTTTTCTTGTTGCACATATTGCCTAACTTTTTGTATTGAATATGTACTAACATCACATATACAACAAACCCATTATGTTTTGGTTAAACACAAGTACAACAAAGCAGATGATACTGAATTCATCAACTATAGTTGAAACTTTCTCTTCTTTTACTCATACTTGTCATCTACCTTAGGCATAGGCATTAATTACTTTTATTCATTTAATAGATGAAGGCATGTGAGAGGATCTGATGCTATAAACATTGCGTTTCTTATTTCTGGCTGCTATAATTAGGTAAATTGATTCAACTTTCAGTTTTTTTTTAAAGGATCTTGCTATATATTCCAGGATGACCTGGAACTTCTTATGTAGCTCTTGCTGCTGGCCTCGAACTTGCAATTCTCCTGCCACTGTCATCTGACTGCTGGGATTACAGGCATGCACCACTGTGTTTGGCTATTCAGTGTGCATCTTATAAGGATGAGGTCCCCATTCTTCTTGTTAGTATTCTGTAGGAAGTATACTGTATCCTAATGCACTGAGTTTACTACCTAATAAAGAGTACTGTTTAGAATGTTTCATTGCTAATGAGACCTAACTATATGGTAATCACCAACCAATGATGGAAAACAATAAAATAGAGCTAAATGGTGATGTAGTTATGTCTCAGAGATAATATAATTTATTAATTAATTTATCTTTCACAGATATATAAATTGGAAACCTCTGTTTATGTAAAACAACTGTAGTTCGTGATAAAATTAAGATGAGATTCCTTTCATACTTAAAAAAAAAACATGATGCTAATATCCTTCCATTCTGTGACATTGCTTCAAATCCGGAAGTTTATTGGCATTTGTCTTAAAATATTTTAATGATTTATTTCCAGTCTTCTAATAAGGATATCCTAAATCTAAATGCAAATGTATTTTATAGTGGAAAAAAAAGTCTGCATGAAATTTGTACTGTTTTGCAGTCAGCTTTGAGTTGCTGGCAGAAAACATCCAACCAAGATCAGCTTGTGGGAATAAAGGGCTTATTTTGACTTGCAGACTTGAGGGGAAGCTCCATGATGGCAGAGAAAAACGATGACATAAGCAGATATTGGCAATCACCTCCTAGCTAACATCATGTGGATAACAACTTCAGGAGAATATGCCAAATACTGATAAGGGGAAGCTGGCAATAAACCCATAAGTCACCCCAAACAATACAACACCTCCAGGATGCTCCAATTTCCAAATTTTCACCAGCTGAAGACCTAGCATTCAGAATATATAAGTTTATATTTATTCAGATGTGTATGTGTTTAATAAAGACCATCAACCAGAAAAAGCACATAGAAAATGTATTTTATGGGGAAACTTTCTAAGGCAACTTAGTGGGTAGTTATTGTACAAAATCATCATTTATAATTTGGAAAAAACACACATAATTATTCCAAATAGTTTTTGAATTCTATAGTGCTGTTATCACCTATCCCAACTTTTAAAATCATTTATTTTACACTCTGAACATCTTTAAAATTAAATAATATGGAAGTATTCTGGAACTGTTCTCTCTCAGCACAGCACAATCCATCAGGCCATAAAATGTTCATGAAAAGTAACTTGAGGAAGAAACACAACATTGAGCACTTCAGGATGAATGATATTAATGGTCAGACTTAATTCTGAGGTGAAATTTGAGAATCTTTTCACATAGCGCCTGCTCTCTGATCTAGTCCCATACCTATAGCTTTTTCTCAGATAAACTTTGAAAAATATTAAACAATATTGAATTTTGTGTTATTTCCCCCATGACTAGTTCTTAGACATGTTCCCAGTCCCAGCTAGCTAGGTCCAGCCTTGTTGTAGCAAACAAGGCTGGACCAGATAGAAGAGAGATAAAGAATTGGGGTCAGATGATTCACAGGTGTTCTAAATTCTGAGTCTGTTGAGATTCTACAGAGAGAACATGGCAAAGACCCCAAAAGTAACATAATACTTGCCTTGAAACGTCAGACATTGTATGGGTAGTATGAACACCACAAGAGAGAAATTGCTTTAGTAGTCAAAGGTAAAAGGTATTTTAAGAATGGACTCTCCCTGGGCTGGAGAGATGGCTTAGTGGTTAACCGCTTGCCTGTGAAGCCTAAGGACCCTGTTTCGAGGCTCGGTTCCCCAGGTCCCATGTTAGCCAGATGCACAAGGGGGCGCACGCGTCTGGAGTTCGTTTGCAGAGGCTGGAAACCCTGGCGGGCCCATTCTCTTTCTCTCCCTCTATCTGTCTTTCTGTGTCTGTTGCTCTCAAATAAATAAAAATAAAAAAGAATGGACTCTCCCAAAATATAAAATATCAAAACTATTAAATTGGAGAGTAGACATTAGGATGTTAGCACTATATAGGAACCAGACAATGTCTAGCTTTTCAATATGTTTGCATGGGAGAAAGATAATTTGGTGGCCTAGGGTAGTTTTAGGATAAAAACAGATAAAAATATTTGAATTCTCAAGAGAGTAGGAGTTTGTGGAGAAGATACTTGAGGGAAGAATTCCTGGGAGGTAGAAGAAGGTGAAGTCAAGATCACAAGTAGTAACATGTCAATCATCTGGATACAAAAACACCTCTTAGGAGAGCTATCAGTTCCAGAGACTTTAGAAATAGTAGAAAGCCTGCCTAAAATTGTAAGTCATCACTAAGGTCTCTGGCCATTGTTCTGCTCTGTGATAGTCACTTTTGTTATTGCCCAATTTCATGCTTTGAGGGTGACCCTCTAGTATATTCTGCATATATTCTACACTACACTCTGCATGTGTTGTTTGAATTCTTTTAGTGAAAATCACAAGGACTGAAGAACTGTGGAGAGACTAGAGCAAGATCACAATAAACTGACATATTTTCATTGAGTGAGAAAAAATGCTTATTAACTTGGCTGTTAGTTATCTCACCTTTCTTCTGAAATATATTATGCTAGCATCACAGATTACAAATAGAAAATGCAACATATCTGCTCTTTCCTTTAAATGGTGCCAATCAGGGTTAAGATTTTTGACTTCTGGGACTGCTGATAGAACTGAATTTCCACTTGTTTGTAGGAGAAGGAGACAACTGTCTCATGCTGCCTTTCAAGACAAAGAAGAAAGACCTTTGCTTACTCAACATGGATAGAAGGAGTGTTTTGTTCTTATTCTAAAATTTGGGGCTATAAAAACATTTTTTCAAGGGCTTGATGCTATCTAGTGCCTAAGGATTTTTGCGGCCTAAAGATGTTTTTAAATTTCTAGGCCTCACAATCCCTTGAACTGTAAATTCACGCCCCCAGAATTAGGCTAATCCCTCTGAAGTTCTCTCATCCTCTGTATTGTTGTGAATTAACTTGCCAACTCTTGCTATTGATCCCAAGCTTCAGCAAAATTTATTCACAAGCTCTTAACTTTCCAGAAGCACAAAAATATTTTCTTTTCCTCCACACATGTAATAAAGGTGTATCTAGGGCAGAAGATTGGAGAATTAATAAACCATGTGACAATGTGTGCATGTAGATACCCACAGTGCTAGGCTAGAAACTAGCACAGCTATGTGAAATTTTGAAAATGATCTTAGGGTCACTCAATGACAGATTCTAGGGCAAAGTTTTCACATGAAAAACTAGCATGATATATGAAGTCTTAAAAGAAGCTTTGATTCCAGGTGCAGAACTTAAACACATAGGCTTGGTCCTAAGCTAATCAAAAGTCTAAGCCCTAGAGCTAAACAAAGGGATTCTATGAGCTGCTTTGAGAAAGAACTCAGGTGGGAACAAAATTGAAAAGGAAGCCAGAGCTATAATTTCTTTGCCTTACACCAAATTTAATTAGTCTTGTAAAACAAATAGCCATCTCAAAACTGGATAGTGGATGGAGTGAATCAAAAAGTATATATAAGGGCTGGAGAGATTGCTTAGTGGTTAAGCCATTTGCCTGCAAAGCCAAAAGACAACCGTTCAATTCTCCAGGACCCACATAAGCCAGATGCATAAGGTGGCGCATCTGTCTGCAGTTCATTTGCAGTGGCTGGAGGCCCTGGTACACTCATTCTGTGTGTGTGTGTCTGCTTCTTTCAATCTCTTGCTCTCTAAAATAAATAAATAACTTTTTTTTAAAAAGTATACATAAGCCCAACTTGGTGGCGCATGCCTTTAATCTCATATTGGGACACAGAGGCAGGAGATTCGCCATGAGTTCGAGGCCACCCTGAGATTATGTAGTAAATTCCAGGTCAGCCTGAGCCAGAGTAAAACTGTACCTCATAAAAACAGTGGGGGGGGAGGGCTGGAGAGATGGCTTAGCGGTTAAACACTTGCCTGTGAAGCCTAAGGACCCCGGTTCGAGGCTCGCTTCGCCAGGTCCCACATTAGCCAGATGCACAAGGGGGCACACGCGTCTGGAGTTCGTTTGCAGAGGCTGGAAGCCCTGGCGCACCCATTCTCTCTTTCTCCCTCTATCTGTCTTTCTCTCTGTCTGTCGCTCACAAATAAATAAATAAAAATAAAAAATAAACCAGCGGGGGCGGCGGGGGGGAAGTGTATATAAAATCATGACTATTAAGTTAACAAAGTAATATATGTGAATATTTAACCACTCAAAACAAGCGAGACAACCATGGACTATCCTACAGTAATCTTATCAGAGGACATATCTGCTGTGTGACTCCTATAGTTATCTGTATCCTATGGAATGCAGGCAATTTGGATCTTATGGCTGGGTTCTGAGATTTCATTTAGTTGCTTTTTTATTGTACCAACAATTCCTACAGGGGCCATCTCTGAAAGCTTCATTAGGCCATAGTCATCAGCTGATGTCATAGTCATCAATTGTTTCACATTTTAGAGGAGGGTCAACTTCTTAGAGCCTATGAGAAACCTTTGGATTCATATCATATTTTTATTATGCTCCTCCCCGTTCTTGATCATTCTTGATTTAAATTGACAACATATTATATATTTAGGGATCTTTGTTGCCAGCTTTTTTTGCTTGCTAAGTCAATAAGTACTTCACCTATATGATTGGTACTATGAAAATAAAATCTATGATTTAGAAAGTAATTTGTGATTAAATTTCATACTCTTTGAATTGCTATCATTATCTCTGACTGAGGTTTCTTCTCTAATTGTACAGAGGGATAAAATGAAGCATTTAGTAAAACTAGTCATACTTTGAACTGTGCATAAAATTAATGCAAAACACACTCATAGTTTTAGAACCATAGTACTAAAGTAGTGATAATGAAAATGCTTAGTCACATTAAAATGAACAAATTTACATGTAGTTTTAGAATTCACAACGCAAAAAGTAAATAGCTCTACCTTGCGTCATCCCTGTATGCCAATTTAGATAATAAAGTTACATATTAAATCTCTTATTTCATTTTAGTATCAATCAATAGATATGAAATATATAGTATTTTACTTCATTTTAAAACAAGCATGCAATTTTTATTGAAATATAATTCACATATGTAAAATTCACCAAATTAACGTGTACAATTCAATATTTAGCCAGCTCATATACCTCTCATAGGGTTCAATCATCACATGATCAATTTACAGAACATTTTTATTACCTAGTCTCTCATCTATTCCCCCCGCAAATCCTGTACCTATGAAACTATTGCCTCTCCTCCCATGTCTGTCTGTATGATTTGCCTTTCCTAGACATGGCATAGAAGTGAAATTATACAAGGATGTAATGATCTCAGGGTGTATCATAGTCTTAGTATACTTGCCTGGCATATGACTTGCAACCTTCTGTATCTTTTTTTCACTTAAAAATCATTTAGCTAATATAATATAATAATGGGGAAATCCTCAAAGCATTTGCACTAAAATCAGGAAGAGACCAAGGTGTTGATTGTGTTTTCATATCTAATACAGAACTAAGAGTCATATTACCTATTGCAATATGGCAAGAGAAGGAATTAAAGGAGATTCAAATTAGGAAAAACATGTGAAAGTGTCCATATTTACATATGATATATTTCTATATCTCAGAGACTAAAATGATTCCCCCAGAAATCTCTTAGAACTAAAAGCACTTTCAGCAAAGTGGCAGCATCCAAAATTAACATTTAAAATTCAGATTTCCTATATATCTATAACTACTGAGAATTACTGAGAAAATCATACTGAGAGATAAATGAAGTAAACAATCATATTCATAACAATATTACCAAAAGAAATTCACAGATTCAATGAAATCCCTGTCAAAATTCCAATGTCATTCTTTAAAGAAATAGAAAAAGCATTCTTTTTTTTTTTTTAATTTTTATTTATTTGAGAACGACAGACACAGAGAGAAAGACAAACAGAGGGAGAGAGAGAGAGAATGGGCGCGCCAGGGCTTCCAGCCTCTGCAAACGAACTCCAGACACGTGCGCCCCCTTGTGCATCTGGCTAACGTGGGACCTGGGGAACCGAGCCTCGAACCGGGGTCCTTAGGCTTCACAGGCAAGCACTTAACCGCTAAGCCATCTCTCCAGCCAGAAAAGCATTCTTAAAATTGACATGTAAACACAAAAGATCCTGAAGAATCAAAGTAATCCTGAACAAAAGGAACAATACTGGAGGTGTCCTCATATTTGATTGCTTGTTATACTATATAGCCATAGCAACAAGAGCAGCATGATACTGGAAAAAAACTGACATGTGGATCAATGGAATGGAATAAAGGACCCATAAACACAGGTGGTTGCTGCCACTTTCTTTTTTTACAAAGATGCAAAAATTATACACTGAATAAAAAAAAGATAGCCTCTTTAATAAATTTTGCTGGGAAAAATTGAGTATCTACATGTAGAAGAATGAAACCACATCCTTATCTCTTACCCTGTTCAGAAATCCATTCCAAAAATCTTAATGTAGGACCTGAAACTCTGAAACTCTTGAAGGAAAACACATCAGAATGTAGATATAGGCAAGGATTTTCTAGAAAATCCTCCAATTAGTCACTCAGGAAAAAAATGCCAACAATTAGTAAGTGTGATTTCATGAAATTAAAAGGCACAGGAAATGAAATAGTGACTCAAGTGAAAAGACAGCCTACAGAATGGAACAAAGTCTTGGCTAGCTATAAATGTGACACAGAATTAATATCAAGAATATAAAGAAAAAAACTTTTAATAAAGAATAGAACAACTCCAGAAGCTAAATAGCAAACATCAAAGAAGCCAGTCAATTAAATGAACACAGTCATCAAAAGATAATGTACCAGTGGTCAGTAAATGCAGGAAAAATTTCTGAACTTCCTTGGCCATCCGAGAAATGCAAATTGAACTATAATAAGATTATTCCATCAAAATGATGATCATAATAAAACTGATAACAACAAATACTGACACAGATGTAGACCAAAGGGAACCTTTATACACTGCTGGTGGATATGTAAGCTAGTACAGCTACTATGTAAATTAGGATGGAGTTTCCCCAAAACTAATATATCTGCTGACCAGCCAAACAACTCTAGGTTATTTATCCAAAAAGTCAACATATTGTAGAGATACAGTCACATCAATGTTTATTACACTGCTATTCTCAGTAGCTACCTGTCAACAGAGGATGGAACAAGAACATGATATTATGCATGTATGCATATATGTATATATGCATGTATGAATTTTTAAAAAGTTTCAGAAAAATGGATGCAACTGAACATTATAATGAAAGCATTAAGTCAATCTCAGAAAGACAAATATAACATGCATTCTCCGTATGTGGACCCCAGATGATATATAGGTACATAAAATCATATGTGTACAAATGACATGAAAGTAGAAGCAAACCTTAAGAAAATGAAGAGGACTAATGGGAGAGAAGAGGGGCAAGAAAGAGGAATTATGGAAGTATGAGGGAAATAATGAGATTGTTTTTGTTAGTATAAGTAATAATATCACAATATTTCATGTTACTAAACTTCCATAACAACCAGAATTACACTGTTATATTTAGTGCTTTTATTTTCTTTGTATAGTATTCTTTGTGAAATATATATGGTGAAATATATATGTCTGTATATGCAGAAGCTACAAAATCAGTTATGTTTTTAAACTTTCACCTATAATCCCAGTAAGTGTAAATAGATCTCCCTCCCTACAGAGATTGAGTTCTGGGAGTTGGTAAGGAAGAAATTGAGTAATATATATCACTCATCATGTTTTGAGACTGACTAATAAATTAATTACAATACTTCTGTCTACATTACACTTGGGGAACTTATTAGATCTGCTCTCAGAGCTTACTTCCCAAGAGATTATAAGTCAATTAGGGTTCAAGTTCTTGTCTCATTAGCCTACTTGAAAAATGTATTTGAATGATGGCCCAGGAGACTAGAATTAGGAAGTGCTTGTCTCAATCCCTGATGATCTTCTGAGTCACATGATCCTATATGTCCATTATCAATCATGCTGTGTGTCACAGGTCTGACTCAGACTTCTGTTTCCTTCCATAAGATCTGGTGGCTTATATCTTTATCTACTTTTATTATATAAAGATTCAATCACATTAGACATCGGTAGCTTGGCGAATTATTCTCAAATCATGCAAAAGTGTTTCTAGTTCATAATTAGTGCATGCTTAGACAAGCAATCTTCTACTGAGTTCCAGCTTACTTGCCAAGTTTTTAACAATGTTTAAAAATGACTATTTTGGCTTGGAGAAATGGCTTAGGAGGTAAGTGCTTGCCTGTGAAGCCTAACCCTGGTTTGAGGCTCGATTCCCCAGGACCAACGTTAGCCAGATGCATAAGGGGGCGCATGCATCTGGAGTTCATTTGCAGCAGCTGGAGGCCCTGGCATTCTCATATTCTCTCTCTCTCTCTCTCTCTCTCTCTCCCTCCCTCTTTGTCTGTCACTCTCAAATAAATAAAATAAACAAAAATAATTCTTTTTAAAAAATGACTATTTCTATATAATGAATACAAAATATTTTGTTACATTAAGCTCATTGCCTGTCATTTTTGATGCATGGAGTTAAGATAAGTTATGAACTTATCTATGAAATCTCACAAAGAATATAATTTGGGTCATTATTCAAGGTAGCTATCTAAGAAACAATAATATTTTATAACATATTTCCAAATGCTTGAAAAGTAAAGTCTGAAGTCAATAAATCAATTATGGTTGAAGTTAGAATTAATAACAGAAGAAACCATATAGTAACATTATGAAGCATGATCTAGCACCTGAATCCATGACAATGTTTATGGTAGCCAAGTGATGTACCACTGAGCTACACTCCATCCCAATGAAATATGTTTTGATATTGTACTATATATAAAACTGAGAAGCAAAATCCATTAGTCTTTTAATTAATTTTTATTATATTCCAGAATAAAATGAGATTAAAAAAAAAGAAAGTCATCACTATTTTCTACCCCTTATGGAGATGTTTTCTATGTGATTAGTGACCTGAAGTTTCAGCCTTATATGTGGTCACAGATTATCTCCCACTGGGTAAAACACTACTCTTCACCATTTGATACTTTTGCATTTTTCCACTAAGAAATCTGAGGTTTTATAGATAAGATGAATATAGTAGTGCTCTAATTTTATCTCAGTTCTGTGTTATTGAATCATTCCTAGTGTTTTAACACACTGTGTGTGCACATATATGTGTGTGTGTGTGTGTGTGTGTGTGTGTATCTATGCATATATATAATATATTATATATATATATTTTACTGGTTGACTTATTTCTGAAAAATTACATTTTAGGGGGTGAAAGTAAGGTGTGATACTGGACTGGGAAAAGTAAATTTGTTTTGAGATTCTTTTAACGGAGTGACAATAGGTATCTTTTTTGATGGCACTTTTGGTAATGAGTAGGTTGTTGGCAGGATATCTTTATTATTACTATTTTTTATTAATTAGTTTTGTATTTTTTAAAATTTAATTATTACATCACAGATGTTTTTATTATTCAGTAAATATAGTCAAGTTGGTACCATTGTTAGCCTCCTCCCTGTCCTCCCCCTGCCACAAGGACACTTCTTTTTGGGGAATATGGTTAATGCATTGTGTGGTTAGCCATCAGTTATGGGTAGAAGGCAATGTCTCTGTATATCATGACCCAATGGGTGGCTTTCACAGTCTTTCCACCCCCACTTCTGTAAAATTTCCCTGAGCCATGTTGGGTTCATTTTTGGTCTGCTTCAGTGATGAGGTGTTGGGAGCCTCTGTGCCTCTGGATATCTGATTTGGTAGGATTTCATTGTTCTCTATGTTGATCTCCTTCACCCTTGTGCTGATACCAGGTTCACCAAGGAAAAAGCACACTTGCTAATTTCCCCAGTTACCCTTAGTTTCAGTGGGGGCTCTTTTGAGGTATGATGGGGTGGTTCTCTCATTAGGATCTGCTTCTATCTGAAAAAGAGAAGCAAATTCTCCAGTGGAGAGTAAACTTAGCACCAGATAATTGGGATAACCATTGATTTTTAGAGAGAATTTAGTAGGTGTAGGCCCTCTTGTAGCCCAAGATTGGTGGGAGTTTGATAATGGAGAGAGGGCTCATTTTTGGATATGGTTCTAACTGGTTTCCAAGCTCCAACTATAGGCTCCATTCTACTGAGCTGATCATTTAGCCAAATCAAGAGCAGTTGGTTTCCCACCATGGCTGTGTGCCACTATTGCACTTGCATGAGCACCATATCAGGTTGTTTGCTGCTGAGTAGCTTAGACCACGAGTTGCTTGTACAGATGTTGGTCATTTTCTCCAGGTCATGTAGCACCTTCTTGCACTAGTCGTACTAATTGGGGACTGACTCTCTTCCAGCTTCCAGCCATGTCTCTCCATGTTATGTGCCAATAGCATCTGGTGTCTTTAGCATTAGTGTCTTACCACTAACCTTTGGTGGGTCATAAAGTACTTTGACAGAAATCTGTCTTCTTTTAGGAAACCTTGTAGGTCTCTGATCAAGAACTCATTATGGATGATAGCCACATGCTAGTACTGGGAGTTATAGGTCAGTGCCCAAGAAGAGAAGGAAGAAAAAGATAAGTATTACAAAAGAGAGAGAGAAATGAGAGAGAAGAGGGAGAGAGAGAGAGGAAGAGGGAGAGAGGGAGAGAGAAACAGAGAAATATAAACAGGAAAAGATTAAGGTCAGTTTTCATGGTACCCTCTCCAGGGCCTTGTGCTTCAGGTGTTCTCTCTAAGGGCCTGGTGAAGGTTCAAACATTTTATCTGCCTGTTAGGATATAGAATTTATGTTTTAAGTAGTTCCTTAAAAGCAAACATTCCAACATCACAGAAAGACCCCACACTCAATGTTTATGCTCATAGTTTGCAAATAAATATCTTCTCCTAAAGAGGTGGACTTTTTTCCTATGGTATACTATTTTCATTAAGGAAAAGTCATACTGTTGAACTCATACCTACCATTATGATCACTTGTGCACTCAGACAGCATAAGGTCTGTCCATCAAAATACATGGATAATTACCATTCTTCCTTATTAGACTTGTCATTTGCTGTGGACTGAGTGGTGTCATCATGAAATTGTGTTTGTGGCTAGACACAGCATTTTTTGGAGTTAATGAAGGTTTTTAAATAAATGCAGGGCCCTCCCTACCATGATAAGCTGGTTTTGAAGAAGAGAGCTCTTTCTGTCTACCTTGTGTATACACACCAAAAGGTGCCCTCTGCTAGCTAGGAAGAGGCCCTCACTAGGAGATTATCATTTCAGGACCTGAATTTCCATGTCACAGCTTCTAGAACTGTAATAAAATGAAATGTTATTGTTCAAGCCTCCCCACCCATGGTATTTATTTTCTGATGACAGCCTGAGCTGGTGAACAGTTCAATTAGTAATGAGTGTGTTTTTGAAGGTTTGCAGTCATTTTGAACAAGTTGCTTGATAGTTTTGAAAGAAAAATGATGAATTATGAATTGTTATAAATTAAGCAGTAGCCACAGAAATGTCACCTCCTTCTTCTTATAATTTGCAGACAAAAAAATATTTTTCATGGTATTATTGCTGCATGTAATGAGTTATAAATTGCTTTGATTGTAGTTGTGTCTTAGAGACAGTCTAATACTTATAGCCACTTGTATATCCTTAAGCTCAATAATTGTATAATAACAAAAACCTTACATTTACTCTTATTAATAATCACTATATTATTACTTAAATTCCACAGTGTGACACAGTGATTTTTTTTTTCAATTTCACTGATGATGAAATTGCCCACAGACATATCTGTAAGCAATGTTAACACAGGCTTTTTGTTAGACTGTAGTAATGATTCTTTAAACCACACACTCAGTGGTGTACCTCCCCTTGAAGACACACCTGTGAGGTAGAAAAACCTGGTTCCATGAGACAGGCTTCCCAGGGTAATGTCTGTGGTACTGTACAACTTTTCTCTTTTGTGTTTCTTTTACAAGATAGTATTTGGACAATATGTTTCTTATGAACACATTTTGTAGCCATAAAGGGAAACAAAATTTACTTGGGAAAGATCTTTCTCATTTATAGACATTTTAAAATTCTGTATTACTGAGGTTATGCCCAGAATCAGTTTAGATTTTGAGGAATTCTCTAAAAAGCTAAACTTTTATTTTAGAAAGGCAGATTTGTTTCTTATATATTGAACCTCCTAAGTCATTTACTGAAAGTATTCAGTTTTAATTCTTAAAGTGTCTCATGTTTATACCTAGCTATAGAGAAGTCAAAAAGAGATAGTGAACCATCCTGTCACTACCCCCCAGGAATTCCAGAGTAAATCCAGTATGTCCCTCTACTTTTTGTTGTTGTTGTTGTTGTTGTTATTATTATTATTATTACTTTTGTACTCAGTGAATACAGTCAAGTTGGTTCTATTGTTAGCCTCCTCCCTGTCCTCCCCCCTCCATAGGAACCCTCCTTGTTGGGGTATATGGGTCTTGCACTGTGAGGTTAGCCCTCAGTTATGGGTAGGAGGAAATGTCTCTGTGTATCATGACCCAATGTGTGGCCCTGACATTCTTTCTGCTCCCTCTTCTACAAATTTCCCCGAGCCATGTGGGTTGATTTTAGGTCTGCTTCAGTGGTGAGGTCTTGGGACCCTCTGTGTCTCTGGATATCTGGTTTGTTAGGAGTTGATTTTTCTCTGTGTTTCTCTCCTTCACCCTTTGCTGGTACCAGGTTTACCAAGAAAACAACACTCATGCTTGTTGACCCAATTATTATTAGTTTCATCTGGGCCCTTTTAAGGGCCCTTTTGAGATATGACGGGGTGGTTCTCTACTTAGGATCTGTGTCTATCTGAAAAAGAGAATCAGATTCTCAGACTGAGAGTAAAGTTAGCACCAGATAAATGGGATAAGAATTATTTTTTTTAGAGAATTTAATGCTGTAGGCCCTCTTGTAGCCCATGATTGGTGGGAGGTTGATAACAGAGAGTGGGGTCCTTTTTTGGATATGGTTCTGACTGGTTTCCCAGCTCCAGCTATGGGTTCCTTTCCACTGAGCAGATCTGTTAGCCAAATCAAGAGCAGTTGGTTTCCCACCATGGCTGTGCACCACTATTACACTTGTGTGAGCATCATGTCAGGTTGTTTGCTGCTAAGTTGGTTAGATCATGAGTTGCTTGGACAGATGTTGGTCATTTCCCCCCAGTCACTCATGTAGCACGTTCTGGCACTAGACGTGCTGTCTGGGGACTGTCTCTCTTCCAGTTTGCAGCCACGTCACTCCATGTTACATGCCACAGCATATGGTGTTTTCAGCAGTAGGGTCATCACATACTCTGACAGAAATCTGTCTTCTTTTAGGAAAACGTGTAGGTAGGTCTCTCTGATCAAAAGCTCATTGTGGATGATAGCCACCTGCTTGCACTGGGAGTTACAGGTCAGCACCCAAGAAGAGAAGGAAGAAAAAGATAAGTAATATAAAAGAGATATAGATATGAGAGAGAAGAGAGAGACAAACAGAAACAGGAGAAGATTAAGGTCAATCTTCATGGTATCCTTTCCAGGGCCTTGTGATTCATGTGTTACTTCTAAGGGTCTGGTGAAAGTTTAACCAATTTGGTCTATATTTTATGATGTAGAATTTTATGGTACCATTGCTGTTTGGGTCCATTTTTCTGTCCCCCATCTCCTTTCTTACCCTTCTCTCCCTCCCCACCCACCCTACTTTCCAGTCATCACCCATAGAATGGGAGAAAATATTTGCGGAATATCCAACTGACAGAAATCTAATCTATAAGATCTACAAAGAACTCAAGAACCTAAACAATAAAAAGTCAAACAACCCATTCATAAAACTGCACAAGGAGTTCTCAGAGGAAGAAACACAAATGGAAACCACATATTTAAGAAAATGTTCATCATCCCTAATCATCAGGACAATGCAAATTTTAACAACTATGAGATTCCGCCTTATCTCAGTAAGGATAGCAAACATTAAAAAATCAAATAAAATAAATTCTGCTTAGTATGTGAAGAAATAGGAACTCTCATTCACTATTGGTGGGAATGTGAGATGGTACAGCCACTTTGGAAAGCAATATGGAGACTTCAAAAAAAAAGGAAAAAAGCTGACTATAAAGTTGCCAACAGACCCAGTTATTCCCTTACTGGGCATGTACCCTAAAAGGTTCATGTCTCAGTTCAGAGAGATTTGCTCAACCATGCTCATAGCTGTTCAATTCATAATAGCTAAGGGCTGGAATCAACCCAGATGTCTATCATTAGATTAATGGATAGCTAAGATGTGGTATATCTACATGATGGAATTCTACAAGCATGGTTGAACCTGGAACAGATCATTCTCAGTAAATTCACCCAATCACAGAAAGATAATCGCTGCATAGTCTCACTCATCTACAGCTACTAACCTGAATTTACCCAAGATGCCAAAATACCTAGCAAGAATCTCTCCCACTTTTTTTAAATTAGATTCTCTTACAGTGAGTCTATACTATAAACACTCATTGAAATATGTATAAAAATATATGAATGATTCAGAGAAACTGTTACAGGATAACATCCTGCCTGTCCAGTTTCTCTAGACAACTTACATGAAGGACAAGTAATGGGGCTACAGAGGCTTGTATGTTCCAGGAGAATTCTCCACAGACCTATGGAAAGGGTCTGAGTGAGGCTACAAATGAACACATCAGCATAAAAAAACATGCACTTTCTTTTTTTTTTTAATTTAATTTATTAGTTTTCTTTTCAGTAAATACAGGCAGTTTGGTACCATTATTTAGGCTCATCTGTGATCTACCCCCACACATTAGACCCTCCTTGTTAATGAAAATGGGTCGTGCATTGTGGAGTTAGCCCCCAGTTATTGGTATGATAAATGTCTCTGCATATCATGACCCAACATGTGACTCTGACATTCTTTCCGCCCCCTCTTCCCCAAAATTTCCCTGAGCCATGTTGGGTTCATTTTTGGTCTGCTTCAGTGCTGAGGTGATGGGGGCCTCTGAGGCTCTGGCTCTCTGATTTGGTAGGAGTTGATTTTTCTCTGCATTGATCTCCTTCCCCTTTGTGCTGGTATCCGGTTCACAGGAAAACATCACCCTTGCTTATTTCACCAGTTGTCCTTAGTTTCAGTTGGGCCCCTTTTGAGGTATGTTGGGGCAGCTCTCTTCTTAGGATCTGCATTTATCTGGAAAAAAGAAGCAGATTCTCCAACGGAGAGTAAGTTAGCACCCAGAAAATTGAGATAACACTTACTTTTTTGATAGACAGTATGGTAGGTTTAGGCCCTCTTATACCCCGTGATTGATGGTATCTTGATATTGTAGAGTGGGCTTGTGTTTGGGTATGGTTCTGACTTGTTTCCCAGTTCCAGCTATGGGTCTAGTACCACTGAGTGGATCAGTTAGCCAAATCAAGAGCAATTGATTCCTCACCATGGCTGTGTACCACTATTGCACTTCTGTGGGCATCACATCCGGTTATTTGTTGCTAATTAGGTTAAACAATGTGTTGCTTGGACACATCTTAGTCATTTCCCCCAGTTGCCTAGGTAGCGCCTTCCGGCACTAGACACGCTGACTGTCTGGGGACTGACTCTCTCCTGGCTTCCAGCCATGGAATTCCATTTTACCCGTCAGCTGCGTATGGAGTCTTCAGCAATAGGGTCTTACCACTGGCCTTTGGTGGGTCATGAAGTACTCTGACAGAAGTCTGTCATTGTTTTGGGAAACCTTGCAGGTTTCTCTGATCAAAAGCTCATTGTGGATGGAAGGCCCAAGCTGGAAGTGGGGGTTACAGGTCAGTGTCCACTAAGAACTTGAGGAAAAAGATAACTAATATACAAGAGTTAGAGAGGAGAGAGATAGAGGGGAGAAGGGGAGAGGGAGGGAGGGAAGATGTAGGAGATTTAGGTCAGTTTTGATCCTACCCTCTCCAGTGTCTTGTGGTTCAGGTGTTTCCTGTAAGGGTCTAGTGAAGGTTCAACCATTTGGTCTGCCTTTTAGGAAGTAGAATTTTATGGTACCATTGCCATTTGGGTCTGGATTACTGTTTTCCACCTTTTGATTCCCTCCCCGCCCTCCCATCCATCTTATTGTCTAGTCCATGAGGTCCTTGCTGGGTATGTAAGGCATCTTGGGCAGATTCGGGTTAGGTGTTGCAGATGAGTGAGACTATGTGTCGATTTTTTTCCTGTGATTGGGTAAGTTCGCTGAGAATGATCTGTTCCAGGTTCAACCATTTTGCCTCAAATTTCTTTATGTCGTTTTTTCTTACTGCTGTATAGAATTCCATTGTGTAGATATACCACATCTTTGTTATCCATTCTTCTAATGATGGACATCTGGGTTGATTCCAGCTTTTAGCTATTACGAATTGAGCTGCTACAAACATGGTTGAGCAAATCTCTCTGGCTTTTGGTTTGAAGGTTTTAGGGTAGATGCCCAGTAATGGTATAACTGGGTCTGTTGGTATTTCTATAGTCAGCTTTTTCAGGAGTCTCCATATTGCTTTCCAAAGTGGTTGTATCATCCTACAAACCCACCAACAGTGAATGAGTGTCCCTGCTTCTCCACATCCTCGCCAGCATTTATTTTCATTTGACCTTTTGATGTTGGCTATCCTTATTGGGGTAAGGTGGAATCTCATAGTTGTTTTAATTTGCATTTCTCTGATGATTAGGGATGATGAATATTTTCTTAGGTGTGTGTTTGCCATTTGTATCTCTTCCTCTGTGAATTGCCTGTTTAACTCTGTGCCCCATTTTGTGAGTGGGGTATTTGTCTTCTTATTGTTTAGACTTTTGAGTTCTTTGTAAATTCTAGAGATAAGGCCTCTATCAGTTGGATAACCTGCAAATATTTTCTCCCATTCTGTGGGTATTCTATTGGCTTTGCTTATTATGTGCTTCTCTGTAAAGAAACTCTTCAGCTTCATATGATGCCAATGGTTGAGTGGCTGTTTAAGAACTTGAGCCACTGGGGTTTTATTCAGGAAGTCTTTTTCCATTCCTATATCATGGAAAGTACTTCCTAAATTTTCTTCCAGTAGTTTTCGAGTTTGTGGTCTTATGTGAGGTCTTTGATCCATTTGGGTTTGAGTGTTGTGCATGGTGAAATGTGTGGATCAAGTTTTAGTTTCCTGCATGTGGTTATCCAGGTTGTCCAGCACCATTTGTTGAAGATGCTATCTTTTCTCCAGTCTATACTGTTTGGGCCTTTGTCGAATATCAAGTAGCTATAGTTGCTTGGCCCAAAATCTGGGTCCTCAGTCTATTCCATTGGTCTAAACTCCTGTTTCTATGCCAGTACCATGCTGCTTTTATTACTATGGCTTTGTAATATAGCTTTATATCGGGTATGGTGATGCCACCCGAGGTTTTTCTTTTGCTGAGGATATGTTTGGATATGCGAGGCCTTCTGCCTTTCCATATGAAATTTGAGATCATTTTTTCTATCTCTGTGAAGAACACTGTAGGGATTTTAATTGGAATTGCATTAAATCTATATATTGCCTTTGGTAGGACTGTCATCTTCACAATGTTAATTCTGCCTATCCAGGAGCATGGGAGGTCTTTCCATCTTTTCAAGTCCTCCTCAATTTCTTTTTTGAGAGTTTTTATATTTTCGTTGTATAGATCTTTTACTTCCTTGGTTAACGTTATTCCAAGGTATTTTATTTTTTTGTTGCTATTGAAAATGGGACTATGTACATTATTTCTTTTTCTGTGTCTTTGTCATTTTCATACAGAAATGCTACTGATTTTTGTGCATTGATTTTGTATCCTGCTACTTTGCTATAGGAGTTAATCATCTTCAGGAGTTTTGGGATGGAGTCTCTCGGGTCTCTTACATATACAATCATGTCATCAGCAAATAGAGCTAACTTAACTTCTTCCTTTCCAAATTGTATCCCTTTTTATTTCCTTCTCCTGCCTTTTTGCTTGGGCTAGGACTTCTAGAACTATACTGAAAAGCAGAGGTGAGAGAGGACATCCCTGTCTTGTTCCTTATCTCAATGGGAATTCCTCCAGTCTCTCTCCATTAAGTATTATTTGGGCCTTTGGAGCTTTGTATATTGCCTTTATTATGGCAAGATATGAACCAGCCATGCTGATTCTCTCCAATGTTTTGATCATGAAGTGATGTTGTATCTTGTCAAAGGCCTTTTCTGCATCTATCGAAATGATCATGTGATTTTTATGTTTAAGCTTTTTTATGTGGTGTATTACATTGACATACTTTCATATGTTGAACCACCCTTGTGTTCCTGGGATAAATCCCACTTGGTCAAGGTGGATAATGCTTTTGATGTGTTGTTGGATTCGGTTTGCGAGTATTTTGTTCAGGATCTTTGCGTCCATGTTCATTAGGGAAATAGGCTGATTGTTTTCTTTTCTAGTGGCATCTCTGCCTGGTTTTGGGATTAGGGTGATACTAGCTTCATAAAAGGAGTTGGGTAGCTTTCCCTGTTCTTTAATTGTGTGGCACAGATTTAGGAAGATTGGTTTGAGTTCTTCCATGAAGGTTTGATAAAATTCGGCTGGGAATCCATCTGGTCCTGGACTCTTCTTTTTTGGGAGGTTTTTTATGACTTTTCGATCTCCATGAGTGTGATGGGTTCATTGAGGTGGTTGATCTGCTCTGAGTTTAGCTTTGGTAGATGATATGCATCCAGGAATTTATCCATCTCCTACACATTTTCCAGTTTTGTGGAGTAGGGGTTTTTGAAATAAGTCCTGATGATTCTACCGAATTCGCTGATGTCTGTTGTGATCTCTCCTTTTTCATTTTGAATTTTGATAACTTAGAGTCTCTCCTTTTTTTTGCTTGATCAAATTGGCCAGAGGTTTGTCAATCTTGTTTATTTTTTTAAAAAACCAGCTCTTTGTTTTGTCCATTGCCTTAATTGTTTCCTTGGTTTCCAACTCATTAATTTCTGCTCTGATTTTAATTATTTCTTTCCTTCTGGAGCTCTTTGGGTTGGATTTTTCTTGTTATTCCAATGCCTTTAGGTGTATGGTTAGGCTATTGATTTGGGATCTTTCTGTCTTTTTATGAAGGCATTGAGTGCTATGAATTTTCCCCTGAGGACTGCCTTCATTGTGTCCCATAAGTTTTGGTATGATGTGTTCTCATTGTCATTCAATTCCAGGAATTTTGCAATTTCATTTTTTATTTCATCCACTATCCATTTATTGTTTAAGAGTGTGCTATTCAGTTTCCAGTAGCCGTTGGGGTTCTTGTTATTTTTTTGTTGTTGTTGTTGTTGATTTCTAGGAATATAGCATTATGATCTGATATCATGCAGGGAATTATGTCGATTTTCCTAAATATGTGGAGGCTATCTTTGTGACCAGTATATGGTCTATTTTAGAGAATGTTCCATGGGCTGCTGAGAAGAATGTGTAGTCTGTGCATTTGGGATGCAAAGTTCTGTAGATGTCTGTTAGGTCTAAGTGCTCTATGGTTTTCTTGAGCTCTCTTACTGCCCTGTTGAGCTTCTGTTTGGATGATCTGTCTATAACTGATAATAGTGTGTTAAAGTCCCAAGCTATGATGGTGTTGGTGGTTATTTCTATTATTGTCAAGTAGGTTTTGTTTTATGAACTGTGGTGCCCCTGTGTTTGGTGCATACAGATTTATGATTGTAATATCCTCTTGAAGGATTGTTTCCTTTATAAGTAGGAAGTAGCCTTCTTTGTCTTTTTTGATTGTTTTTGGTTTGAAGTCAACTTTATCTGATATTAATATATCTACACCTGCTTGTTTCTTATTCCCATTTGCCTGGAATATTGTTTTTCACCCTTTCACCCTGAGGAGGTTTCTGTCTTTAGTGGTAAGGTGGGTTTCTTGAAGGCAGCAAATTGAGGGGTCTAATTTTTTGATCCACCCTGCTAGCCTGTGTCTCTTGATGGGTGAATTAAGGCCATTAATGTTTAGGGTGATGACTGTGAGATTTGATTTGATCCCTGTCATGTTGTGGTGGTAGAGGTGTGTTGGCATTTCCATGGAATTTAATTTTTTTTTTCTATCTTCTCTGGTTTTGGTTGCTGTGATTTGCTTCTTGTAGGCATTGTGTTTGGTTATTTGTTTCTTTTCTATGGAGAATTTCCTGGAGTACTTTCTGTAGGTTTGGTTTTGTGTTCATATAATTGTAAAGCTGAGTTTTGTCATGGAAAGTTTTCCTTTCACCATCTATTATAAGGGAGACTTTTGCAGGGTAGAGTAGTTTGTGTTGGAAGTCATAGTTTCTTAGAATTTGGAGGATTTCATTCCAGGCTCTTCTAGCTTTCAGGGTTTCCATTGAGAAATCTGAAGTAATTCTGATGGGGCTTCCTTTGAAAGTGGTGTGCTGTTTTTTCCTAGCTGCTTTTAGGATTTTTTCCTTGGTGTCAATGTTTAGAGTCTTAATGATAATATGTCTTGGGGAGTTTCTCCTTTGGTCTAGTCAGTTAGGAGTTCTGTTTGCTTCTCGAATCTTGATGGGCTTTTCTTTTAAGAGACGGGGGAAGTTTTCTTCAATTATTGTGTTAAATAAGTTCTCCATGCCTTTGGTCTGAAATTCTTCTCCATCTCGTATTCCAATGATTCTGATATTGGGACGTTTAAGTGTATCCCACAATTCTCTCATGTTCTGTTCATAGGAACTTTTGAACTTACTGAAATTTTTGGACTCTCGAACTGTTTCTTCCATCCTGTCTTCCAGATCAGAATTTCTATCTTCCACTTTGCTGACTCTATCCTTGAGTGCCTCTAGTGAGTTTTGGACTTGTTCAATTAAGTTTGCATTTTCTACTACTTTCCTATGTATCACTTCCATCGCTTTGTCCAGCTCCCTTTTTGTCTCATTTTCTGAATTTCTTGATGATTCTTGGAAATCATCCTTGAATTTCTTTATATTTTCATTTTGTGTGGCCAGCTGATTTTTAAGGTCCTCTTTTTTTTCACTCTCCTTCAACTCTCCTAGCTCTCTTTGAATTCCTTCCAGTGTCTTATCATATTGCTCTAGCTTAGTGATGGTAGCATCCATACGATTATCTATCCTTTGTAGCTTTCCTGTCAGTTCTAGCAGTAGTTTGGTCAGGGTTGTATTGTTCATTGCTTCCACTTGATGCTCTGATCCTAAACACGCTTATATGTTTTGGTTAGTTGTGATCCTTGTTGGACTGGGTGATCTGTCTGTATTTTCTTCCATTTTATTTTTCGTGTTATTTCTTTTGCGCTGTGGTCTACCCATGTCAGTGTATGGGCAGGTAGGTGGGTGGAGCAGCCTGGTATCTAGCTTAATGCGAATCCAAGGCAGCCTTGAGCTATTGCAAGCAGCCTCGGTTTTTGCTCACTCTTGCCAAAGCCGCCTATCTATAGCCTGACAGGGGCACCAAAGTTGCCTAAATTCTCACCCAGTAATGCACCTAAGCTGCCAGCCTTTGAGCTTGAAAGGGGACTAAGGTAGCAAGCCCTGTAGGTGCCCAGATTCTGGCTGGGTACACTGGGGTCTGTAAACAGTCTATGCTATCCTGCCTCAGGGGAGTGGGGGATAGGTGGCAATGTACAGGTAGGGGATGGCACCTGCGCTGGCACTAGTGACTCAGTGTGGACTTGTGTGGCTCTTGCTGTGGGAGTGGGCCCGCTGCACGTGCAATTATAGTGCAGAGGCAGATGATGCGGGTATGCAATCTGGACACAGCAGAGGCTGACCGGTGGCAAGTGATGTGAGCACAGCAGCAGGGGTTCTGGCAGCCACCTATTCACGGCAGGGGTGGCCCCCACAGGCCTGCGAACCGAGCACCACGTGGCTGGTCTACTAGCAGGATCAGAAAACAAGGGTGAGGTAGGAGGTCTCAGCTTCAGTGCAGCAGGCTGGCAGGCGTGACTGGTGGGTGCCCGATCAGAGCACAGCCACGCAGGACGTGCGGAGGGTGCATGGGCGGGTGGGATGACGGGGCCTGGGATGCAACTGGGTGTATGGAGCAAGTGAGGCATGCGGCGGGGGGGCGCGGGGCATGCCGGGGCACTGGGCAATCAGGGTGGGGTGTGCGGTAGGCAGCAGGGCTCAGGGGGCACGGGGTGGGGTGCCCTGGTGGGGCGGGGGGCGTGGGGCGCTCTGGTCCGTCTGGGGGAGTGAAGGATGCGCCGTAGGCGCGGGGGGGGGCACGCTCGTAGGGGGGGTGTGCGGGGGCGCCTGGGGATCGCGGGATGGTCGTGGGGCACGCGGGGGTGCACGGGGCGCACAGGGGGGCGCCGGGGAATGTGCAGGAGGCGCAGGACACGTGGGACGCCGCGGTGCGCGGGGGGCTAAGGGCTTGTGGTGCTTTGGGGGGGCGCGGGGGGCGTGGGGTTGCTCGGGGTAGGGGCGCGTGGCATACCAGGGTGCGGGAGGCCACAGGACGCCGCATGGTGCTCTGGACGCGCGGGGGGCGGGGCGCGCGGGGGGGGGGGTTCGCCGGGGTGGTGCGGGGGCCACAGGGCGTGGAGGGGGGCGGGGCACGCTGAGGCAAGCTGGATGCGTGGGGAGGGTGGGGGGCTGGGGGGGAGTGAGAGGCGCGGAGGTGTGGCGCGGGGGTCGCGGGGCACCCGGGGGGGCACAGGCCTTGTGCGGCGGGGGACGGGGGCATGCAGAGTGGGGGGGCAGGAGGCACTGGGGTGGCGCCCAGGGGTGTCAGGGGGCACCGCGGGGCGCACGGGGTTCGGGGCCCGTGGGGTGGGGGCATGGGGAGCGCGGTTGGGCGGCACGCCGTGGGGTGGCTAGGAGCACGGGGTGTGCGGGGGATGGTGGGGTGCTCGGGTGGGCGTAGGGGGCGCAGGACACTGCGGGACACCATGGGGTGCTCTGGACTCATGGGGTTGGTGGGCGGGGACCAGTCGCCCCGGGCAGGGGTGGGGCACGGAGCACGCTGAAGTAAGACAGGGCACGGGTGCTCTGGATGCACGGGGTGGGGCTTGAGGCATGCGGGCTTGGGCGCGGGGGTCTCGTGGCGCGGGGGGGGGGGGGGGGGCGCGAGGGCGCGGGACATGCCTGGGCTCCCCGGGGCACACCTGCCGAGTGTGGATAGGGATCGTGGGGGGGCTCAAGGCGCGTGGGGGTGGCGCGGGATTCCCGGGGCACGTGGGGCGGGGGGGCGCGGGGGCGTGGGGCACACCTGGGTGCCCGGGGTGCTGGATGCCGCGGGTCGCTTGGGGCACACCTGCTGCGGGTGGATAGGGAGTGTGGGACGCGTGGGGGGGTGGGGGGAGGGGCGCGTGGGGCAGGTTGGGCGGGGGATGAGCAGGCGTTGGGCGCGGGTTTGTGGGGTGCGGGGCCGGTGAGGCGAGTGGGTCCTCCTGGGCGCGTGGGGCTTGGTGCGCTGCCGGGGCGCGGGGCGCCGGGCCGGACCCTATGCCATGGGTCGCGTTGGGTCATGGCGGGGCGTGGGTCGCGGGGGTGTGTGCTTCCCTCTTTAACCCCAATTTGTGCCCTCCCTCTTGCAAAAAGTTTCTAAATTCCCTTGAATACTTGCCTTTTTTTCCCTTGTTGTCTGTAGTGCAGCTAGGCGGTCGCCATCCATGCACTATCTTATGCTGATAGTCTATTGGGAGGACCAGTACCAGTGGCCCCTCTTCATACAAATGCCAGTTTCTAAGCCCAAACAAGCTCTTTCCACAAGCCTGATGTTAATTTAGTTACTGAGTAGACACTAAGCATACATGAACAAACACTTGATCATCGTAAAGAAAGGTACGCCTGTCATCCAATAACACATTATTTTAGTGTCACAGTTACATAAAGGTTAATGTCTTCTCATGAGAAGTAATCTGGTTTTATGACAAATTCGTTAAGGACTTGAAGATTGTTTAAGAATTCTTTGAAAACAAGAATAGCTATTTAGAGAATCAAGCAAAAGTTTCCATGAGCAGCTTAGTCAGAAGGGACCTCAGTACTCTGATGGGGTAGACTTTATTGATGCATCTGGTCTGTGGCCAAAGCAAGTGTAAACATCACAGAATAATTTATAAAATAAATTAGAGGAAAATAATATGAAAAATGAAGGGAAATTAATGAATGGAAATCAGACAGTAAAAAGATTAAAGTGAGAAAAGAAGTAGATTAAATAAGAGCACAGTTAAAGAAGTAAAAATATATCCATACACCATGGCTCAGGGAACTTTGCTCAAAGGGGGCAGAAACATTGTAAAAGCCACAAGTTGAGACAGCATGCCCAGAGGCATTCCCTTCCCACCCCCACAATAACTGACTGCTGCTCCCACAAATCATAACCCACAACCCCACAGGGAATACTTGCAACCCCACTGAAGAGTGTCTCCAGTGGAATGGGGCCATGAAAGAGGGAAAACAAGGTAACCACACATGATATATCCATGCAAAATATGTTGTTAATAATAATAATAAAAGAGAAAAAATAAACTATATATGATTAAGCAGTTAAAAAAGAAGAAATATATGACAGAGGATAAGAGCTATAAAAAATATGCTTAAGAATAAGAACTAAGGGCTGGAAAATGGCTTAGTGCTTAATGTGTTTGCCTGTGAAGGCAAAGAACCCAAATTAAATTCCCCAGGACCCACATATGCCAGATGCACAAAGTGGCACATGCATCTGGACTTTGTTTATATTGGCTGAAGACCCTGGCACACATGTTTTCTCTCTCTCTCTCTCTCTCCATATATATATATATATATATATATATATATATATAAATACATACATACATATATATATAATATATATTATATATTATATATTAATTATGTTATATTATTAATATATATTAATATATATTAATATATATATTCTTCTCTCTGCCTCTTCTCTCTTTCAATTAAATTAAAAATTAAAAATATATTAATAAAATAAAAATGATAAAATTAACTAGGTGCAAAATAAGATATAAAATCACAAAAAGAAGGAAAACTACTTATACAAAATTGTACATAAAATATGCCTGACAAATTTTAAATAAGCAAGCAGGTAGGATTGTGCAATGAGAATAAGGATTAAGTGTGTATGGATTATACCAAAAAGGTATGAAAATAAGCAATACTAAGGAAAACAAAAAAGCAGGTTATAATTAGATTACTAAATATAACTAGTCATAAAACCTCAAAACACTCTCAGATAAGGCCATAAAAGAGCTAAAAACACATCACCATATGAATTTGAATTCTACTTGGACATGAGAGGCCTTGACAAATATTCTGATAGGGATCAGTAAAGTTAAGAATTTAGACTTAACACAAATAATCAAAACTTTCTTCCTAGAAGAAATGATTAATTCTGTGAATAATGAAACTAGTCTAAATCCATCTGAATACACATAGCTGTTATAGTTTAGATACTAATGTTGGAATACATAGAAGGAACGTTTTATAATTGTTTCTGATTTGTTTCTGCTTTAATGACTTTGATAATATATAATGTATACTTACAAAAACCAAGATATGATCTATGGGGCTGCCATTGTATGTACAGTCCATTCCTGAATAAAACATGGCAATGTGACTTATATACTTTGCTTCCAACTTATATTTTCTTATTTATTTTCTTGTATGCTAGGATTTACTTCTTTTGGGCTGTTACAATGTTTTCTGGGATGATACCCATGTTTTAATGTATTAGGTAGTGCAAATTGTCAGATATACTATTCTTTTTTTTTACTTCCTGGAGAACAGATTAGCAGGCTTATTAGAAACACAGATAATGAATAGAGCCTTATCCTGGTTTTGCGTTTCTTAAGACTATCATGATTGAGTTCCTGCTTCTTAAAGCAGTTTTTGGTACAAGTTTTATTTTGTAAAAAGGACAAACTATCCATATAGTCAGAAAGTCATATGCTTTTATGTCTTCCATTCACAGAGCTTATGATGAGCAGAAGTCTAATAACATGTTTACCTAGGGTTTTCTTTTCATAAACGTGAACAACTTTCATTCAGTAATCCAGAAATCATATTGTGCAACAAAGGTGAGCTGTGTATTTCCTATTTCCTATTTGTATCTCTTGTTCTCCAAGAAAATCTCATGTTGGGAGGAAAAGCATAGTCTAGAGTGTCAAATTCAAGAAAGTAGATATAAAGGTTGGAAGCGACCATAGTAGAATTTGGAGTGTATTTGTGAAAAGGTGCTTTATAGGCAAGCAGGTATAGATGTATATGAAAGAAATTCTAAGAGCAAAATGCCTCTCGATTTAACAGTAGCTGATTTTCGTAGCATCTTATTAAATTTACTATGTTTTCCATGTGGAAGATTAATGTTCTATTCAAATTATTACACACACACACACACACACACACACACACATGGAGACAGAGAGAGGAAGAGAGAGAGAGAGAGAGATTGAGAGAGAGAGAGAATTGGAAAGGTAGGGCCTGTATCCACTGCAAATAAACTCCACATGCATATTCTACTTTCTGCATATGGCTTTGTATTGGTACTGGGGACTTGAGCCTTGGTCTTTAGGCTTTGCAGGGAAGAAACTTAGTCATCTGTCCAGCCCTAATGTTCTATTCAAATGATGATGAAATACTTTTGTAGAAAATATTTTGCCAATATAATTTATAAATATTTTACAGTGAGGTATATATTATTGTTATGGACTGAATATTTGTGAATACCCCTAATTCCATATACTGGAACTCTACTGTTTAATAGGGATATCATTTGGGATGGGGCTTTCAGGACATTATTAGGTGTAGATGAATGCATGAGGTTGAGCCTGTTAGCATAGATGAGTGTCCTTACCAGAAGAGATGACAGAGAGCTTTCCCTTTCTTTCCCTGTGCAAAAGTGAAGTCAGATGAGCACAAAGTAAGGGAAGAATCTTCAGAAAAAACTTAACTGGATGCCACCTTGATCTTAGACCTCCAAGGCTATACAGCTGTGAGACATTATTTAGGCTATACTAAAATACTAAAATTGGAATGGTAGAGATTAGCATCACCCCTCTGCAAAAATATAGTGTACAAATTACTGAAGTAGTCAACAGTTTTACATTTTCAGGACATCTTGATTTCAGACAACTGTAGTGGGGATATTCATGTTGGAATGTGTTTCTGTTGATTATAGCGAAACTTCCAAACAAGAATTCTCCATTTACAGTCTCTAAGCATTTTATAGTTATAGATGAGTCCTGTGTCATCTGTTCTTACCACACACACTATTTTGGGACACTGACTGTGCCATCATAAAATAATGACATCTGTTGTAGAAACGTCAGTATTGAGTGTACAACATACACTAAACTCAATCAGCTTATAAGCCATCCCTGTGTCATCACTGCTTTGCTCAAATCTGATGTAGACCTGATGGTGATTTGACAGTATTTCAGACCAACTTGGAACCCTACCCTGCACCCACTTTCTTCTGGCCACACAGCCTTTTTCCCTCTTCTGAGAAAGCTTGCCACGAGTAGCTTACTTTAGTAGAGATCAGTAATGTGTCCTCTGATAGAGAGCAACCAGACGGTGAAATGTGACCCTCACCATGTCTGTTGCACCATGATCACGTGATTCCCAAAGATGTGAGGGCTGATAATGCCAACTTAGACCAAGCATACCATCTGTTTTGAAGACTGGTATCTCACTGGATTCAAGACTGACATTAATCACCAGCCTCCTTCTATTGTACCTAGTGGACACCTGACCAAGAAACAGCAAGATGTATATTTTCTGAGCAACACTATGCTACACTGCTAAAGCCTAGGCTCACCTAGATCACCAGTTTGACCTTATGTATGTATGTATGCCCATTGTGCCTTTGTTCACTGGAATGTGGGTGAGGAAATAGAGGGAGATGATCTTTCTGATGCCCAAGAAGACATGGCTGTCCTAGTGAAGAATGATGAGCCAGCTGGAATAGATTGTACTAAAGGAGAGGGAGAGGGTAAAGACCATTAGTCTGTGTGCTGAAATTCTATACTGCATTGTATTGGACTCATCTTTTTCTGTTTTGTGTCATAATCTAAAACTATCAGGAAGAGGATGTTATTTCCATTTAAGAAAATTAAAAATTAAAAATCACATGATGTGTGTACTACAGAAAAGTTGAAGACTTTATGGCTTCCTACTATTTGCAGTATAAATTTTATATCACTATTTTCTTTTTAAAATGATTTTATTTATTTGAGAGAGATACAGAGAGAAAGAGCCAGAGAGCCAGGGCCTGCCACTGCAAATGAACTCCAGAAGCAAACAAATATTCACTTTGTGCATGTGGCTTTATGTAAATATAGGGTGATCAAACCCAAGCCCTAAAGATTTGCAAGCATGCATCTTTAATCACTGAGCCATCTCTCTAGCCCCTATATCACTATTTTCTAATACACGCACATTCACTGCCTCAGGATGCTTCAGATTCCCATTGTGCTTGAGCTCAGGCTGATCCCCCCACCTAAGTGCCAATACACTGTAAAGGGCAGACCACAGCATAAAAGAAGTAACATGAAAAATCAAATGCAAGAAAATCCAGTTAGATCACCCAGTCCTACAATGAAGATCTCTAATCAAAACATAGAATAGTCATTAGGATCAGTACACCAAACTGAAGCTATGAGCAATGCAACCTTGACCAAGCTACTGGTAGAACTTGCAGAAAAGCAACAAAGGACCTATAATTGTGTGGATGCTGTCATCATTAAACTAAAACTAGTAGATAAGAAAATGAAGGAGTTCAAAGGGAGTTAATAGATTTGAGGGAGAGTGAAACAAAAGAAGACCTCAAGAATCTGCTGGCCATGCTAAATGAAGACATAAAGAAATGCAAGGATAAATTCTAGGAATCATTAAGAAAATCAGTAAATAATGTGAAAAGGAAGCTTGACAAAGGAAGGGTAGGACTCCGTACAACGTACTCCCTCCAGACATAAATGGTTTGGATATCCATGACCTCATAGTGCCTGAAACTATCTACACAAGACTATCATAAGAGGAGTTAAAGATCATGACATCAAAATAAAAGAGAGTCTGATTGAGATGGGGAGGGGATATGAAGGAGAATAGAATTGCAAAGGTAAAAGTGGGGTCAGAGGGTATTACCATGGGATACTTTTTATAATCATGGAAAATGTTAATAAAAATTGAGACAAAAAAGAAAAAGAAAGAAATTAAAACAAAGTTGGATTGGATTGGATGCTTCCCTGCAAGCATACCCCAGGCTCCTAGGTTCCCAACACTGCATAAATCAGGTACTTGAGTGGTGGAGGCAGGAGGATAAGCAGTTAAAGGTCATTCTCTGCAAGACAATAATTTGAGGCCAGCCAGGACTAAATGTGACCCTGTCTTTAAGAGAAGAAAAAGGAAAAGTAAGAGGAGGAAGAGGAGCACACAGCTTCAATTCCAGCACTAGGGATGCTGAAATGTAAGAAATGCTAGCAATTGGAAGCCAGTGTTGAGCTTTAAGTGAGTTCTACATCAGACTATCCTAAAATAAAATATTATCTCAACACTATCTCAAAATTTCACCAAAAAAGGGTGCTGGAGAGATGGCTTAGTGTTTAAGTATTTGCCTGTGAAGCCCAAGGGCCCTGGTTCAAGGTTCAATTCTCCAGGACCCACGTAAGCCAGATGCAAAAAGTGGCACATGTATCTGGAGTTCATTTTTAGTGGCTGGAGGCCCTTGTGTGCCCATTCTCCCCCACCCCCTCTATTTCTCTGTATCTCAAACAAAGAAATAAACGTTTAAAAATTTCAAAAACTTAGACCCCTCAATCTGTTGTTTTCCAGAAACCCACTTCACCAGTAAAGACAGACAAATCTTCAGGGTGAAAGGGTGGGAAATAATATTCCAAGCAAATGGGAATAAGAAACAAGAAGGTGTAGCTATGTTAATATCAGATCAAATAGACTTCAAACCAAAAATAATAAAAAAGACAAAGAAGGCCACTTCCTACTTATCAAGGGAATGATCCATCAAAAGGATATTACAATCATAAAACTGTATGCACCAAACACAGGTGCACCACAGTTCATAAAACAAAACCTACTTAACAAGAAAAAAGAAATAACCACCAACATGATCATAACTGGGGAATTCAATACACCATTATCAGTAAATGACAGATCATCCAAACAGAAACTCAACAGGGAAGTAAGAGAGCTCAACCTAACAGACATATACAGAACTTTTCATCCCAAATCCACAGACTACACAATCTTCTCAGCAGCCCATGGAACATTATCTAAAATAGACCATATACTGGGTTACAAACCCTGCCTCCATATTTTAGGAAAATTGACATAATTCCCTGCATGATATCAGATCACAATGCTATATTGCTAGAATCAACAACAAAAGACCCACAAAGAATCCCAACAGCACCTGGAAACTAAAAGGCACACTTTCAAACAATAAATGGATAGGGGAAGAAATAAAAAATGAAATTGCAGGGCTGGAGAGATGGCTTAGCGGTTAAGCGTTTGCCTGTGAAGCCAAGAACCCTGGTTCAAGGCTCGGTTCCCCAGGTCCCACGTTAGCCAGATGCACAAGGGGGTGCATGCGTCTGGAGTTCGTTTGCAGAGGCTGGAAGCCCTGGCGAGCCCATTCTCTCTGTCTCTCTCTGTGTGTCTGTCGCTCTCAAATAAATAAATTTAAAAAAAAATGAAACTGCAAAATTTATAGAATTGAATAATGATGAGAACACACCATACCAAAACTTATGGGACAAAATGAAGGTGGTTTTCAGGGGAAAATTCGAAGCACTCAATGTCTTCTTAAAAAAGACAGAGAGATCCCAAATCAATAACCTAACCATCCACCTAAAGGCACTGGAAAAGCAAGAAATATCCAACCCAAAGAGCTTGAGAAGAGAAGAAATAATTAAAATCAGAGCATAAATTAATGAATTGGAAACCAAGGAAACAATTAAGACAATTGACAAAACAAAGAGCTGGATCTTTGAAAAACTAAACAAGATTGACAAACCCCTGGTCAGGCACTTCAAGAAATACCTGAACCACAAGACAAGAGAGAGGGTAGGATCAAGGCTAACTTAAATTTTCTACATCTTCCCTCCCTCCCTCTCCCCCCCCACTCTCTCTTTCCTCTCTAACTCTTGTATATTAGTTATCTTTTTCCTCATTTTCTTAGGGGGCACTGACCTGTAACTCCCAGTAACAACACGGGGCTATCACCCACAATGAGCTTTTGATCAGAGAAATCTACAAGGTTTCGTAAAAGAATGATAGATTTCTGTCAGAGTACTAGATGACCCACCAAAAGTTAGTGGTAAGACACTATTGCTGAAGACACCATATGCAGCAGTCATGTAAAATGGAACAGCATGACTGGAAGCCAGGAGAGAGTCAGTCCCCAGACAGTCAGTGTGTCTAGTGCCATAAGGTGCTACATGGGAGACTGGGGTAAATGACCAATATCTGTCCAAGCAACTCATGGTCCAACTTGCTTAGCAGCAAATAACCTGTTGTGATGCCCACACAAGTGCAATAGTGGAACACAGCTATGGTGGGGAACCAACTGCTCTTGATTCAGCTAACTGATCCCCTCAGTAGTACAAGACCCATAGCTGGAGTTGGGAAACAAGTCAGAACCATATCCAAACATAAGCCCGCTCTCTAATATCAAGCTACCATCAATCATGGGCTACAAGAGGGCCTACACCTATTAAACTCTCTATAAAACAAGTAAGGGCTATATCATTTGTCCTGGTGCTAACTTACTCTCCATTGGATAATCCTCTTCTCTTTTACAGATAGATGCAGATCCTAAGGAGAGAGCCACCCCATCATACCTCAAAAAGGCCCCAGAGGAAACTAAGGAAAATTGGCAAAACAAGTAAGGATGCTGTTTTCCTAATGAACTGGATGCCAGCACAAGGGGGAAGGAGACCAACACAGAGAAAAATCAACTCCTACCAACTCAGAGAGCCAGAGCCTCAGAGGCCCCCAACACCTCAGCACTGAAGCAGACCAAAAATAAACCTAACATGGCTCAGGTAAATTTTGCAAAAAAGGGGGTGGAAAGAATGTCAGAGCCACATGTTGGATCATGATATGCAGAGACATTTATCATACCAATAACTGTGGGCTCACCCCATAATGCATGACCCATGTACTTCAACAAGGAGGGGCCAATGGGGAGGGGTAGGTCACGGATGAGCCTAAGGATGCTATCAAACTGCCTGTACTTGCAAAATAGAAAACTATTAATAAAAGAAAAAAACGAAACTAAACAAAAAGCAATGACTAGAATAGCTTGAAACATCTTAATTATATACACATATGTGATCTCAAATGACACCACAGTTGGTGACTTTTGGAAATGTATTGGGTATTGAGTCATTATTTTGAAAAACTGAAATATAAAGTTAGTCCTCTTTTGCAGGGAAAAAAAAACAGAAAAGAAGCTTCAAATTGACAAAATTCAAAATGGAAAAAGAGAGTGCACGACAGATACAAGTGAAATTGGGAGAATCATCAGGACTTATTTCAAAAACCTCTACTCCACAAAACTGGATAATGTGGAGGAGATGGATAAATTTCTGTACTCATACATCTATCAAAGCTTAACTCAGAGCAGATTAATCTCCTCAATGAACCCATCGCACTCATGGAGATTGAAAAAGAAATAAAAACACTCCCCAAGATGAAAGGTCCAGGCCAGATGGCTTCTCAGCTGATTTATCAAACCTTCATAGAAGAATTCCAACCAATCTTCCTCAAACTGAGCCACACAATTGAAGAAAAGGTAATGCTATCCAACTCCTTTTATGAAGCGAGTATCACCTTAATTCCAAAACCAGGCAGAGATACCACAAGAAAACTACCAGCCTATTTCCCTGATGAAATTAGATACAAAGATCCTGGAAAAAATCCTCACAAACTGAATCCAACAACACATCAAAAGCATTATCCACCTTGACCAGGTAGGATTCATCATAGGAACACAGGGGTGGTTCAACATATGGAAATCTGTCAATGTAATACACCACATAAACAGGGCTAAACAAAAAAACAAATGATCATTTCAATAGATGAAATAAAGCCCTTGGACAAGATACAACATCATTTCATGGTCAAAACATTAGAGAGAATTGGCATGGTTGGTTCATATCTTTTTCTTTTTTTTTTCTTTTTTTTCTTTTCTTTTTTTTTTTTTTTTTTGAAGTAGGGTCTCACTCTAGCCCAGGCTGACCTGGAATTAACTATATAGTCTCAGGGTGGCCTCGAACTCTCGGTGATCCTCCTACCTCTGCCTCCCAAGTGCTGGGATTAAAGGTGTGCACCACCATGCCCAGCTTTTCATATCTTAACATAATAAAGGCAATATACAAAGCTCCTAAGGCCCAAATAATACTTAATGGAGAGAGAGTGGAGGTATTCCCATTAAGATCAAGAACAAGACAGGGTTGTCCACTCTCACATCTGCTTTTCAGTATAGTACTGGAAGTCCTAGCTCAAGCAATAAGACAGGAGAAGGAAATAATAGGAATATAATTTGGAAAGGAAGAAGTTAAGTTAGCTTAATTTGCCAATGACATGATTGTATATGTAAGAGACCAGAGAGACTCCTTCCCAACTCAGGAATGTGATTAACTCCTATAGCAAAGTAGCAGGATACAAAATCAATGCACAAAAATCAGTTACCTTTCTATATGCAAATGACAAAGTCACAGAGAAAGAAATAAGGGACATGGTTCCATTTTCAATAGCAACAACAACAAATACCTTGACTTCTTACTGTTTAGGGTTTTGAGTTCTTTGTAGATTCTAGAGATTAGGCCTCTGTTAGTTGGATAACCCACAAATATTTTCTCCCATTCTGTGGGCAATTAATTGAAAATACCTTGGAATAATGTTAACCAAGGAAGTGAAAGATCTATACAATGAAAACATAAAAACACTCAAGAAATTGAAGAGGACTTGAGAAAATGGAAAGACCTCCCATGCTCCTGGAAAGGCAGAATCAAAATTGTGAAGATGGCAATCTTACCAAAGGCAATATAAAGATTTAATGCAATTCCAATTAAAATCCTTACAGTTCTCTTCACAGAGATAGAAAAAAATGATCTCAAATTTCATATGGAAAGACAGGAGGCCTCGCATGTCCAAACATATCCTCAGCAAAAGAAATACCTATGGTGGCATCACCATACCTGATCTAAAGCTATATTACAAAGCCATAGTAATAAAAACAGCATGGTACTGGCATAAAAGCAGTAGTGTAGATGAAAGGATTAGACTAGATGGCCAGGACATTGGGTCAAGCAACTATAGCTACTTGATATTTGACAAAGGCCCAAACAATATAGGCTGGGGAAAAAAAAAAAAAAACAGCATCTTCAACAAATGGTGCAGGACAAACCGGATAATCATATGCAGGAAACTGACACTTGATCCACGCATTTTGCCATGCACTACACTAAAGTCCAAATGGACCAAAGACCTCAGTATAAGACCAGAAACTCAACTAGTACTGGGAGAAAATTTAGGAAGTAGTTTACATGATATAGGAATGGAAAAAGACTTCCTGAAAAAAACTCCAGTAGCTCAAGTTCTTAAACAGTCACTCAACCAATGGGATCTCACAAAGCTGAAAAGTTTCTTTACAGGCAAGCATACAGCCAATTAATTGCCCACAGAATGGGAGAAAATATTTGTGGGTTATCCAACTAAACTTAATCTTCTACAGCTTCAGGGGGAACACCTGAGCCACCAGACACTGGAGAGGGTATGATAAAGACTAACCTTAATCTTCTACAGCTTCCCTTTCTCCTTCTCCCTCCAACCCCCCATTCATCTCTCTCTCTCTCTCTCTCTCTTCTCTCTAATTCTTGTATATTAGTTATCTTTCTCGTCCTTTTCTTAGTGGGCACTGACCTGTAACTCCCAGTACCAGCATGTGGCTATCATCCACAAAGAGCTTTTGATCAGAGAGACCTACAAGATTTCCTAAAGAAAGACAGATTTCTGTCCAAGTACTTGATGATCCACCAAAGGTTAGTGGTAAGACCCTACTGCTGAAGACACTGTATGTGGTCGACAGGTAAAATGGAATGGCATGGCTGGAACCTGGAAGAGGGTCAGTCCCCAGACAGTCAGCATGTCTAGTGCCAGAAGGTGCTACATGGGTGACCGGGGAAAAATGACCAATATCTGTCCACCCAACTCATGGTCTAACCTACTTAGCAGCAAATAACCTGTTGTGATGCCCACACAAGTGCAATAGCATCACACAGCCATGGTGGGGAACCAACTGCTCTTGATTCGGCTCACTGATCCCCTCAGTGGTATGGGACCCATAGTTGGATCTGGGAAACAAGTCAGAACCATATCCAATCATAAGCCCATTCTCCTTTATCAAGCTATCATCAATGGTGGGCTACAAGAGGGCCTACACCTATTAAATTCTCTATTAAAAAAAAGTAAGGGTTATCTCATTTTTCCTGGTGCTAACTTACTCTCCGTTGGAGAATCTGCTTCTCTTTTTCAGATAGATGCAGATCCTAAGGATAGAGCCACCACATCATACCTCAAAAAGGCCCAGCTGAAACTAAGAAAAATTGGCGAAACAAGAAAGGATGCTGTTTTCCTGGTGAACAAGATACCAGCACAAGGGTGAAGGAGATCAACAGAGACAAAAATCAACTCCTACCAAATCAGATAGCCAGAGACCCAGAGGCCCCCAACACCTCATCACTAAAGCAGACCAAAAATGAACCCAACATGGATCAGGGAAATTTTGCAGAAGAGGTGACAGAAAGTATGTTAAAGCCACATGTTGGGTCATGATATACAGAGACATTTATCCTAACCATAACTGAGGGCTAATTCCACAATGCATGACCCATATACCTCAACAAGGAAGGGCCAAGGAGAGGGGGTAGGTCAGGGATGAGCCTAATAATGGTACAAAACTGACTGTATTTGCTGAATACAAAACTAATTTTAAGAAAATAATAATAATAAGTAAAATTATTAACTTTATTGACGGAAGTACAGAGCCAAGGAAATGCACCCAGATGGCTATTAAGTCCACGTGGAGAACCTGGAAAAAAAAATAAAACGCAAAAAGAAAAGAGCAAAATAAGTTCAAGAAGCTTTTGCAAGTGGGGAGCTGGAAGAATAAATGAGCCCATGTGAAGAGGTAAGAGTTGAGGGCCCTTCCTGCTGGGCCTGGGCAGAGCACCCAGGCTAGAGAAAAACTCACCCACAGCTAGAAGTTCCCGATTAGTCAGACAGCCTTCCTCCTCTTGCAAAGATATTTATAAACTTTAAGTGGTGTGTGGGCTTTCATCTGGCTCAGAGGACCCAGAGGGACAGCTGGTTGCTTAGGGCTAAAGGCTGTCTCAGGGAGAGGCTATCCTTGACAAAGTTCCCATGGTTGCCCTTGATCAACCACAATGTTTAAATCCTATGAAAGACCTCCTTCTCGGGTCTAGGGAATTAGGCAAGAGAAAAGAAGTGAGATCATCTTTGATTTTTAGCAAGTGCAAACTTTCCTCCCATTTTTACCTTCAGCAGTCCTATCACCCTAACTGTACCCCCTTCTCAAGTTCACTTCAGGGACATTACTTTTTTATCAAAATGAAAATGCTTTATGCAAATTCAGTTCTGTAAAAACTTATTTGGATGCTTAGTAATTTAATGTTTAACTGATATTTTTGACATTTAATTCACACAGTATATAAATCACCCATGTGATGTATATAATTCAGTACTTTTTTAGTACTTGTATAACCATCATCACAACCTAACTGTATTCTAATTCATCATTCCCTAAAAAATAAAAAAAAATCTCTGTACTTATTACTGGTAATTAACCTTAACAAACACACCCACTGTACACCCCAGATCAGCAGTCAGCCTAGATTCTACTTCCATAGAATGTCTATTATGGGTAGTTCATCCATATGAAAGCATCTAACATAGGGTCTCTGTGGTTGCCTAATTTATTCTTATTATCACCAAATATTCTATTGCATATAAACACACAGAGGTTTTAGATAAACATACTTTCTTTTTCTTTTGCTACATATATACATTGGTATGGAATTGCTAGGAATATGCTGAGTCTACACTTAACCCTCAAGGAACTACCAGGAATGGTAACTTCATGCAGTCTGAACTTCCTCCTTATGAAGGGTCAGTTTTCAGCCAGCAAAACAACTTCCATCAGCTTTTGTCTGAGCTACTTGATAAGTAAACTTTCTTTAGCACTTTTAACAAAATCCCTGACCCCAACAATGTCATGAATTTGGCTATGTACTTCTCCCTGAACCAATTATTGTAGTTAGAAGTTATTAGATAAACATAGGCACAAGTTAACTCGTGGAATAAGATGCAGCGTCTTTCTAGATAAGTGAATGCTTTACTAATAAACTCATCTCCTTAGAGTGCCTTCTAGCCAAAGCTTCTGTGATTAATTTACGTGTTAATTTTGCAGGGCTATGATGCCTAATTGCTTAGTTAATATCTGGTTATATATTTCTTTTATAAAATATATTTTATTTTTATTTATTTATTAGGGAGAAAGAGAGATGCAATTAGAGAGAGAGGGGGGCATGCCCAGGCCTCCAGCCACTGCAAACAAACTTTAGATGCATGTGCTACCTTGTTCATGTTGCTTATGTGGCTTATGTGTGAACATGTGTCCTTTGGCTTTGCAGGCAAGTGCCTTAAACACTCAGCCATCTCTCCAGCCCTGTTTAGATATTTCCGTGAGATATTTAGTGTAACTGACATTAGATCAATTATATCTCTTAATAAAAGCAGATTCCCTTCATGATGTGATGGGCCTCATCTGATCAAGTGTAGGTGTTAGGCACAGAGACTGAGGCCATTCCCATAGAAGGGATTCTGCTTTCAGAATGTAACATGGAAAATCTACATATGTCTTTAGCCTTTGGACTTGAGACTTTCATTTCTCAGAATGGACTGCCTATCTGCCTGCTCTGTGGATTTTAGACTTGCCAGCCCCCACTGTCATATGTGCCACTTCCCTAAAATAAACCTCTTTATATAAATACATCTGGGCTGGAGAGATGGCTTAGCGGTTAAGTGCTTGCCTGTGAAGCCTAAGGACCCTGGTTCGAGGCTCGGTTCCCCAGGTCCCACATTAGCCAGATGCACAAGGGGGCGCACACGTCTGGAGTTCGTTTGCAGAGGCTGGAAGCCCTGGCGCGCCCATTCTCTCTCTTTCCCTCTATCTGTCTTTCTCTCTGTGTCTGTCACTTTCAAACAAACAACAACAACAAAAAAATACATCTCTTGCTCTATTTCTCTGCAGACTTCTGTCTACTATAGGACAAGACTTAAGCTAGAGGAAATGCCTGACATAAAATATTAAGGCTATAAGAGACAAAAGAGGATAGAATATATATTGGGTGATAAAATCATTATTTGCATTGTTGGAAATATGCTAATACTTTGATCAAATACTTTATTCATTTTGAAAGCATCACTTGAAATGTTACTGTGACTTAATACAAAAAGTTGTATTAAAAGTTGTATTACTTCACTGGATTTTTTAAAAGATGGAAAAAAACCTTGATATTTGCCGTGTTCTCTCTAATTAAGATATTAGTACCTATCATTAATTTTCCTCCTGGATAACTGGGGAGAAATACATCAGACATTATGTAGCATATAATCAGTATGTTTTAAAATATGAAAATATGAAGGGAGGAGGGTACTTAATAGGTTGATACTGTATATATGTAAGTACAATGATTGTAATGGGGAGGTAATATGATGGAGAATGGATTTTCAAAGGGGAAAGTGTGGGGGTGGGGAGGGAGGGAATTACCATGGGATTTTTTTTATAATTATGGAAAATGTTAATAAAAATTTTAAAATTTAAAAAAAATTAAAATATGAAATTATTTCTCTCAGTTCCATGTTTTTTGTTTATTTTTTTATTTTTAATTTTTTTTATTAGTTTTCTATTAAGCAACTACAGGCAGTTTGGTACCATTATTAAGCTCATCTATGACCTACACCTCCCCATTGGCCCCTCCTTGTTGATGTATATGGGTCATGCATTGTGGAGTTAGCCCATAGTTATTGGTACGATAAATGTCTCTGCATATCATGACCCATCATGTGGCTCTAACATTCTTTCCACCCCCTCTTCCGCAAAATTTCCCTGAGCTATGTTGGGTTCATTTTTGGTCTGCTTCAGTGATGAGGTGTTGGGGGCCTCTGAGGCTCTGGCTCTCTGAGTTGGTAGGAGTTGATTTTTCTCTGTGTTGGTCTCCTTCCCCCTTGTTCTGGTATCTGGTTCATCAGAAAAACAGCACCCTTGCTTATTTTGCCAATTTTTCTTAGTTTCAGTTGGGGCCTTTTTGAGGTATAATGGGGTGGCTCTGTCCTTAGGATCTGCATCTATCTGAAAAAGAGAAGCAGAATCTCCAATGGAGAGTGAGTTAGCACCAGGACAAATGAGATAACCCTTACTTTTTTAATAGAGAGTTTAATAGGTGTAGGCCCTCTTGTAGCCCATGATTGATGGCAGCTTGATATTGGAGAGTGGGCTTATGTTTGGATATAGTTCTGGCTTGTTTCCCAGCTCCAGCTATGGGTCCCGCACCACTGAGGGGATCAGTTAGCCAAATCAAGAGCAGTTGGTTCCCCACCATGGCTGTGTGCCACTATTGCACTTGTGTGGGCATCACACCAGGTTATTTGTTGCTAAGTAGGTTAGACCATGAGTTGCTTGGACAGATATTGGTCATTTACCCCAGTCTCCAATGTAGCACCTTCTGGCACTAGACACGCTGACTGTCTGTGGACTGACTCTCTCCTGGCCTCCAGCTATGCCATTCCATTTTACGTGTCAGCTGCATATTGAGTCTTCAGCAATAGGGTGTTACCACTGACCTTTGGTGGGTCATCAAGTACTCCGATAGGAATCTGTCATTCATTCAGGAAACCTTGTAGGTTTCTCTGATCAAAAGCTCATTGTGAATGGTAGCCCCATGCTGGACTGGGAGTTACAGGTCAGTGCCCACTAAGAAAATGAGGAAAAAGATAACTAATATACAAGAGTTAGAGAGGAAGGAGAGAGAGGGAGGGGGCTGGGAGGGAGAGAAAATGTAGAAGATTTAGGTTAGACTTGATCCTACCCTATCCATTGTCTTGTGGTTCAGTAGAATTAATGGTACCATTGCTGTTTGAGCATATATTAGTTTCCCACCCCTTGGATGTCATCCCCTTCCTTCCCCTCCATCCTAGTGTCTAGTCCATAAGATGCTTGCTGGGTATGTAAGGTATCTTGGGTATATTAAGGTTAGGTGCTGTAGATGAGTGAGACTATGTGGCAATTTTTTTCCTGTGATTGGGTATGTTCACTGAGAATTATCTGTTCTAGGCTCAACCAATTTTCCTCAAATTTCTTTGTGTCATTGTTCTTACTGCTGTATAGAATTCCATTGTGTAGATATATGACATCTTAGTTATCCATTCTTCTAGTAATGGACATCTGGATTGATCCCAGCTCTTATCTACAATAATGGTTTAGCAAATCTCTCTGGCCTGTGGTTTGAAGATTTTAGGGTAGATGCCCAGTAAGGGAATAACTGGGTCTGTTGGTGTTTCTATAGTCAGCTTTTTCAGGAGTCTCCATATTGCTTTCCAAAGAGGTTGTACCATCCTACATTCCCACCAACAGTGGATTAGTGTTCCTACTTCTCCATATCCTCATTTGATTTTTTGATGTTGGCTATCCTTATTGGGATAAGGTGGAATCTCGTAGTTGTTTTAATTTGCATTTCTCTGATGATTAGGGATGATGAACATTTTCTTAAGTGTGTGTTTGCCATTTGTATTTCTTCCTCTGTGAACTACCTGTACAGCTCTTGGTCCCAATTTGTGAGTGAGGTGTTTGACTTCTTACTGTTTAGATTTTTGAGCTCTTTGTAGATTCTAGACATTAGGCCTCTGTCAGTTGGATAACCCACAAATATTTTCTCCCATTCTGTAGGTCATCTATTGGCTTTACTTATTGTGTGCTTGCCTGTAAAGAAACTCTTCAGCATCATGTGATCCCATTGGTTGAGTGACTGTTTAAGATCTTGAGCTACTGGGCTTTTGTTCAGGAAGTCTTTTTCCATTCCTATATCATGGAAAGTGTTTCCTAAATTTTCTTCCAGTAGTATTTGAGTTTCTTGTTTTATATTGAGGTCTTTGATCCACTTGGATTTGAGTGTAGTGCATGGTGAAATGTGTGGAACAAGTTTCAGCTTCCTGAATGTGGTTATCCAGTTTGTCCAGCACCATTTGATGAAGATGCTCTTTTTTATGCAGCCTATATTTTTTGGTCCTTTGTCAAATATCAAGTAGCTATAGTTGCTTGACCCAAAGTCCAGATCCTCAAGTCTATTCCTTTGGTCTACTCTCCAGTTTTTAGGCCAGTACCATGCTGTTTTTATTACTATGGCTTTGTAATATAGTTTTAGATCAGGTCTGGTAATGCCACCATAGGTATTTCTTTTGCTGAGGATATGTTTGGATATGTGAGGCCTTCTGCCTTTCCATAGGAAATTTGAGATAATTTTTTCTATGTCTGTGAAGAATACTGTAGGGAATTTATTTGCAATTGCGTTAAATCTATATATTGCCTTTGGTAGGATTGTCATCTTCACAGTGTTAATTCTGCCTATCCAGGAGCATGGGAGGTCTTTCCATATTCTCAATTCCTCCTCAATTTCTTTTTTGAGTGTTTTTATGTGTTCATTGTATAGATCTTTCACTTCCTTGGTAACATTATTCCAAGGTATTTTTCTTGTTGTTGTTATTAAAAATGGAACCATGTCTTTTATTTCTATCTCTGTATCTTTGTCATTTGCATATAGAAATGCTACCGATATTTGTGCATTGATTTTGTATCCTGCTACTTTGCTATAGGAGTTAATCAAATTCAGGAGTTTTTGGATGGAGTTCCTAGGGTCTCTTACATATACAATCATGTCATCAGCAAATAGAGCTAACTGAACTTCTTCCTTTCCAAATTGCATCCCTTTTATTTCCTTCTCCTATCTTATTGCTTGAGCTAGGACTTCCAGTACTATATTGAGAAGCAAAGATGAGAGAGGACAACCCTGTCTTGTTCCTGATCTTAAGGGGAATTCCTCCAGTCTCTCTCCATTAAGGATTATTTGGGCCTTAGGAGCTTTGTATATTGCCTTTATTATGTTAAGATATGTACCAACTATGCCAATTCTCTCCAATGTTTTGATCATGAAGTGATGTTGTATCTTGTCCAAGGCCTTTTCTGTATCTATTGAAATGATCATTTTTTTTATGTTTAAGCTTGTTTAAGAACTGTATTACATAGACAGGTTTCCTTGTGTTGAACAACCCTTGTGTTCTTGGGATGAATCCCACTTGGTCAACATGGATAAAGCTTTTGATGTGTTGTTGGATTCAGTTTGCGAGTATTTTTTTCAGGACCTTTGCATCTAAGTTCATCAGGGAAATAGGCCGGTAGTTTTCTTTTCTTGTGGAATCTTTGCCTGGTTTTGGGATTAGGGTGATACTAGCTTCATAAAAGGAGTTGGGAAGCTATCCCTGTTCTTCAACTGTGTGTCAAAATTTTAGGAAGATTGGTTTGAGTTCTTCCATGGAGGTTTGATAGAATTCAGCTGAGAAGCAATCTGGTCCTGGACTCTTCCTTTTGGGGAGGTTTTCTATTACTTTTTCAATCTCCATGAAGTGTGATATGTTCATTGAGGTGATTAATCTGCTCTGAGTTTAGCTTTGATAGATGGTATTCATCCAGGAATTTATCCATCTCCTCCACATTATCCAGTTTAGTGGAGTAGAGGTTTTTGAAACAAGTCCTGATTATTCTCCCAATTTCACTTTTGTCTGTTGTGAGCTCTCCTTTTTCATTTTGAATTTTGTTAATTTGAAGCTTCTCCTTTTTAAATTTTTATTTATTTACTTGAGAGCGACAGACAGAGAGAGAAAGAGGCAGAGCTAGAAAGAGTGAATGGGAGCGCCAGGGCCTCCAGCCACTGCAAACAAACTCCAGACGCGTGTGCATGTGGCTAACTTGGGTACTGGGGAGTTGAGTCTTGAACTGGGCTCCTAAGGCTCAACAGGAAAGTGCTTAACCTCTGAGCCATCTCTCCAGCCCACTTCTCCTTTTTTTGCTTCATCAAGTTGGCCAGGGGTTTGTCAACCTTGTTTATTTTTTCAAAGAACCAGCTTTTTGTTTTGTCAATTGTCTTAATTGTTTCCTTGGTTTCCAATTCATTAATTTCTGCTCTGATTTTAATTATTTCTTTCCTTCTGGAGCTCTTTGGGTTGGATTTTTCTTGTTTTTCCAGTGCCTTTAGGTATATGGTTAGGTTATTGATTTGGGATCTTTCTGTCTTTTTTATGAAGGCATTGAGTGCTATGAACTTTCCCTTGAGGACTGCCATCATGGTGTCCCATAAGTTTTGGTATGATGTGTTCTCATTGTCATTCAATTCCAGGAATTTTGCAATTTCATTTTTTATTTCATCTACTATCCATTTATTGTTTAAAAGTGTGCTGTTCAGTTTCCAGCTGCCATTGGGATTCTTGGTGGGTCTTTTGGTGTTGATTTCTAGCAATATAGCATTGTGATCTGATATCATGCAGGGAATATGTCAATTTTCCTAAATATGTGGTGGCAGTCTTTGTGACCCAGTATACGGTCTATTTTGGAGAATGTTTCATGGGCTGCTGAGAATAACGTGTAGTCTGTGGATTTGGGATGGAAAGTTCTGTAGATGTCTGTTATGTCTACGTGATCTATGGTTTTGTTGAGCTCTCTTACTTCCCTGTTGAGTTTCTGTTTGGATGATCTGTCTAGTACTGATAATGGTGTATTGAAGTCCCCAGCTATGATTGTGTTGGTGGTTATTTTGTTTTATTGTCAAGTAGGTTTTGTTTTATGAAATGTGGTACCCCTGTGTTTGGTGCATACAGATTTAGGATTGTAATATTCTCTTGATGGATCATTTCCTTGATAAGTAGGAAGTAGCCTTCTTTGTCTTTTTTGATTATTTTTCATTGGAAGTCTATTTTATCTGATATTAATATGGCTACACCTGCATGTTTCTTATTCCCATTTGCTTGGAATATTATTTTCCACCCTTTCACCCTGAGGAGGTTTTTGTCTTTAGTGGTAAGGTGGGTTTCTTGAAGGCAGCAGATTGAGGGGTCTAATTTTTTGATCCATCCTGTTAGCTTGTGTCTCTTGATGGGTGAATTAAGGCCATTAATATTTAGTGTAATGACTGTGAGATTTGATTTGATCCCTGCCATGTTGTCGTGGTAGATGTGTGTTGGTGTTTTCATGGGCTTTGAAGATTTTGTGCATACTCTAGGTTTGGTTGTTGTGATCTATTTCTTATAGGAGTTTTAGTTTGGTTATTTGTTTCTTCTCTGTGGAGAATTTCCTGATACACTCTCTGTAGGTTTGGTTTTGTGTTCATATAATTATAAAGCTGAGTTTTGTCATGGAAATTTTTTCTTTCACCATCTATTATGATGGATACTTTTGCTGGGTAGAGTAGTTCGGGTTGGAAGCCATAGGTTCTTAGACAGTGAAGGGTTTCATTCCAGGCCCTTCTAGCTTTCAGAGTTTCCATTGAGAAGTCTGAAGTAATTCTGATGGGGTTTCCTTTGAAAGTGGTGTGCTGTTGTTCCCTAGCTGCTTTTAGGATTTTCTGTTTGGAGTCAATGTTTAGAGTCTTAGTGACAATGTGTCTTGGAGAGTTTCTCCTTTGGTCCAGTCTGTTTGGAGTTCTGTTTGCTTCTTGTATCTTGAATGGCCTTTCTTTTAAGACACTGGGGACGTTTTCTTCAATTATTTTGTTAAATAATTGCTCCATGCCATTGGTCTGAAATTCTTCTCCTTCTGGTATTCCAATGATTCTGATATTAGGATGTTTAAGTGTATCCCACAATTCTCTCATGTTCTGTTCATAGGAACTTTTGAACTTATTGAAATTTTTGAACTCTCGAACTGTTTCTTCCATCTTGTCTTCCAGATCAGAGTTTCTATCTTCCACTTTGCTGACTCTATTCTTGAGAGCCTCTAGAGAATTTTGGACTTGTTCAATTAAGTTTGTATTTTCTACTACTTTTCTATGTATCATTTCCATCACATTGCCAAGCTCCCTTTTCACATCATTTTCTGATTTTCTTGATGATCCTTGGAATTCATCCTTGCATTTCTTTATGTCTTCATTTTAGTGTGGCCAGCTGATTTTTAAGGTCCCCCTTTTTTTTCACTCTCCCTTAAATCTCTTAATTCTCTTTGTACTCCTTCCAATGTCTTATTAATTTTTTCTAGCTTAGTGATGGTAGCATCCACATGATTCTCAGTCCTTTGTTTCCTTCCTGCACGTTCTAGCAGTAGGCTGGTCAGGGTTGCATTGCTCATAGCTTCCATTTGATGTTCTGATCCTAATGACTCTTCTATGTTTTCGTTAGATGCATTCCTTGTATGACTGGGTGATCTACCTGGATTTTCTTGCATTTGAATTTTCATGGTATTTCTTTTGCGCTGTGGTCTACCCATGACAGTGTATGGGCAGGAAGGTGGGTGGATCAGCCTAGGCTCTAGTGCAATAGGAATCTGAGGCAGTCTGGGGCAGTTGCCACGCAGCCTGGGCTTTTGTTCTCACTTGCCAAAGCCACCTATCTACTGCCTGTCAGGGGCACCAAAGTTGCCTGAATTCTCAAGCAGTAATGCTGCCAAAGCTGCCTGCCTTAGAGTTTGGAGGGGGACTGAGGTACCAAGCCCTGAAGCTGCCCAAACTGGCTGGGAACACTGGGACCCAGAAACAGTCTTTGCTCCCCCACCACAGAGGAGTGAGGAATGGCTGGGGACAGACAGGGTTTTATTAGTTTTCTGTTATGCAAGTACAGGCAGTTTGGTACCATTATTAGGCTCATGTTTTAAGGCATAAGCATTTCCTTAACTTACTCAGTGCAGGCAGTCCACCACGAAAGGTAAGAAGAAATACATATTGTTAATGTAAAAACAATGCTCAAGCACTTCTCTAGTATCAAACACTAAAAAGTTTTATCTTATTTTATACTTCTCCACATTATTAAAGTCTTTCAGGGTTTGAATTTATTTAATATTGCAATGCCTAATTTTTTTTAAATTATGAGCAGCATGTTTACTAAGCCATTTTTTATTCATACATACACATAAATTTCTACTGGTGATCTAAGTCTAGTGGAATCCTAGTAAGTGTGAGGCTGTCTGTTCCATAGCTTCAGAATATACAAACAAGTATGGACATGACAGGAATAACAAGGCATGAAATGTAAACCAAGGTAAGGTAACACTAGATTTGGTGCCTTGGCTGGAAAGACATGTAAGACATGGTGATGCCTCTCACAAATGTAAACTTCTTGGTGGTGGGATAGAAAACAGGGACATTGATTCATTGGAATACTACGTAGCATAGCATTGGTGTCCCTTTTGGTGAAGTGGGACAGCAATGTAAAATACATTAAATCCCTCAAGAGATAGAAAGAATTTGGCTGTCTTTTACTTCACTGGATTTGTTTGTATACAGTGCTTATGTTAATTGTTGTATAGGCCAGGATTATATTTTTTTTTATTTTTGTGTTTATTATTGTTATTATTAACAATGTATTTGATATGGATATATAATTTTTTGCTACCTTTCTTTTCCCTGACCCCATTCCTTTGAGGACTATCCTCAGTGAGTGTTGCTGTCAGGTTCACATTACTGGCAGAAATCACCTGACCAACAGAAGCTTATGGGAAAAGGGGGGTTTGGTTTTGACTTATAGGCTTGAGGGGAAGCTCCATGATGGCAGGGGAAAATGATGGCCTGAGCAGAGGGTGGACATCGTTCCCTGCCCAACATCAGGTAGACAATAGGAACAGAAAAGTATCCCAAATACTGGCAATAGGAGCTGTCTATAACACCCATAAGCCTACCTCCAATAATACACTGCCTCCAGGATACATTAATTCCCAAACCTCCATCAGCTGGGAAGCTATCATTCAGAACACCTAAGTTTATGGGGGACACCTGAATCAAACCACCACATTCCACCCCTGGGCCTCATAAACTGATAACCATACATGATGTAAAATACAATGCATTCAGTCCAACATTAAAAGTGCCTATAATTTTTATCAACCCAAATGATGTTCAAATATTCTCATAGTCCAAGAACTTTTAACCAAGCTGTAATGCCAAAAAATACCAACCCCCCCAAAAAAGCATAATTGCACAGAATACACATTTACACTTCAAAAGATGGTATTGGGCATAGCAAAGAAATACTCAACAAATAAAAGATTTAAATGGGGGAAACATCAAACTCTGTAGCTCCAAATCCAGTAACTCCAAATCTCCAAATCCAATAACTCTAACCAGCAACAAATCTCTGGAGTTCCAATTCTGCCCCTCCAGCTAGGCTACTCACAATCTTGGAAAACTTCATTTGGGGCCATCACTTCTCCTTAACAGCCATCTTATGGTCCTGGAATCTCCCCTGGGCCTCCACTGCAACCTACGGTCTATCCTCATGGTTCCATTGGGTCTCCATGTAGGCATCCAGCAAACCTTCTTCACACTGCCCATGGCTATTCCCAAAACACAAGACCGTGTTTTACTAATTCAATGATCCTCTTTCCTATATTTCTTCTACTTCATAATACCAGATGGGGTGCCAGTTTGTGAATACAGGGGAGAATACAGAAGACTTTGAAGAAGAGGACATTCCTTGATCATTCAGCTCCCTTTAAAAGCCTGCACTCTGTGTGTTGTCCTAATGCAGGTCAGTTGGCCCAATCTCAATGGTGGTAATCTTTCAATTGCAGCTAAATGGGCAGCAGTTTCACCTAAAGATTTCATTTTTTCTGAGCTCTGCTCACACCAGTCTATTTCTATGCGATGCAACCCTGCACAAGTTCTCAGGGCAAGGACATAACAGCAAGCCTCTCACACAGACCGCCTTTAGGCCAGTCTAGACAAAGCTCTTTCTCACCCTCCTAAGCCAAACCGCACATTCCAAACATTTTACTGCATTCAGGTCTTTCAACTCTGATCAGACTAGTCCATCAAGCTGTACTTATGGCACACCAAGGCATCTATTAAGCCACGATGTCAAATCCATCCACATTCCTCTTGAAAATCAGCTCCAAAAGGCCAAAGCCACACAGTCAGGTGTCTAGCAGCAAATGACACAACTCCTCATTACCAACTTTACTGTTGCAGTCAGGTTCACATTGCTGGCAGATATCACCTGATCAAGAGCAGCTTGTAGGAACAAAAGGTTTATTTGACTTATAGGTTTGAGGGGAATATCCATGATGGCAAGGAAAAATGATGACAGGAGCAGAGGGTTGCAGGTATTCCCTATGGGGTTGTGGTGTATGCATTGTGGGAGTAGCAGTAACTTATTTGGGGGAAGATGGAATGCCTCTGGGCATGATGTCTCAACCTATGGTTCATACACTCTTTCTGCCTTCTTTTCCAAAAAATTCTCTGAGCTGTAGTGGGTGAATTTTAAGTCTATTTCAGTGATGAGCTCTTAGCAGCCTCTGAATATCCAGGATTATAATAATTTTAAGAGAACAGGAGAATCTGGTAATTCCAAATCCCAGCTTTCTAAGCAGAGTTTTAATTTTATTAATTAGGTATGTAGTGTGTCTACATCCATGAAGGTCCATTGTTAGCCTTATAAATGTTGCCACCCCATGTAGCTTGTGGGTGTTACATTGTGGGGGTGGCCTTCAGTTATGGGGGAGAGACAATATCTCTGTGAATAATGACCCAACTTATGGCTCTAACAATCTTTCCACCCCCTCTTCTACAAATTTCCTTGAGACATATTGGGTTCATTTTAGGTCTATTTTACTGACAGGGGAGACTTTGGAGTCTCTGTGTCTCAGGGTATGTGATTTAGTAGGAGTTGAGTGTTTTCTATGTCTGTCTCCTTCACCCTTGTGCTGGTATCAAGTTCACCAAGAAAGCAGCTCTTGCTTGTTACTCACTAACTCTATGGCTTCAGCTTGTGCCCAGGTGGGTTGTGATGGGCTGATTCTCTCCTCAGGTTCTGCATCCATCTGAAAAAGAGAAGCAAATTCTCCTATGGAGAGTGAGGTCAGTGCAACATACATGGATATCCATTATTATTTTAGAGAGAATTTAATAGATATAGGTCTTCTTGTAGTCCTCTGTTGGTGGGAGCTTGATATTGGTGAGTGGGCTCATTTTTGGATATGGTTCTAAATTGCTTCCCAGATCCAGGTATGGAATCTGTTCCACTGAGCAGATCCGTTAGTCAACTCAAGAGCAGTCGGTAATGCACCATGACTGTGGGCCACTATTGCACTTGTGTGAGCATCATGTCAGGTTGATTGCTGTTGAGCAACCTAGATGATGAGTTGCTTAGACAAATATTGGTCATTTTCCCCCAGTCACTCATTTAACACCTTCTGGCACTAGACAAGCTAACTGTCTGGGAATTGACTCCCTTCCAGCCAGGTCACTCCATGTTCCATCACAACAGCATGTGGTATCTTTGGCAGCAGGGTCTTACCATTAACCTTTGGTGGGTCATCAAATACTCTGACAGAATTCTGTCTCTTTTGGGAAACCTTGTAGGTCACTCTGATCAACAGGTCATTGTGGATGTTACCCACATGCTGGAACTGGGAGTTACAGATCAGTGCCAAGGGAGAAGAAGGAAGAGAAATATAGGTAATACAAAAAAGAAAGAGAAAAACGAGAGAGAAACAGGAATAAATTGAGGATAGTCTTTATCATACCCTCTCCTGTCCCTTGTGAATCAGGTATTCTCTCAGATGAAGGTTCAACTTGTTTGTATGTCTTTCAGGATGTATTATTTTATGGTATAATTTCCATCTGGGTCCAGTTTTGGCCCCCTCCTTACCCTCTGTTCCTGCCCCACCCTCCCTAATTTCCAGTCCTCAAGATGTTTGTTATGTATGTCAGCATTATGGGCATGTTCAGGTTAGGAGCCACAGATGAGTGAGACCATGAGACCATTATCTTTCTGTGATTGAGTGAGTTCACTGAGAATGATCTGTTCCAAATTTGACCATTTTTCTTCAAATTTCATTGTGCTAATTTTCCTTATTGCTGTTTAGAATTTCATCATGTAAATATCCCACATCTTAGTTATCAATTTGTCTAATGACGAACATCTTGTTTAGCAAATGCCTCTGAGCTGATGTTTGGAGCTTTTAGGATAAATGTCCAGTAAAGGAATAACTGGGTGTGTTGCTACCTCTATAGTCATTCTTCATAGGAGTCTCCATATTTCTTTCCATAGTGGTTGTACAGGCTTCCGTTCCCACCAGCAGCGAATGAGGGTCCTTATTTTTCCATAACCTTGTCAGCATTTGTTGTCATTAGATTTTTTTTGTTTGCTATCCTTACTGGGGTAAGGTGGAATTTCAATGATGTTTAAATTTGCATTTCCCTGATGATTAGAGTTGTTGAACATTTTCTTAAGTATGTGTTTGCCATTTGTGTTTCTTCCTCTGAGAACTCCTTGTGCAGTTCTCTGCCCCACTTTTTGAGTGGGTTGTTTGACTTTTTATTGTTTAGGTTTTTGAATTCTTTGTAGATTTCAGTAATTAGGCCACTGTCCAATGTGTCTTGGACAAAGATTTTCTCCCATTCTGTGGGAAACCTATTGGCTCTGCATATTGTTTGTCTATAAAAAAGCTTTTGGCTTCCTGAAATCCCAATGGTTGAATGATTGTTTAAGTATCTCAGCTATTGGAGTTTTATTCAGGAAGTCTTTTCCCACTGCTACATCATGGAAAGTTCCTCCTTCTTTTCCTCCAGGAGTAGCAGAGTTTCCAGTCTTTCTGTTTTTTCAAGGTAGGGTCTCATGCTAGCCCAAGCTGACCTGGAATTCACTATATAGTCTCAGAGTGACCTCGACTTATGGAGATCCTCCTTCCTCTGCCTCCCAAATGCTGGGATTAAAGGTGTGCCTCACCACCCCTGGAAGTTTCCAATTTTATGTTGAGGTCTTTGTTCCATTTGGTCTTGATTTTTGTACATGGTGAAATATGTGGATCAAGTTTCATATTTCTGCATATGGTTATCCAGTTTGTCCAGCACCATTTGTTGAAGATGCTGGTTTTTTTCCCCAGTCTACATTGTTAGGGCCTTTGTTAAGTATCAAGTAGCTGTAGTTACTTGACCCAAAATCTGGGTGCTTGATTCTGTTCCATTGATCTATGTTCCTGTTTTTCTGCCAGAACCATGCTGTTTTTATTACTATGGATTTGTAGTATAGCTTTAGATCAGGTATGGTGATGCCTCCAGAGGTGTTTCTTTTGCTGAGGAGATGCTTGGATACCCAAGGCCTTCTGCCATTCCATGTGAATTTTGAGATCATTTTTTCTATCTCTGTGAAGAAAGATGTTGGGATTTTTATTCATATTGCATTAACTCTCTATATTGCTTTTGGTAAGATTCCCATTTTCACAATATTAATTCTGCCTATCCAGGAGCATGGGAGGTCTTTCCATTTTCTTAAGTCCTCCTCAATTTCTTTCTTGAGTGCTGTTATGTTTTTATTATAAAGCTCTTTCACCTTCTTGGTTAATGTTATTCTGAAGGTTTTTTTTTTATGCCATTGAAAATGGGACAATGTCAATTATTTCTTTGCCTATATCTTTGTCTTTTGCATATAGAAAGGCTACTGATTTTTTTGCATTGATTTTGTATGTGACTATTTTACTGAAGGAGTTAATCACTTTCAAGTGTTTTGAGATGGAGATTCCCAAGTCACTTATGTATAGAATCATGTCATTTGCAAATAGGGCTAACTTAACTTCTTCCTTTCCAACTTGTATCCCTTTTATTTTCTTTCTTCTGTCTTACTGCTTGAGCTATAACTTCCATTACTATGTTGAAGAACAGAGGTGAGAGTGGACACACCTGTCTTGTTACTGATGTCAATGGGAATTCCTGCAGTCTCTCCCCATTAGGTATTATTTGGGCTTTAGTGTCATTATATATAGCCTGTATTACATTGAGATATAGACTGGCCATGCCTATTCTTTTCAATGTTTTGATCATGAAGTGATGTGGTATTTTTCAAAGGACTTTTCTGCATGTATCATGAAGATAATGTGGTTTTTGTGTTTAAGCTTACTTATGTTATGTATTACATTGACAGATTTTCATATGTTAAACCACCCCTGCATTCCTGGGATGAAGCCTACTTGATCCAGGTGGATAATGCTTTTGATGTGCTATTGAGTTTAGTTTGTGAGGTTTTTGTTCAAGATCTTTGCATCTAAGTTCATCAGGGAAATAGGCCTGTAGTTTTCTTTACTTGTGGCATCTCTGCCTGGTTTTGGTGTTAGGGTGATACTCGCTTCATAAAAGGAGTTGGGGAGATCTCCCTCATCTCCAATTGTGTGGCACAATTTGAGAATAAATGGTTTCAGTTCTTCCATGAAGGTTTGATAAAATTCATCTGAGAAGCCATCTGGCCCTGGACTCTTCTTTTTAGGTAGTGTTTTGACTACCCCGTCAATCTCAGTGTTTGTGATAGGTTTGTTTAGCTTTGGTAAGTGGAATGTGTCCAGGAATTCATCCATTTCATCCAATTTTGTAGAGTGGAGGTTTTTGAAGTAAGTCCTGAAGATTTCACTTATGACTGTTGTGATCTCTCCTTTTTCATTTCTAATTTTGTTAATTTGAGTGTCTTTTTTTATGGCTTGATCATATCGGCCAGAGGTTTATCAATCTTGGTTTTTTACAAAGAATCAGCTTTTTTTTCCATCAATTTTTAAAATTATTTTCTTAGTTTAGAATTAATTAATTTATGCTCTGATCTTAATTATTTCCTTCCATCTGGAGCTTTGGTGGTTGGATACTTCTTGTTTTTCCAGTGCCTTCAGGTGGATGGTTGTGTTATTGATGTGTTATGAAGGCATTTAGCACAAGGAATTTTCCCCTGAGGACAGCCTTCATTGTGTCCCATAAGATTTGGAACACTGTGTTCTCATTGTCCTTCATTTCTATAAATTATGCAATTTTTTTTTTTGTTTTGTTTTTCAAGGTAGGATCTCACTCTGGCTCAGGCTGACCTGGAATTCACTATGTAGTCTCAGGGTAGCCTCAAACTCTTGGTGATCCTCCTACCTCTGCCTCCTGAGTGCTGGGATTAAAGGCATGCACCACCACACCCAGCTCGCAATTTCATCCACTATCCACTGATTGTTTAGGAGTGTGTTATTCAGTTTCCAGGAGTTGTTTGGGTTCCTGGGGCACCATTTGTTTTGATTGCAACAGTACAGCATTGTGATCTGATATCAATCAGGAAATTATGGAGGCAGTTTTACAACCCAGCATATGATCTATTTTAGAGAAGCCTCCATGGGCTGCTGGGAATAATGTGTTATCTGCGGATTTGGGGCAGAATGTTCTGTAGATGTCTTTTATGTCTAATTGATCTATGGTGTTGTTGAACTCTCTTACTTCCCTCTTAATTTTCTGTTTGGATAATCCATCTATTGCGGACAATGGAGTATTAAAGTTCCAAACCAGGATGGTGTTGGTGGTTATTTCTGTTTTATTTTCAAGTAGGTTTTACTTTATGAATTGTGGCACACCTGTATTTGGTGCATAAAGAGGAACAATTATGATATCCACTTTTGGGATCATTCCTTTGATAAGTAAGAAGTGGCCTTCTTTGTCTTTTTTGATTACTTTTGGTTTGAAGTCTTTTTTATTCAATATAAGTATAGCTACACCTGCCTGATTCTTATTTCTATTTGCTTGGAACACCATTTTCCACCCTTTAACCCTGAGGAGGTGCCTGTTTTTAGTGGTGAGGTGGGTTTCTTGAAGACAGCAGATTGAGGGGTCTAATTTTCTGATCCAAGCTGTTATCTTATGTCTCTTGATAGGTGAGTGAAGGCCATTAATATTTATGGTAATAGGGCTGGAGAGAGGGCTTAGCAGTTAAGCACTTGCCTGTGAAGCCTAAGGACCCCGGTTCAAGGCTCGATTTCCCAGGACCCATGTAAGCCAGATGCATAAGGTGCTGCATGCATCTGGAGTTCGTTTGCAGTGCCTGGAGGCCCTGGTGTGCCCATTCTGTCTATATCTACCTGCCTCTTTCTCTCTCTGTGTCTCTTTCAAATAAATAAAAAAAATAAACAAAATTTAAAAGATATTTACGGTAATAACTGTGAGGTATTAAAACCTGCCATCCTGTGGTGGCTTATGTCGTTTGGTGTTTTCTTGGCCTTTGCAGTTTTTGTGCCTTCTTAAAGTTTGGTTATTGCAATCTGCTTCTTGTAGGCACTTGACATTGGTTATATGAATCTTCTGTGTGGAGTATTCCCTGAAGTACTCTCTGTAGGTTTGGCTTTGTGTTTGTGTTTGCAAGCTGAGTTTTATTGTGGAAAGATTTTTTTTTTCCACAATCTATTATGAAGGATACTTTTCTGGGTAGAGTATTTTGGGTTGGAAGCCATAAATTCTTAGAGTTTGCAGGGTTACATTCGAGGCCTTTCTGGCTTTTGGTGTTTTCCTTGAGAACTCTGAAGTAATTCAGATGGGGTTTCCATTATATATAATATGTTGACTCTCCCTAGCTTCCTTTAGGAATTTCTCTTTGTGATTGATGTTTAGAGTATTAATAATAATATGTCTTGTAGAGTTTCTGCTTTGGTCCAGTCCGTTTGGAGTTCTGCTAGCTTCTTGTAAATTGATGGGACATTTTTTTGACACAGTGGGAATATTTTCTTAGATAATTTTGTGTGATTAAATTTTCCATGCATTTGGCCTGAATTTCTTCCACTTCTGGTATTCCCATGATCAGAATGTTGGGATGCTTAAGGGTGTCCCACAGTTCCCTCATGTTCTGTTCACAGAAAATTTTGAACTTGTTGAAACTTTTGGACTCACAAACTATTTCTTCTGTTTGTCTTCCAATTCTGAGTTTTTAATCTTCCACAATGCTGACTCTATTCTTGAGAGCATATATACTGTTTGTGGTTTATTCAATTTGGTTCATATTTCCTACTGCTATTCTATGTACGGTTTCCAAGACTCTGTTGATTTTCTTTTTTTTTTAATTATTTATTTATTTATTATTAGTTAGTTTTGTAATAAGAAAATACAGTCAGCTTGGTATCTCTCTGTCTTTCTTTTTTCTTTTTTCTTTTTTTATTAATTATGTTTGTATTCAGCAAATACAGTCAGTTTGGTACCATTATTAGACTCATCTTTGACCTACCCCTCCCTTTGGCCCCTCCTTGTTGAGATATATCGGTCATGAATTGTGGAGTTAGCCCACAGTTGTGGGTAAGATAAATGTCTCTGCATATTATGACCCAACATGTGGCTCTGACATTCTTTCCACCCCCTCTTCCACAAAATTTCCCTGAGCCATGTTGGGTGCATTTTTGGTCTGCTTCAGTGATAAGGTATTGGGGGCCTCTGGGTATCTGGCTTTCTGATTTGGTAGGAGTTGATTTTTCTCTGTGTTAATCTCCTTCACCCTTATGCTGGTACCTGGTTCATCAGGAAAACAGCACCCTTGCTTCTTTTGCCAATTTTGCTTTGTTTCCACCAGGGCCCCTTTGAGGTATGATGTGGTGGCTCTCTCCTTAGGAACTGCATCTATCTAAAAAAGAGAAGCAGATTCTCCAACGGAGAGTAAGTTAGCACCAGGAAAAATGAGATAACCCTTACATTTTTTATAGAGAATTTAATAGGTGTAGTCTCTCTTGTAGCCCATGATTGATAGTAGCTTGATAATGGAGAGTGGGCTTATGTTTGGATATGGTTCTGACTTGTTTCTCAGATCCAGCTATGGGTCCCATACCACTGAGGGGATCAGTTAGCCAAATCAAGAGCAGTTGGTTCCCCACCATGGCTGTGTGCCACTATTGCACTTGTGTGGGTATCACAACAAGTTATTTGCTGCTAAGGATGTTAGACCATGAGATGCTTGGACACATATTGGGCATTTTACCCCAGTCACCCATGTAGTACCTTCTGACACTAGACACGCTGTCTGGGGACTGACGCTCTTCCAGGTTCCAGCCATGCCATTCCATTTTACAAGTCAAATACATAAGGTGTCTTCAGCAGTAGGGTCTTACCACTAACCTTTGGTGGGTCATCAAGCACTCGGACAGAAATATGTCTTTCTTTTAGGAAACCTTGTAGGTCTCTCTGATCAAAAGCTCATTGTGGATGATAGCCACATGCTGGTACTAGGAGTTACAGGTCTGTTTCATGTTATTTTCTGATTTTCTTAATAGTTCTTAGAGTTCATCCTTGTAATTTTTTAAGGCTTCATTGAGCTTAGCCAGCTGTTTATTGAGGACCTACTTTTTACACTCTCCTTCAGATCATTTAATTGTCTTAGGAATCCTTCCTGGTTCTTTTCTAGTATGTCTCGTGTAGTGAGCATACAATTCATGCAATTTTTGGTTCTTTGTTGAGTTTCTTCAAGTTTGCGATTTGCTTGGCTGAGTTTGCATAGTTTGTTTCTTCATTTTGTGGTTCTGATCCTATTGTCTCTTCTATGTTTTGATTAGAGAATCCATTGTGGGACTAGGCAGTCTATCTGGATTTACTTGCATCTGATTCTTCATGCTATTACCTTGTCTCTGTGGTCTGGCCATCACAATGTTTCAGAAATCCTATGGTGTGGGACACTAGCCTGCTAGCCAGGTGTGAGTGGTGAGTGGGATGGTGATCACCCACAGAATTCAGAAAGGCTAGGACAGAGACCCTAGCCTGGTTCCTGTTCATCAGTGGGAGGGGTCAGTGGTGAGTGGGATGGCAATTAAGGCTGGGCTTAGATGAGTTGGGCAGGAATGGTGGCTGGGCCAATGATCACCTGCAGGGGTCTGCAAGGCTAGGTGGGAACATGATCACACGCACAAGTGGGACAGAAAAGCTGGGCAGGAATAGCAATTGCATGCAGAGACAGTAAGGTAGGGCAGTAATAGCAATTGCATGAGGGTTCCACAAGGCTTGGTGGGATCAGATATCACAAGATATCACAAGGAGAGTTCAACAAGTTTGGGGGGACTGAGGATCTCACCTGTGGGTGTCAGCAAAGCTGGGAAGGAATGGCGGAATTCTGATGGCACTTGTGAAGCTTTGCCTTTTCTTCCCCATGAGGTGAGGCAACTTTAGGCTGATGCCATCTTGACTGGAAGTCTAAGGCAGAGTCTTGAATGGTACCTCTTCCTGGGAGTAAAAACACAAACCACAAAAAAGAGGAAAAGTATGTTATTAATGAAAAACTCTCAATTTTCTATCTAAATGAAATACATAAACCACATGTGCCAAATTTAAGAAGTAGAAATAATATTTCCCCCTAACTCAGAAGAAATAATTCTTAGGGCTAGAATTAAAGGGAAACCTCAATGAACAGTATGAGACTTGTGCACAGATGTATGTGTAAAGTGTTATCCAAGTGAAAGGTAAATAAAGTGGACATTTTTCCAGCTAAAAGAACTGTATGAGCAAAGCACAGAGCCCATGTTAACTGAGAGCATTTGAGCATCAATGAGGTGTGCATCCGATGGACTGTAATCAGTACCATGTGTGATTGTTACAGAGCACACTACAGAAGTCCTTAGAAACTTACTTTCATTCTATGATAGTGAGTTGTACAGTTACAGAGCTGACTCACCTACACTCCAGCTTTTGATTAACTTTGCAACCACTGGTAAATGATGCACCTTGTCTTGCTCTGGTTCCTCATTTCTAAATGAGCAGGTCAGAATAAGCTACATTTTGTTTTGACTCTATAAAGCTAAAATGTAACACCTGAAAGTTTATAGTTTGGTCAGAAAAATGTCTGGATCACTTGAACTGGAGAAGATCTGGCTTTAGGGTGTTCTGTATGGAGACTATTATTTCTGGGAATCACATGATTAGAGCACTAGAGATTTGCTTTTCTATGGGAATAGAAAAGAAAAAAATGAATTTGAAATATCACTATATATTTGGAGAAGGTTCATTACATTCAACAGTATGGATGATAGGGGAAAAGTGAAATAAGTCAAGATCAGTTCCAGAGAGTAAGACTGTATAATGTATAAAATGCCAAAAATATGGAAATTAAGCACACAATACAGATTGAGGTAAAGATATTCTTGAATTCTACAAATGGAGAGGATCCTTCTAGAGATCATCTGAAATGAACTTGGGGATAATGGCTCAGAGACTCATTCTCCTATGGACAGTGACTGATAAGGTAGAAACAAAGAGGCTCACAAACAGTACAGGACAAAAAGGAGACACAAAATGCTAGTTCAAGGGTATGTCTATATGTAAGCAATGGATGTGAAGGTGAAATTTATGATTGGAGGAAAATAGAACTGTGAGTGCAAACTGAAGTAGAAACTCATGACAAGACTTTTCATACCTCAGAGAGAATAAGAATAGAGACACAGATGTTAAATATAGCAAAAAGAGATGCAATATCAGTGACCTTGTGGAGAACAGTTTTTGGAGAGTAGGGAAAGTGCTACCATTGCACAAAAGTAAGACACCAGCAGGTTACTAGTTACTATCAAACCAACATTTAGTAATTTTGAGTTTTAGAAGAAAGACTGAGATAATTCAAAGTAGAAAAACATGTTGCTGCTCAAAGAATAAAAAATGTGGGCAAAGAAAAGGATTTTTTTAAATGGACATTGTTCAGAGGATTTGTAAAATATTTGTACTTAGTTATTTGAAAGCACACAAAGAGAGGAGAGAGAAAGAGAGAATGGGCACTTCAAGGCCTCTATCTACTTCAAAGGAATGCCAGATGCACTCTGTGCATTTGGCTTTAAGTGAGGACTGGGGCTTAGAACCCAGGTGTTAGGCTTTGAAGGCAAGTACCTTAATCATTGAGAAATCCCTAGCCCTGAAAAGAAATTCTAAGATAGAAGAAATCATCAACTGAATAAGGCAGTGTGGGCTATGATAGAAGTAAAATGACTGTTGTGGTTTGAATATAAACTATCCCTCACAGCTCTTGTGTCTGAACAGTTGTCGGCAGCTGGTATCAACGTCTTGGGAGGCTGTGGGACTTTAAGAGGTGGGACCTACCTCGAGGAAATGAGTCACAAAGAGGTGGGCCTTAAGAAGTACATTCTGATTCTGTTTCCCACTGGACCTCTGCTTCCAGGTCAGCATATGTAACAAGCATCTGACCACATTCACATAACCCTTGGATAGAAGTGCTTTCCAGCACCAGGCCTTCCCAGCTATGATCGACTATATTTCCTGAACAATTAGCCAAAGTAAATCCTTCCTTTATGTCTCTTCTGAAAGGAATTTTGTTACAGCAAGGAGAAAGGTAACTAATACAATGATGAGCACATGTGTGAGGTAGATCATTTGAACTAATAAGTTATCTTTTTATAGAGACATATTAAGGTGGGAAGGAAGTTCCTTTGGACTCATTTTGATGCTGATTGCATAAACTATTAGACAACTCCTGGAATGATTATTTATTTGGCATTTATTAAGTATATCTTATATTTCAGGAACCACAATAAATTATTTTTGCAGAATTTAATTTTCACAGCAATCCTATGGGCTATGTAAAATTCTTACACTATATGTACGAGAAAAACTGAGGCTTAGTATGTGGACAAATTATTCAAGATCATGCAATAATGAGGATTTACATTTGGACCTAACTGCTTGAAAGCCTTGAACTACTCCTTTTCCAGAAATGTGAAGATATCCTTTGAGTAACATCTGGAGTGAGTGTAGTTCATGTAGATGAGATAGATTTGGAAACTACTTCAATGTCTAGGAACACAGGGTAGATCATGCCTCTGGTAGAAATGAAATATGAAAGCCTAAGTATTACTGTCTGCTAAATTTCTTTCTTCATCAGAACCAAGTAAGCTATGCCATGAACTGAAGGCTGATTGAGGTGGTGACATCTCGTAAGTGCATCTTTGCCCTTCCCTAGTAGAGGGCAGTACATACTATAACATAGCAATTCACCTCACGTGCAAGCAATGCAGGGAAGCAAAAACACTCACAAAGCTCCACTGTGCAAAAGCAGTGAGGGAACTGCACCTAAAACAAGGTAAAAAGAACCCCCCAATACTAGTGAAGTATGGTAGATTTTGCACCTTAGTATATATTCCTTACTTCAAAGAGCTATGACATGAAGACTGTATTGTACTTCAAAAGTAAATTCTGAGAAATTGATCTGATTACAGGTTAACCTCAAGATCAGATATATGTTGACTTAATATCAAGCAAAAGCAAGTCTTAAAATTCAAAGCAATCAGAGGGATTTTACATGATGAATTTTGGAAATGGCTGTATTAAAGACTTCCTACCTGAATCTTGAAATATGATAAAAGAAAAAAAAATGTCATTATAAGAAAGAGAACATGGTATTATTATATTTTTCTATTTTAAAATATCACTTGGTTTTGCTATTTTTTTTTAATTTTGTTTGGTATTGGGATTTTTACTTAATACCATATGGCTTCTGGAAACAGCATTATCCACCCTTTCAGAGGACCTCCATTGAAACTTTGTCTCTTTTAAATGTATGTATGTATGTATGTGTACATGTATATACACATACATACATACATACATGCATACATATATACATACATATGTGTGTGTGTGTGTGTGTGTGTGTGTGTGTTTTCCAAAGTAGGGTCTCACTCTAGCTCAGGCTGACCTGGAATTCCCTATGTAGTCTCAGGTTGGCCTCAAACTCGCTGTGATCATCCTACTTCTTCTTCCCAGGTGCTGGGATTAAAGGCATGAGCCACCACACACCCAGCTTCTTTTTTTTTTTTTTTTTTGTTTATTTTTATTTATTTATTTAAGAGTGACAAAGAGAGAGGGGCAAATAGACAGAGAGAGAGAGAATGGGCGTGCCAGGGCCTCCAGCCACTGCAAACGAACTCCAGACGCATGCGCCCCCTTGTGCATCTGGCTAACGTGGGTCCTGGGGAATTGAGCCTCGAACCGGGGTCCTCAGGCTTCACAGGCAAGCACTTAACTGCTAATCCATCTCTCCAGCCAACACCCAGCTTCTTTTACTTATAGTTTTCAATTCAGTTAATTTTTTACATATCTTTATGTTTGGTTGACCCTCCCTCACCTTCTCTCTGCCTTATATAGTAGATTATTTTCCAAAATTTCCTTTTTATCTCCTCTATTAGAATGCTTCTTTTAGAAGATAATTTCTAAGCTTAATATAGGGTGGGGTGGCAGTTGGGCCTCACATATATACACAATGTCTATCACCCAGAAAAATAGCCATAGAGCTGCATCCCAAATGAGCTGTATCTTTCTCTTTTTCCTGTGTCCCTGTGTATACCTCTCCTTTTCAGGTAGTAAGTTTCCTTCTCCTCCTTATGACTTCTGGCTCACTTCCTTTTTATGTTACTTCTTGAGCTGATTTCTCTGACTAGTAGCCTAAACACACACACACTCAGAATTCTATGTGAGGAGCACTAACTGAGAGATGTTAGGCAAAATAGTGGGAAAGTGGGCTGGTTCAATGAGAGGCAGGTGAGATAATTACCCGTTTAGAATTAAAGCTTTATTAGTCCAGTTATTGGGTGGTCATATGAGAGAGAAAGAGAGAGAGAAGGAGGAGGAGGAGGGGAGGGGAGAGAAGGGGAGGGGAGGGAATGGGAAGAGAGGGGAGGGAAGGGGAGGAGAGGGGAGGGAAGGGGAGGAGTAGGGGGGGGAGAGAAAGAGAGACAGACATTAAGACTCTGGAACTCCAAAGTACTAAGGAACGTGGTTCTTTATATGAGTTTCTGGGGTAATGGTTGTGTCTGGGCACATACTATGTGAGAGAAGTAGTAGAAGCAAGGCAGGAGAGAGTGAGAGTTAAAGGCCTCTGCTCCTGGTCCTGCAAGGTCTCTAAAAGGGAGGGTCTGTTGTGCTACCTCCCTGCTGAGGCCATAACTCAGGTGGTTTTCAATTTCCCTGGCAACATGGAGCTGTAGTGTGGAAATGTTTTTCTGCCTGGCTCTGATCCCCAGGAAGCAGGTAACTTTTAAAGTGACCACATCTATATTCTAACACTAATCAATTGGTGAACTATATGTAATAATGTCTGCATTTTCTAATAAAATTTTGGACCCACTTAAATATGATGTAACTGCAGTAAAATATATAGGCTGCATATATTGAAGGTACATAATTATTTGTGTTGTTTTGTGTGTGTGTGTGTGTGTGTGTGTGTATAATCAGTTTAATGAGTTTCCCAAATATTTATATAACTCAGAAGTGTTCATATACCCTTTGTATCCTATTACCTTTTCTCACTCTTGTCCCTAAGCAACCACTGTCTTGCTTTCATTATAACTTTGTTTACAATTTCTAGAATTTGTAAATGAACTTTTGTACTATGTAAAAGCCGTATGAATGTCAGTAGGCACATGAAACAATGTTCATCATCTGTAATTATCAACAAAATAAACATTAAATCAATGACTGATATACACTGATTGGAATAAACAATGAAAAGATTGATGATAGCACTTACTCACAAGGAGCTAACTCAGTGGGAACTCATACACTAATGTATGACTATAAAATTATAAAGTACTATGGCTATATCTTAAAATTAAAACCATCTTGACTCAATCAGTATGTTGACTCAAGATAAATGAAGACATAAGTCTACACCTTGTACATGAGTGTTCATACCATCTATATTGTTAATAGTTGAAACAACTCAAATATTCATCAGTATGTGAACAAGTAAACCATGCATATCGTACTGACACAATCAGTATTGTTCGGTGATAGAACAAAAATGTGAGCTTTTGACACAGAGAATAAAATGGCTAAATCTCAGAATTTGTCTGTAGTTAGGGGTTGTCAGTGAGGAGGTTCACGAGGGAAAGAAAGAAGAAGGTGCTTATGGGGGCCCAGAAGTGTGGAGTGCGAAGGCCAGACCCTTGTTTCTGGGCTCCTCCCAACTCCCTGGTCTAGGTTTCCTGCAGGGACAGCATATTGGCAGATGTACTTATATGGAAATCTGCTTCTCTTTTTCAGACAGGAGCTGGACAGGACATGAGATAAATGACCCAGTGCACTCGACCCTGGCCTCAGCTAAAACCACAGAGGAAGTGGGGAAATGAACAAAAATGCTGCTTTCTTACTGAATCTGATATCAGCACAAGGACCAAGGAGATAGATACTAAGGACACTCAACACCTACCAAACCAGAGATCCAGAGGCTGGTAGGTGCCCATCACTGAAGTAGATTTAAAATGCTCCCAGTGTGGCTCAGGGAATTTTGCAGAAGAGGGGGAAGAAAGATTGTTAGAACCACAAGTCAGGACATTTTACACAGAGATATTGCTCCCTCCCAACCCCCGTAATGCATGACCCACAATCTCCATGGGGTTGACCTGCATCCCCAAGGAGGAAGGCCTATTCAGAAGAGGCAGGATGGAGGGAAAGGATAGTACCAACATATGTTGCTTGCATAAGAAATATGTCCATATCTAATTTTAAAAAGTGCAGAAAAAGAAGGCTTATGGAAACACTGTAAAGACTTTATCACATATGTGATAAATACTGTGGGAAGAAGGAGAGAGAGTCAGAGAGACAGAGAGGTTTGTAGCTTTTTTCTTCCCTGTCACCTCCCTTCTTCTAGGGAACTAAGAGATGAAAGTAATGCACTAGATGCATTGAATTCTGTGGCATATCTTTTATCAAACTACATGACACTATTCAACTCTTATGCAGAGTTAACAGTAGGTATTGACAATATTAGCATAGCCATCATTTTAAAGTATTTTTCCCACAAAAGAGAAAGTATCATTAAATAAGAGGTAGGAAGTGACTCTGGAGGAGAGATCTACTTTAATTTCCAGCCCTAAGTACAGGCCAAGCTAACCTGACTAGCCAGATGCATTTTCTTTTTGGTGTTATTACAACAGTGTTGATTCCCATTGAATGACTGCAAAATATGAATTATTTAAGTGATGAGATAAATCATTCTTTCCATTTATAATCCATTTTCCCATATCCTCATATATTTTCTAATTTGTAACTCTTTTATATGCCTCTCTGGTTTCAGACATCTTCTTAGTATTTATTCAGTCCTGAACTTTCTTATTTTTTCTGGGTGAAGTAGTTGTTGTTCTTGTTATTGTGACAAATTATTTTACTATGGATTTTGAGATAGTCTGTTTGTCTTAGGGCTTTTAAATTGGCTCATAAAGTCATTAATAGCAATTGGTGACTCCTCTCAGGTTTCCAGTTGGAGCCACTAAAACTTTGTTTTCCCTTGTCTCTCCATCCTTCCCCTTCATCCCATTTTAATTCCATCTTGCATAATTACAATAAGCACATTTGCTTCCTTATTTCTGAAGTTGAAAAAATTGAATGCATTTAATGAATTGTACATATCTATAATATGACATAAAAGAGTGCTCCTGCCCTCAAACCAACCTTCTACATTTGCATGAGTATCATACATCCTGTCTCTACATTTTGTTTGCTCCAGATATTTTCTAATAGGACTTGTCTCTGACAAAAGAATAACCCTGTCAGACTAATTATTAACCATCTTCTACTTAGGTCTGTCAGGCCAAGATATGACAAATGAAAACCTCTCAGATAATGATAAATTCTTTCCCCAGACTTGGAGATAAAGATTATTGAGAAAAGCATGGTCTACATGTAAAGTCAGAAATTAATAGACTATTAAAAATGTGTAGGGTTTGACTAGAAATAATGAGAAAGAGACTTAACAATAAATAGGAATATTTTGGGGCTGGAGAGATGGCTTCACAGTTAATCGCTTGCCTGTGAAGCCTAAGGACCCCAGTTCAAGGCTCCATTCCCCAGGACCTACGTTAACCAGATTGCCGGAGTCTGCTGGCTGAAAGGGTTCGATCCTGATGGGGAGTGAGAATTAAGGAAAGACAGAAGAAAGAGTGAAAGCATAGACCCCAGTCCAGGGCTGAAGCAAGGCCTCAAACCAGGAATGAAGACACGGTTTATTTCACAGCATTCCTTTTTATATCTTTTCACAGTTTTTCCATGGACAAAGATTTTATGAGCTTCACAAGTTCCTTATCAAAAAACCTTCCCATTACAGAGTTTTTGCATTTCAATCATTTCTCAGTACAAAGGACCAGCCAAATGGTTTAAAATACCTAATCTTGCTTACAGGTAGGCTGCTATGGTTATACTAATGTCTTGCTGTGAGACAGCTTCCCAACACTGAAGATACACAATCTTATTTATAGGAAGGCTGAAGCCCAGGGCAAGTCCAGCCAAAATGGCTCCCGACAATTCCCCCTTTTTTATTTATTATTTTTATGGATCGGGCCCCACCGGGCCTCAGTGCAGACTGTGTCTGTCTTAGGTTGTTCTCTATGACATTTAGGCCTTACCCATCATCAGTACATGAATTCCATCATTCATGCCCTGTCTTAGGTTGACCTAACTCGAGAGAATCTTACCCGTCTTTGACTACCAGCCTCTGCAGGGTCTTTAAGATAATGTCTCAGGAAACTGAGGTTGGTTCTGTAGCTGTATCCCATGTATTTCTGCATGGATATCCATAATGGATCTCAAAAGGCATTTAATGAGTATGGGCAGCAGACACAGAATAAGCAAAAGACAAACACCTGTAGCAGCAAAGCTTCCTATCCAAGCAATGAGAGAATTACATACAGGCAAAGCAGACTTAAAAGCAGATATTAAGTCATCAGCAGCTTTAGCTGCATCAAAAGTAAGATGATTATTTTGCAAAGACAAAATCTCTGAATGTAACTTAATCAGATCCAAGGAAATATTATCATTATGCCAAATACCTCTTAGATGCATTTTTATCTTTTCCCAATTCTGTTGACTGTCATTATATTTTTTAGAAGTAACACAGATCCATTGAAAATCTACATGACACTCCAAACGAGTTCTAACTTTCAACCCTAGTATCTCCTCACCCAAATATGTAACCTCATCATTCAGAGCATCTATTTTTTCTTCCAGTTTTCTATCTAAATCTACTTGAGTTCCTAGAGAAATAGAAACATTTTTGGATAAATCATTAACAAAATGAGCAGTTTGAACTTCTTGTGACAAAGCAACAGCTGCAATAGTAGCAGTAGCTGACAATGTAATAAAAGCTAGGATGTCTGCAATTACTAATCCTATCATTCTTTTTGGTCTACTTAAAGTATTCTTTACTTCCTGTAACATCTGTATTCCCTTGTCAGAATACCAAGGTCTAGTTACATTAACAGGAATCATGACAAATGCTGGTTGCTTAAAAATCATAACTCTATCAGAGGACAATTCTGAAACACAATTAGACAAAGTACAATTGTTACATGTAACATTGAACATTTCCTCAGCCCATGTAATATTTATGTCTCCCATTAACATAGCATAGGGTGGAGTAACACAAGCCATGACCCTTCCCTCTGGGAGGGAAGAACTGTCATTCCTGGGGAAGTGGTGCTCACTCCTCCCATGGTGGCAGTAACTTCTCTTAAGTAAGTCTGTTGGAAGCCCTCATCAGACCACCAAAGTCCAGCAGAGAGTCCACCAGTCCAGTCATTGTTCCATTTACCACTCCCTTCTGCTCCAGGATTTCCTGACCAGTTCTTAATATGCCTTTTAGTTCCAGAGATGTTACACATGATGTAGGCAGTCCCAACACACGTTTTCCAATGCAAAGACCTATTATACCAAGGCAATTGTCCCTCACAGGTGGCAAAAGCATCTGGTGACTTGGCTCCTCTGACTTGATTCCCTGAGGGGAGCCAAATAGAGACTTGTGAAATAGACCCTTGACTTGCCTTCTTCCCTTTATCTGATGAATGCTTTACAATCACATTCCTTGGTTGAATTTTTAAACATCCAGTTACTTCTGTTTTAGTTAGGCATATAGGAATACCAGTGCCATGACCAGTATAATTGACTCCAAATTTCTGATGAGCCTGCATATTCCTACTGGATGGCATGCCTAGTAAACGAGTATTGTTTACCAAGACTATAGTTTCTCTAGCTTCCCAAGTTGCTGGATGTAAGATGGGTGGGTCTGGAACATAAGCCCAATACAGCTCACTGTGGATCATAAGGGAGTTGAATCCACATCATCAGGAGCAGAGGCATCATTCTTCTGATGTTCAGTCCCTGCGAACCAGACCAACCTCTCTGGCAGCCACCTGGCATTGTCAGCGGCCTGTGGGAAAACACAAACATGCCCTCATCCCCAAATTAATACTGGGTCAGGTCCATGCCATTGTCCATCAATGGGGTCCTTCCATCTAACCTGAGCATAAGTGTCCAATGTCCTAGGATGCCATAATCTGTCTGCAGCAGAATGACCAGATGCATCCACATTTAAAAAATTTAAAATAAAGAGTACATGATTTAAAGCATTCTGTGGTGACCAAGAATATAACTCCCCCTTTTTTATTTTTTGTAACTGATTTTTGAAAGCTCCATGAGCACGTTCAACAATTCCTTGTCCCTGAGGGTTAAAAGGTATGCCTGTTTTATGAGCAATTGATAATTGAGTACAAAAGCGCTGAAAAGATTGACTACTGTAACCTGTACCATTATCTGTCTTTATAATTAATGGCGTACCTGCTACAGCAAAACATTTGATGTAATGTGCTATGACATGTTTAGTAGCTTCCCCAGTCTGTGTTGTAACCATCAGAAATCCTGAGTAAGTATCAATGGATACATGAACATATTTTAATTTTTCAAATTCAGGAATATGAGTTACATCCACCTGCCACAGATTATTTGGTTTTAATCCTCTAGGGTTTATTCCATACTGAGGAACTGAGTGATATTCAGGACAGGTATTACATTGTCGCACAATTTGCCTAGCAGCTTCTCTAGTAATTTGAAACTGTTTTCTTAAACTTTGACTATTTTGATGATGTAAATTATGAGATCTTTGAGCTAATTCCAATTGAGATATACCTATGATCTGTGTGGCTTTATCTGCCATATTATTTCCCAATGCTAAAGGACCTGGAAGGCCTGAATGAGCTCGTATGTGACCCACAAAACAAGGATGAGAGCGAGCATGTATGCATCTCTGTATTTGACTAAACAAATCTTGCACTTGAGTATTAGCAGTAATACAAGACACAATTTCAAGTACCTGTAAAGCTCTAGCAATATATTGACTATCAGTATACAAATTAAATGGAGTTGCAGCTAAAACATTAAATACTGCTGCTTTGCCATTAGAGGATCCATCTGTAAACACAACTAAAGCATCTTCAATAGGCTCTGCCCTGACTGTGCTGGGGAAAATGAAGGAATGAGAATTTGCAAATTGCAACAACTTGTATTTAGGGAAATGATTATCTATAATACCAGGATAATTTGCAAAAGCAATAGCCCAAGAGTCCACATTTTGAAATAGCCACTCTACTTGTTGCTTTGTAAAAGGAACCCCTATAATAGCTGGTTCCTTACCAAAATATTTTCTAGAGTTTACTCGAGCCATTTGAATTAAACAAGCCACTGCTTCATAATGAGGAGTCAACACTCTAGCAGGAGAAATAGGTAAATGTAGCCACAATAGAGGTCCTTCTTACCATAAAACTGCAGTTGGAATATGTCCAGTGGCCAGAACATATGCAGCCCAACCCCAAGAATAATCTATATATTGAATTTGCTGTTTTTAAATAGCTTGTTCTACTAAGGCTAATGCCTTACGTCCCTCATCTGTTAACTGACGTACAGACTTTAGATTTGGATCTCCTTTTAAAATGTCAAAGAGAGGCTTTAATTCTCTAGTACTAATTTTTAAATGAGGTCTAAACCAATTAATATCTCCCAAAAGCTTTTGGAAATCATTTAAGGTTCATAACCCATCCTTCCTGAGTTGAATTTTTTGTGGGAATATGGTTTTTGGATATAATCTGTGTCCTAAATATGAATATGGTGGCTGAGTTTGAACTTTATTTGGAGTCATAATTAATCCTTGCTCTTTTAAGGCTCCCTGTAAATGCGAGTAAGCTGTTAATAATAATCCTTCTTGTTTGAGTGCCAAGAGAATATCATCCATATAATGAATAATATATACCTGAGGATAGGCCTGTCTAGTCTTTGTTACAGCTTGAGCCACGAACTTTTGACACAAGGTGGGGCTGTTAGCCATACCCTGGGGCAATACTTTCCAATGATATCTTTTCATAGGCTCCTTAAAATTGATAGATGGCACACTAAATGTAAATCTTTTACAATCTGAGGAGCAAGAGGAATAGTATAAAAACAATCTTTTAAATCCAATATAATTTTATAAGTATCTTTAGGAATAGCAGAAGGCATAGGCAATCCCGGTTGCAAAGTCCCCATCAATTCCATTGTTTCATTTACCTTTCTAAGATCCTGTAATAACCTCCATTTTCCAGACTTCTTTTTTATAACAAAAATTGGAGAGTTCCAAGGTGAATTTGAAGGGGCAATATGACCGTTTTCAAGCTGTTGCTGTACTAACTGCTCTGCAGCCTGAATTTTCTCAGCAGTAAGAGGCCATTGATCCACCCACACAGGGTCCCCACTCTTCCAAGTTATGGGATCTGCATGAGGTACAGGTTGTCCAATGACCCCCTCTAAAAATACCCCAAGCCTGCCCTTGGAGGCCTAGGCACTGGTGATACAGGCTCTAGCTGCCCTTGTCCATTTTTGCCCAAACCTTGAGTCAGCAAGAGCCCCTGATTTAACATTTGATTGGAAACTGTATCGCTAGGACTATAAAGATAAATTCCCATACAACTCATGACATCCCTTCCCCACAGGTTTACAGATAAACCTGGAACAATATATAGCTGAAAAGTTCCTCTATGCCCTTCTTCATCTCTCCATTGTAACAAATCACTGCTCTGTTCTGGGCTTTGAGTCTGCCCTATTCCCTGCAACTGAGTCACAGAGAATTGTTTAGGCCAATTAGGAGGCCACTGATCAGCTGTAAGCATGGAACATCAGCTCCTGTATCTAATAAACCCTGGAACTTTCTTCCATTAATATACAAAGTTAATTCTGGTCTCTGTGATCCAATGGCCTGGATCCAGTAAGCATCTGAAGAACCAAAACCTGCATCACCTCTTTTGTCCCTTTTACTAGCATTCTTAGTTTGCAGTTGGGGGAGCAATATTAATTGTGCTAATTGCTGTCCCTTATTAATTACTGATATTACTCTAGGTGAATGGGTCATAACTTTAATTTCCCCTTCGTAATCAGAATCAATCACTCCAGGTGCTACTAAAATTCCTTTCATGGTAGATCTACTTCTCCCTAACAGTAGCCCAACATATCCTTTAGGCAATGGCCCATAAATACCTGTTGGTAAGGCCTGCATTCCCATCTCTGGTGCTAATACTGTATAGGTGGTGGAACTGAAGTCCAGTCCTGAGATGCCTGGGTTTGCTCTGCAGAGGTCGTGAATGGATTGTTTTGCTGGGGGATAAAGTTCTGTAGCACTCCATAACATTGTTGTGGGGCCTGGAGCTGGCCCCTCCTTCCATTTCCCTGCGGGAGAAGATTCACCATATGATCATATTTAGATTTACATTCATTGGCCCAGTGTTTGCCTCTTTTACATTTTGAACACAACTCTGGTTCCTTTCTGGGTGAATCATTCTTTTGCTTCTGAGGACATTGTCTCACCTGATGTTCTATTTTACCACATCCAAAACAACTCCCTGGGGGAGCATTAACTTTTCTCTTATTACCCTTTTGTTTCTGAAAAAGAACCTCCTTTACTGACTTCCCTTGAAGGGCAGCAGCCAAAGCTAGCCCTTGTGTATAGGATGGACCTATGTCAGAAGATAGACTAATATAATCAGTTATGTTCCCCTTTCTCCTAAATGGCCTCAAGGCCGCTTGACAAGCAGAGTTAGCATTCTCATAGGCTAATAATTTTACAAGTGCAAGTCCTGCTTCAGAATCTCCAATCAGTCTGTTAGCAGCCTGTAATAATCTATCCACAAAGTTTTGATATAATTCATCAGGTCCTTGCCTAATTTTTGACACATCTTCAGTCCCCCTCCCAATGGATTGAAGCTTACACCAAGCCTTTTTAGCTTGTGCATTAACCTGAGCATAAACACTTACATCAAACTTCAATTGATTCTCAAGTTCCCGATATGGTCCCTCTCCTGCCAGCATATCAAAAGTAATAGGTACCCCCTGAGCCTTATTCACCTCAGCAGTAGCCTGACAGTTCTCTGTATATTCTGTTTTCCACAATAAATAGTCTCCTCTTGACAAACATGCCTTTGCTACTTGTTTCCAGTCCCCTAGAGGGAGCACCTCAAATGCCTTAGAGTCTATAATAGCAAGCGTGAAAGGAGCTGTAGGGCCATATTGCATGCAAGCTGCTTTTAATTCCTTCAACCGATGAGATCTTACTTTATTCCTTTGACTATCTTTTTGTTCAAAGACAGGATATACATCAAATCCCTGCATATCTTCTCCTCTTTGTGCTGCTCCTGCAAGAGTTGCTTGCAGAGGTGAGACAGAAGGCCGAACCAAAGATACAGGATGAAATTCACCCTCAGATTTTGACACTACCGCAATAGCGGGAGGTTTTGTTACAGCAGAAAGATTGGGAGTAACTGTATTTCCTGGAATACGCTTTCCCTGAAATTGCTGTACTTGTAAAGACAGTGATATAACCATACTTTGCAAATATCGCATCTCCTCTAAATATTTTTCTTTCTGTTCATCCTCAGATTTAGTAAAAGTTTAAAAAGGAGGAAAGTCTTTTTCTCTTGGTGACCTTCTCTCACCTCCTCCTCTACTTTTGCTTCCTTATCTGAATCTGAATGATCAAGGCAACATTCTTCTTTTCTAAATAATAGCTTAGATCTAGACTCTGGTTCTTCAGGTGAAACGGAAGGCTTAGTTGCATTTTCTAATTCCACCCTGGGAAGCAGTCCTTTGTCTTTAATTGTACCTGATTTAACTTTATCTCTTTCATGTCTAGGATCTAAACTATCTCTAACTAAAGCCCACAAGTTAAAAGTTTCTTCTGGTACTTTACTTGGCCCATGGGTATTATAATAATCTTGTCCCTACCCTTTGCCAGATTTTTAAATCGATAGTTCCTCCTTCTGGGAACCAAGGCCAGACTTTTTCTATAAATTCCAAAAAGTTACTAAGTTGTTGTAGACTAACTTTAGTTCCCCGAGTACGCAACATATTTTTCAGCATATGAACAAAAAGCATATGACTACTACCTTGTCCCATTTTTACTTATATTACTCTCCGCTCCCTTTTTTCTTTTTCTGAGCACACTTCTTTTCAATCCAGCAGTGTCCTTCACTGTATCCCCATCTTTAGGCCACACGTTTGGGTGCCACTGGAGCATGACACCAGATGCACAAGGGGGCACACATGTCTGGAGTTCATTTGCAGTGGCTGAAAGCCCTGGCACACCATTCTCTCTCTCTCTTTCTCTCTCTCTCTCTCTCTCTCTCTCTCTCTCTCTCTCTCTCTCTCCCTCCCTCCCTCCCTCCCTCCCTCCCTCTTTCTCTGTCTGTCACTCTCAAATAAACAAATAAAAATAACAAAAAAATTTAAAAATAGGAATATTTTGCATTTTTAAAAAATAAATATTTAATATAATTGAAGTAATTATTTCTATGAAGACAGAGTATCACATGTAATTTTGAATTGGAAAATATATTAAATATGAATCTATAAGCAAATTAAGCAGGCAAAAAATAAATGATATTGATAAGTATTCTTTGCTTACAAATGATAAATTATTACTAATAGTAATAATGACACAGCCTCTCACATAATCCAAAATATAGTATTCCTTTTTTTTCAAAATATAGTATTTTTTAATGATATTAAGGTTCTACCAATAAAAAAACTAAACTTTAGAAAAATAAACTAAATTATAGATTATTCATAATTTAAGCTAAGTCCAAATAGTTATTGTAAAAGCATATGGCACAGCTAAATAAATGACAGTGAAAGTGTTACAGGAGGGTAGGGCAATGCCTCTATCATTATTACTATAGAATGATTCAAGAAAAGAAGACATATGTGCCTATGGAAGAAAATAAAAGTTGATTGAATTTTAACGTACTAAAGTTTTAATTTCTGTCTCTTCTTGCCTTCTTCTGATCAGCATATTCCAAGAAGGATAGTTATGGAATGAACTGAATTAATTATATTTGGACTACAAAGCACAAGAGACTTGTAAAGACTTGACCTTTGGGGAAATAGCAGCTCTGACATGTTCAATGTATGTACAATGGGGACAGAATTTACAAGAATAAGGGCACTTATAGAGAATCATAAGACCTACTTGGAAAATATACTAACCTGAAAGTCAGGGTTCTGAGAATTTATCAGGATAGGACAGGACTTAGGCCTTACAGCTAATAATATTTTCAAGGATTACTAAGGATATTGCTAAAAATATTCCAAGAAAGGGTCTATTGTAGTTAGGTTCACATTGCTAGCAGAAAACACCTGACTGAGAGCAGCTTGTGGGAAAAAAATAGGGTGTATTTTGGCTTACAAGCTTGAGGGGACACCTGAATAAACCACTACATTCCTCCCCTAGCCCGCATAAATAGATAACCTTGCATGATTTTAAATGAAATGCATTTACCCATTGTTAAAAGTCTCCACACATTTTTATTAATCCCAATGATGTTGAAACATTCCCATGATCCTAGGTCTTTTAACTGAGCCATAAAACCAAAAAAATCTGCCCCCCCCCAAAAAAAAATACTGGCACAAAATAAATATGCACGCTGCAAAAGATGGCATTGGGCAAAGCAAAGAAATACTCTTGTATTCAGGATATAAACAGGGCAACCATCAGGTTTCTCCACAGGTAACCAAACAAGCCTGCTTCACATTGCCCATGGCCATTTTCCAAAATATAAACTGATGTTGCAAATTCTATGACTCTTCTCTTTCCTGGATTTGTTATACTCCATATACCAGGTAGGTTGCCACTTTGTTAATCCCAGGGGTAATAAAGCCTACTTTGAAAAACAGGACACTCCTTCAGCATTCAGGCTTCTTCAAAAAACTTCATTCTTCCTGCTGACCCAATGCAGGTCAGCTAGCCCAATCTCAAAGGTTACAATTGCAGCTGAATGGGCAGAAATTCCAGACCAAAGATTTCATTTCTGTGCCATATCCCTCTGCTCACACTAGTCCATTTCTGTGCAATTCAACCCTGAACAAGTTCTCAGGACATGGACATAACAGCAAGCCTCTCACACAAACTACCTCTAGTCCAGGCCAGGCAAACCTCTTTCTCACCCTCATAACCAAATATCACAGTCCATAGTTCTTATTGCATTCAGATCTTTCAGCATTGATCAGAATGGTCCATCAAACTGTACTTACAGCACTACAACTTGTCTCTTAGGCCAAGATTTCAAACTCTTTTAAATTCCTTCTTCAAAAATCAGCTCCAAAGGCCAAAAGCCACACATTCAGCTGTCTAGCATCAGTAATCCCACTTCCAGGTACCAACTTTACTGCTGTAGTCAGGTTCACATTGCTGGCAGAAAACACCTGACCAAGAGAAGCTTGTGGAGAAAAGGGGTTTATTTGGGCTTACAGACTGCAGGGTAAGCTCCATGATGGCTGGAGAAAATGATGAAATTAGCAGAGTGGACATCACCTCCTGGGCAACATCAGATGGATAACAGCAACACAGAGTGTGCCAAACACTGGCAAGGGAAACCTGTTTATAATACCCATAGGCCCAACCCCAACAATACATGGTGTCCAGAAGGCTTTAATTCCCAAATTGTCATTAGCTGGAGACCTAACATTCACAACAACTAAGTTTATGAGGGACATCTGAATCAAACCCCCACAGACTTTAAAGCATTAAACTCAGTGAATTATTTAGAAGTTAAAGGGAGTATCCATCTTTACTGCCAAGTTATAAAAGTCATAACTGCTTAAGCATATTGTAGGGTAACAAAATCCATATTAAAACCTATGAATCTACATTGTTAAGCAAACATCTTGGGTGTCAGAAAGGCAAGATCGAAAAATAAAATATTAATATATTTATATTATAATAGACATAGTGATAAGAAAAATAATGTTATTGTTTGTATATCTTCTATATATCTAATCATATGGATAAAACCTGGAATAGAAATCATTTTTAAACAACAAACTTATACATCGTGCCTTGCTTTTCTTGATTTTTTTAGTACATTTAGAATTTCATCTAACCAATGCTTTGATAAAGGCAGAAACATGTTTTGCCCCTTGAGTGAAAAGGAAATTGCTACTTATGTCAGGAGGTATGAAATGCATTAGATATGTTTGAAGGCTGCTAGTGTGTACATAGCTAATGACATGAGATTTATCCTAATAAACCATGATGCAATTGGGTTGCATACATTTTACTGCACCGTCTTGGGAAATCTCAACCTAAATGCTAACGTTTTTCTAGGTTAAACTTTGTCAGTTAAATTGTCTGGAAATTAGATGGGCCACATTAAGGGCATTGCAACACTACTTTAGTGAAAAATTAAAGGGTCAAAGAAGAATTTTGCTAAATTGAATAACCCCACATTGATTTTATTGAAAGGGAGAAGTCCTTTCGTAGAGAGAGAAACTAAACTATTCTTGTTCAGAAAATTAAAATGATAATACAGATAATACATAATGTTAATAGCATTTTAATGTTTCCAGTTTGGGCGGCAAATAAGTTTCTCCCAGAGCAGGATTTGTGTTTAAGCATTAAAGTTTTATAATGCTTAAATATACATGTCTATGTATACATGTGTATATATACGTATGTATGTGTGTATTTTTAATTCATAGATATTTAATTTGAGATTGTCATCTTTATTTCATGAGCCAAAATGAAAGTCAAGTTTCTGCACAGTGCCATTGTTTCACCTTGGGCACAGATTTAGTCTGTTTTCAGAAAATTGCTTCACAAAACCTTTTCCTATACTAGCTAAGTTCAGTTCATTGTTTCTTCTGGCACAAACTACTATGTAAAAGGAGGCCTTGTCAGTCCCAGGGCAATGCTCCCATTGCTGGGAAGTAGACATTGTTAATCATCAACTCTTCCCTTCCCTGTGAGGAGTTTCCCATGTGTGTGGTCTATTTAAAGTGATACTAGTGCTTAGTTCACTGAAGTCTGGCTATGACCACATCATTTTATGCCAGAAAGAACTGAAAGCCACTGTTTAGGAAAGATATTTACCCTTCTCCACACCTAGGACATTACAAAATACATTTAATGATGTTGTTCCTGATAACTAAGCTACTTTTTCCAAACTGTTTTCCAAAACACTAACTGAATAATTATACATTCTAATTAAAGGTATATTATCTTGCCCTCTCAAATACACTGTATGCTTAAAGAAATGTGTTAATGTTTGTTGATTTTTATATGTCTAAAAGTTATTTGATGAAACTATTCCTTTCTTTTGACCTATCAGAATACTGTGATAGAATACGATATTCTGGGTGGATTACAAAGAATAGAAGTTTTTATCCTATGATGTGTGAAGCTAGGACTTTCCAGATCAAAGCACAACAGATTGTGTTCTGGTAAGGGGCCATTTTGTGGTTCATAAAAGACAGTCTTTCCTAAAAGGCAGAGCAAATGGTTAAACCTTCACCAGGCCCTTACAGGGAACACTTGAGCCACAAGACACCAGAGAGGGTATGATGAAGACTGACCTCAATCTTCCATAGCTTCTCTCTCTTTCTTTGTCTCTCTTCTCTCTAGCTCTTTTATATTAGTTATCTTTTTCTTCCTTTTCATAGTGGACACTGACCTGTAACTCCCAATACCAGCATATGGCTTTGATCCACAATGAGCTTTTGATCAGAGAGACCTACAAGGTTTCCTAAAAGAAAGACAGATTTCTGTCCAAGTACTTTATGACCCACCAAAGGTTAGTGGTAAGACCTTACTGCTGAAGACACCATATGCGGTTGACACGTAAAATGGAATGCCATGGCTGGAGGTTGGAAAAGAGTCAATCCCCACACAGTCAACATGTTTAGTGCAAGAAGTGTTACATGGGCAACTGTAAAAAAATGACCAATATCTGTCCAAGCAACTCATGGTCTAACCTACTTAGCAGCAAATAATCTGTATTGAGGCTCACATAAGTGCAATAGTGGAGCACAGACATGGTGGGAACCCAACTGCTCTTGATTTGGCTAACTGATCCCCTCAGTGGTATGGGACTCATAGCTGGAGCTGGGAAAAAAGTCAGAGCCATATCCAAACTGAGCCTGCTCTCCATTATCAAGCAACCACCAATTGTGAGCTATAAGCAGGCCTATACCTATTAAATTATCTATAACAAAATAAGGATTATCCCATTTTTCTGGCGCTAACTTTACTCTCCATTGGAGAATCTGATTCTCTTTTTCAGATAGACGCAGATCCTAAGGATAGAACCACCCCATCATACCTCAAAATGGTCCCAGCTGAAGCTAAGAACAATGGGTGAAACAGCAAGGGTGCTGTTCTCTTGGTGAAAAGGGCACCAGCACAAGGGTGAAGGAGATTGACACAGAGATCAATCAATTCACACCAAATCAGATATCCACAGACCCAGAGGCCCCCAACACCTCATCACTGAAGCAGACCAAAAATGAACCCAACATGGCTCAGGGAAATTTTGCAGAAGAAGGGGTGGAAAGAATGTCAGAGCCACATGTTCGGTCATGCTATGCAGAGACATTTATCCTACCCATAACTGTCGGCTAACTCCACAATGCATGACCCATATACCTCAACAAGGAGTGGCCAAGTGGAGAGGGTAGTACATTGATGAGCCTAATAATTGTACCAACTTGACTATATTCACTGAGTACAAAACTATTTAATAATACTTTTAAAAGACAGTCTTCTTTATGCTCCTCATCTGGAAGAAGGGCTGAGGAGACCTTTGGGATTGTCCCCTTGCTTGCTCTTGCCTTCATTTACCTTCCCTTCTCTTCCCTTCCCTTCCTTTCTCTTTCCTGTCCATCCACTGCCCTTCTATTCCTGCCAATCAAAAAGAGAAGGGCTATAAAAGATTTCTCAAAAAATAAATATTTTTAAAAAGTTTTCAACATCCTTAGCTATCAGGAAAATGCAAATTAAAATTAATTTGATAGTCTTTCTCTAGTAATATTGGCTAGCATTATGAAAACAATTGACAACAAATGCTGGTGAGGGCTTATGAAAAGATAAACCTTTATTCTCTGTCAATGGGTGTAAAAATTGGTGTCACTATTATGTAAATAAGCTTGGAATTTCCTTAAAATGCTAAAAATAGAAGTGCCACGTGACCCAGCTATACTGTTTCTGGTCATGTGCCTTAGGGAGGACTCTAAACACTACCAAAGTGATACCTGCTCAGCTATGTTATTGCTGCTCTCTTGGAAGGACTCAAACATTCAGTCTATAGTACCTCTTTACTGAGTTTTTGGTAAGTACTCTTGTAAGTACTCCCTGTATCTTATTCCTGTACTCTGGATAGTACTGCTATGGTTGTCTTTTTTTTTTTTTTTTTTAATTCTTAACATGTATTTGTTGTATTTTGATCTTATTCACCTCCATTACCTTCTCTTATCTCACACTCATTAAAATCCTTCTTATCAAGGAACCCCTTTCTACTATTCCCTTTTCTTTGTGACCCACTGAGTTAAATTAGAATTGCTTGTATGAGCATAAGTGGAAGGTTATAACACCACCAAGGAAATCAAAATCCTCTCCCTCAGCAGCTATTAACTGACAATAGCTATTCTGGAGGAGTGAGGTATCTTGAATCTCTCCTCCATCCATGATACAATGTTAGAATGTAAATCTTGTGTAGAAAATCACAGCTGCAGTGAGTTGATAAATGTAATGACAGAGAATTACTATGTAGAATATACAAAAAACCTAAAAACATCCTAAACACACCAAGAAAATAAACAACCCAATTAAAAAAATGGGGCAATGCAACTGAACAGAAGTTCTCTAAAGAAGAAATACAAATGGCCAATAAATCTTTGCAAAAGCATCTCAACATCCATAACCATCAGAAAAATGCAAATGAATAGTACCTTGAGATACTGTCTCACTCAGATTGGCTAGCATCAATAATAAATGACAACACATTTTGGTGAGGGTGGGGAAAGGGGAACCCTTACTCACTGATGGTACAAACTGGGAGTACAAACTGGTACAGCCATTATGGACATCATAGATTTTTCAAAAAGCTAGGACTGGAACTACATGTGATCCAACTATAATACTCCTGAGCATGTACCTTAAGGACTCTATACTCCACTACATCCATTTTTATTGCTGCTCTCTTTTTAGCAGCTAGGAACTGAAATCAGCTTAGATGCCTGCCAATTCATGAATGGATAATGAAGATGGGGGACCATATTCCAAGTACAGTTGTATTCAACTCTATTGCTTCATTTTATTTTATTTTATTTTTTAAATTATTTATTTATTTATTTATTTATTTGAGAGCGACAGACACAGAGAGAAAGACAGATAGAGGAAGAGAGAGAGAATGGGCGCGCCAGGGCTTCCAGCCTCTGCAAACGAACTCCAGACGCGTGCGCCCCCTTGTGCATCTGGCTAAGGTGGGACCTGGGGAACCGAGCCTCGAACTGGGTCCTTAGGCTTCACAGGCAAGCGCTTAACCGCTAAACCATCTCTCCAGCCCTATTGCTTCATTTTAAAGAAGAGGACATTATGAATTTAAGGACCTTACTTCATGATCTCTTGATTCAACTAATAAATGACAGTAAAGAGTATGACCCCACCCGAGTTTCCTGAGCTCATTCCCTGGATCCTCCATTTACATTCCCTCCTCAGATGAGAGGACCTTCCTTCCTTCCTTTTCTTTCTTTCTTTCTTTCTTTCTTTCTTTCTTTCTTTCTTTCTTTCTTTCTTTCTTTCTTTCTTTCTTTCTTTCTTTCTCCTTTTTTTATGGAAAGAGCTGGTTTTTGTTCTTCTGGTAACTTTCATGAGTTCCTTACACATTTGTGTCCCTCTGAAAATGAATCAAATGAAATACATTCCTACACGGAAACTCAAAATTCCATTATATTATTTATTACAAGTAATTATTTTTCCTTTTGAGACATTATGAGACCCCAAGGAAGGGATAATTTATATAAAAGTATTAATCTTCAAAAACTAGAATTTTCTGCGATACAGTTGAACTATTTACTATGGATTAACACACCAGGATTTGGAAGGAGAAAATCCTTTTTTCATCAGAAAATAACCTTTTAAACAAGAAATTTCCTCTATAGCCAGATGATCAGGTATAAATAACACCCTTTGAGTTCTAGATGGTACAGTTCTTTCATACTCTTTTCACAAAACTTGTACATCAAACAGAGCTTTTTCATGCCACAATTCATTCCCAGCTACTTTTCTTGCATTCTGGCATTGCTTGACAGAAGAGAAATAAAATATACCCGTGCAGGAGTTATCTGATGAAGTTATTTAGAATAATATGTTTCCAATCCAGCCTTAACATCCCTACTCAGTGGATGGTGGGAGATTAATGTCACAAATGCTATGTGGATATTTAATATGCCAGCCTTCTGTGTTTGGAGCACTTGTAAAATGCTGTGGGCTCAGCTAGGCATTTTGTAGTCATAGATCACTGAGGTAATATAAATAGGTATCTGATGGGGCTCTGCTGAGATGGAGTTTGAAGCTGGACCTCTCATGGAGCAAGGCATTTGGCTGAAAACATAAAGTAAAAAAGAATTTCAAAGTAAAAACAAACAACACAAAAAAAAAGTTGCTTCAGGAGGTAAATATCACAGTGTGTTTTGTAACCTGTTACATGATTATCAGCCAGACTGTATCTCTGTGTTCGTGCTCTGTGCATATTTAACAGAGCTCAAGCAGGTAGTCATTTGGCATAGTCATTATGCATGGGGAAATTCGCATTTCATACCTCTCTCTGTCACTTTTTTTGCAAATAAATACATAAAAAATATGAAAACAAAACAAAACAAAACTTTTGAGAGTGGCTTGGCTTGATCAGTTTATAAGTTTTAGGAAGGACAACAGAAGGAAATAAAATTTTAATATGTACATATAAGCTTATGATTAATACAAATTATCTTAATCCTCAGACTTTCATGTATAAGAAATAAGTGTACGGTAAAATACTACCTGATTTTCTTAAATTTTCTTAGCAGGACAACATAAATGTTAATTCATAATTTTCATACTAAAAATATAAGTCCAAAAATTACTCAAGCATTGATTTTTCAACTGAACTTTATCAGACAAAAATAAATATTCTCATACACCTAGATGAAGGCAGCTCTTTTGTACAAATACATAATTCTATACAAGAGACAATAAAGAACCTCCATCTCAAAATTCTTAAAGGTGATTAATTCCTACAGCAAAATAGCAGGATACAAAATCAATGCACAAAAATCAGTGGGCTTTCTCTACGCAAAACAAAGGTACAGAGAAAGAAATAAGTAATATTGTCTGATTTTTCAATAGCAACAAAAAAATAAAAATAAAACATTGTACAAACATTAAATAAGGATGTGAAGGACCTATACAATCAAAACATAAAAATACCAAAACTGAGAGAATGGAAAGACTTCCCATGCTATTGGATAGATTAACATTGTGAAAATGGCAATATTACCAAAGGCAATATACAGATTTAATGGAATACCAATAAAAATCCCAACATTTTTCTCCCAATTTCACTTATGTCTGTTGTAATCTATGCTTTTTACTTTATAATTTTATTAATTTGAAGTGACTATTTTTCCTTGATCAAATTGGCCAGGAATTTATCAATCTTGTTTATTGTTTCAAGGACTCAGCTCCTTGTTTCAATAATTTTCTTAATTTCAATTCATTAATTTCTGCTTTGCTCTTAATTATTTCTTTCCATCTGGAGCTCTTTGGGTTGGGTACTTCTTGTTTTTCCAATGCTTTTAGGTGGGTGGTTAGGTTATTGATTTTGGATCTCTCTGTCTTTCTTTCATTATTTTTTTATTAACTATGTTTATATTCAGCAAATACAGTCAGTTTGGTACCATTATTAGGCTCATCTGTGACCAACCCCGCCCCTTGGCCCCTCCTTGTTGAGATATATGGGTCATGAATTGTGGAGTTAGCCCACAGTTCTGGGTAAGATAAATGTCTCTGCATATCATGACCCAACATGTGGCTCTGACATTCTTTTCCTCTTCCGCAAAATTTCCCTGAGCCATGTTGGGTTCATTTTTGGTCTGCTTCAGTGATGAGGTGTTGGGGGCCTCTGGGTATCTGGCTCTCTGATTTGGTAGGAGCTGATTTTTCTCTGTTTAATCTCCTTCACCCTTGTGCTGGTACCTGGTTCACCAGGAAAACAGCACCCTTGGTTCTTTTGCCAATTTTGCTTAGTTTCCGCCAGGGCCCTTTTGAGGTATGAAGGGGTGGCTCTCTCCTTAAGATCTACACCCATCTGAAAAAGAGACGTAGATTCTCCAATGGAGAGAAAGTTAGCACCAGGACAAATGAGATAGCCCTTACTTTTTTAATAGAGAATTTAATAGGTGTAGAAGGCATTTAGGGCTATGAATTTTTCCATGAGGACTGCCTTCATTGTGTCCCCAATCTTGTGATTTGGTATGTTGTGTTCCCATTGTCATCATTTCTAGAAATTTTGCGATTTCATTTTTTTTTTTAATTCTGGTACACATTTATTGTTTAAGAGTCTGTTGTTCAGTTTCCAGGGGAGTTGGTTGGGTTCCTAGCACATATTTTGTTGTTCATTTTTAATAATACAGCATTATGATCTGATATCATGCAGGAAATTATGTCAATCCTCATAAATAGATGGGGGCAAGCTTTATGACCTGGTATATGGTCTATTTTAGGGAAGATTCCAGGGGCTGCAAAGAATGTATAATCTGTGGATTTGGGGTAAAATGCACTTAATTATCCAGCCAATGACAATTTAGGAAGAGGAGCCTTGCTCCTCCTGCGGGGTATAAATGCTTTAGAAGAGCTTTAGGGTATTGTAACCCTGTTCATTTTTGGTTCTGTGGCAAGACATGGTGTCCAGCCTCTTGTCTGCCATGATAAAAACTTTCCTTGAAACTAAGAGCCTAAATACATTCTTTGCTGTCATGATCTCAGCTGCTTTTGGGTAGGTGCTTTGTCCCAGCAATGAGAAGGTAACAACAATACCTTTTGTTCTAGCTTCTCAGTTATTAATTGTATGACATTGAGCAAAGATTTTTTCCTATACAAACTAAAATGAAGTATATTTCTATAATTATGGCAAATATAAATTTGGTTTCCCATTATTGTTGCTAGCCCCTGGAACATTACTTTCCATGGCAAAGGGGACTTTCAGGATGGAATTAAAGATGTTTATTTATTTATTTAAGATTGAAAGATTATCCTGAATTAAGTAGGGTCACATAACATAGTCAGTCACTTAACAACTTCAAGGTAGCCAAGATGGATGGCCCATGCTGCCTGTACCCCAGCAATGACGGGGCTGAGGAAGGAGAATGGCAAGATTGGGTAATGTAGTTATGTTGTGTCTTGACAGAGAAAGAGGTAGGAGGCAAAAGCTCAGGGGTAGAGTGTGTACTAGATAGAAATGAGGCCTTGGTTCAGTCATTAGCACCCACAAGAGCAGGAGGTCCCAGAGAACCAGTAAGAGAGAGATTGATGGCATAAAAGGTCTCCATGAGCTATAGTTGTTTGAAGACAGAAGGATTGTCTTCTGGAAACTCTTAACAAGTAATAAATTCTGACAATAATCATTTACCATCATACATGGCAAGCACTCTATGAGCCTACTAGGGAACCTCAGCCACAGCCAACAATTTGATGTCAGCCTGCTTTGATGCTGAGCAAAGATTCTAACCATGCTCTGCTGGCCTTTAGATATGATTAATAACAGAAATGCAGATCATATGTTTAGCAGAGCCAAAAGGAAATATGATCAATAATGGAAGTCATTGTTGCTTTGGGTGGGGATTTTTGTCTGTTTGGTTTGGATTTTTTGGCAGTGTGCACAAATATAGCATAAATTCTCAGATACTTGCAAACTATCCTTACTTGTGTAAGTGATCTGTAAAGAAGAGGGTTTGGAAGCAAAACAAAGGTTATAAAAAAAGCTGTGTTGGGGAATTTGAGACTGAAATCTGACCTGCATGGGTAGATAGATGAATGTACTAACATGATCTAGCCACTGCAAATGAATTCCAGACATGTGCGCCCCCTTGTGCATCTGGCTAACGTGGGTCCTGGGGAATTGAGCCTTGAACCAGGGCCCTTAGGCTTTACAGGCAAGTGCTTAGCCACTAAGCCATCTCTCCAGCCCAACTGTGTTCTTTTAAATGCTTCCCTGCTTTTTATGCTTTATGTAGTAGAGAAAACAAATCCAACACCACTAGAGAGTATTAGATGTACCTTGAGTGTTTGTGTGTAGTGTGTTCATTGATGCCTAGTGATTCTGTTCAACAAATCTAAAATGAATGGGGAATTTCCACAGCTCCCAGTGTGTGTGGTACAAGTCAACATTGGTCAATAGTAGGAAATACAGGTACATTTTTAAAGCAAGGATTTTTGTGCTAAGTGGTCATAATTTTTTATACAATTTTGTTTTTTCTTTTTTCTTTCAAGTGTAATTGCCCCTTTCTTTGCTGTTCTTAAGAAATGTTACTTGAAAAAGTACCTGGGAAGATGACAGAATAATACACATAACAGCAAATCAGGTCCTTGCAAAAGTGCACTTTCCTGAAAAAACTTCCCTATGAGAGCTTTGTAGGTAGGTTCACAAGTAATGTAATTTGCAGAACCACTCTCCCAATTTTATTTGAAAGCTCAGCCATCACTGCCAGGGTCCAGCCCTGGTTTGAAGGAGGGACCATGAAGAGAGTTGTGAAAAGAAGCAGTGCAATAATGACTCAAAGTTAAGTTCTAATGCAAGCTGACAGGTTAATTCTGAAGGCAGCTGAGTTTCTCTGTCTCTCTGCAGCCACAGCTCTTAACCTCAATCTTCTATTTTTGAATCATGTAATGCAAGAGAAAACTTCAAGAAAGGTGCAGTTCCACAGAATTCATAGACACTTTTTGCTATTTGTTAACATCAAACAATCTCATAATTATTTACCTCTAGCACAGCCCTCAGGCCCCTATAATGATTAACTATTTTTACACTTTCCCCATTTACGTGCCGTCAAACACTTGCATTTTCATGAGCTCCTACTTTCGGTTGCTATATTAAAGATGAAAGACAGAACAACCACAAAATGGGGGTTCCCACCATTGGCCATTAATCCAATAAACCTATTTCTTCCTCAACCATTTCTTTTGAATTCCCCTTTCCACGTCCCTCCAATACTTAGATTTTGATCCCCTTGACTGAACTCTTTCTGACCTTGGTTGTTCTTCCTGTAAGGATTCTTGGTAAAGAGTCATAGTTTGTTGCAATTGCCACCATTCAGAAAAATTAGTCATAGAACAATTCTTACACTGTTCCAGGAGGTTCATTGTTTTCTCCTGAGTTTACTGCAATCCATGCCTGACTTCCTTTAAGACCTTAAGGAAAACAATTATTTCTCACCCATTTTCTTGTTTACCCAATTCTATGCCAGAGCTTCTTTCAGATACATTGACCAACATTTCACTAACTTCCATTTTTGCTGGAAAAATAAACAGAGATTGGAACACAAAATGAAAGACAGAAAAAGACAAACATTATACAGAAAACCATAGATATCTGCAGTGCAGAGAGCCAAGGATGTTTTCTATAGAGGGGCTACATTGAACTCTAAGGAAGAGACAGCTGGGCTGTGTCATGCAGCACTCAATTCCTCGTGATTCTTAAATGGCACGCTTGCTGTCTCTGGCACATCATCAACAGTTCCATTATAATATGATTCAGTACTTTTCAGCTCTGGTATATAGAATGACCGGGGGCACTCTGGACCACTTCCAGAGCTCCTGACTGTACTGATATGGAGCAGGCCACAGAGCACATTTCCACATGATGCTAAATTATGTCAAATATGGCATTGCAAACTTTGGGTGTAGATCCTGCTTGCTAACAGAAGCAGAGGAGGCACAAAAGAGGGCCTGAAGTTGCCATAACATCTTTTCTGGCATCCATACACCTACCTACTGTTGGCTCTAGATTTATATCTTCTACTTCTAGCCTTACTTCCACTGACCCCCCCACCCCATGTGCTTCTAACTAGTACAGACAAAACTGGAAACTTCTGGGAGGGACTTGGGAACATGGAGTTCTCAGAGTCTCACTGTGACAGTGGATGGTTAGGGCTCTGGTTGAAGTAAGCTGGGATACCAGAAATAGTATTCAGTTGCCAAAACAAAAGGCAGTAAATATGGACAAGTAGATATTTTTAGATTGAAAAATAAAATACCTAAAACCCAAGAAAAAATTTCAAGGATGAAGTGAACAGGATGAAAGCAGATGATTCAATATGATTAATAATAGAAATGCAGGTCATATGTTTAGCAGAGCCAAAAGGAAATATGATCAATGACGGAAGTCATTGTTGCTTTGGGGTGGGGATTTTTGTCTGTTTGGTTTCGATTTTTTGGCAGTGTGCACAAATATAGCATAAACTCTCAGATACTTGCAAACTATCCTTACTTGTGTAAGTGATCTGTAAAGAGTAGGGTTTGGAAGCAAAACAAAGGTTATAAAAAAGCTGTGTTGGAGAACTGGAGACTGAAATCTGACCTGCATGGGTAGACAGATAAACGTACTAATAAGATAAAAAATTAGGAAAAATGGGGCAAGAAAAGTAAATATGTATTAAGGCATAACAAAAATAAGAGACAGAGGTTAAGGCAATAGACATAGTGGTCAAAATTAGACTTCCAGCAATTCCTCCATCTCTCCAAAATTGAAACAGAATATCCATGGTATAAAATACTCTGTCATTTATTTTGATAGAGCAGATAATCACAGAACCCAGCATTCAAACACTAGTTTTTTGTTTTGTTGTGTGTGTGTGTGTGTGTGTGTGTGTGTGTGTGGTTGGTGGTGGTGTTTTGGGTTCATTTTTCTCTTGAATTCTTAGATGTACTTTAGCGAGATAAAACAGAAAAATTCTTTGGTCTCATATGGTGAAATAGATACCATACATTGCTGAAGGATTGAAACACTAAAATTTTACATTCTTTTCTGTTTAGAAGAGACATGGTGTAGATTAGAAGGGAGGGCACCTATAGTAGGTATATTGAATTACCAAAACAAATCACAGACTAATATGAATGTTCTCCCCATGTATGATAAGATTTATCAATAAGTATGGAGATATGGTTGGTCTGGTGAAGTCTCAGTCAGGAGTGGAGCAAGAAGGAGAGAGAGAATTAAAACTTTTGCTTTGTAAACTTCACTTCCTCTCCAAGAATTTAAATAAGGGTTTTGCAAATTTAAAAGATTTTTCAGTTAAACATTAAGATATTAGATAACAGAAAGAGGATTAATTGCACATTTTCAATGACCCCTGTCTAGATATCTACTTCATCACAGTTTAGTCAAAAAGCACTGGACAATGGCATGGCATGGTTGTGTGTGTGACTTTAATACCTACACTGAGGAGGTAGAGATAAGAGAATTAGGAGTTCAAGATCATTTTCAACTACATAGTTTAAGACCAGGCTGAGGTACTTGAGATCCTTTCTCAAAAGAAAAAGAAACAAACAAACAAAAATGTAATGAGAACTAAATGCTGAGGATGGAAAAATTTGCCTTGCAATAATACAATATTAAGCTAAGGCAGGAAAAAGACATCTTTTAATGAGAAAATGCTCAAGGTATACATTATGAATATATTCTTAAATAATAAACGCATGTGCATAATTTATTAAATAGAAGTCACTGTACAAAATACCAGTTGTAAATATGTAATTCACGGGGACATAAATTAACTTAATATGGAATAACATTACAGAAAATAAAAACACACAGAAATAACAATTCTTGAAACACAGACTACATAACCTGAACAATTCCTCTATGAAAGACCCAATCAAAAACAATGCAGTATATCTCCAAAATAAGAAAGTAGAAATGGGGAAAACAGTCACAAAATATTCTGAATTTTCGGTATTGACATGAAAATTTGGGGTGTCCTTGAGAGAGTTGAGGCCTTACCTCCATGTAACTTAAGAGCTCAAGCACCAGACCCTCAGAGGTCACACAGAGCTTCAACTGAGTCACTGAGTTGTTCTGGGTTCTTGTCTTGTGAATTTGACAAATGAAACCCACAGACCATATAAGGATGAAATACAGAATTTAGAAGGAGAGATAGAGCTTGGTAGAAGGGAAGGCCTACTGTGGGACAGGTGGGAGTCTCCAGGAATGAGAACTCATCAGGTAACCCTGGTTAGAGTTTTTAACAGGGGAGGGAATTCTTTATGGGAGAAAGACCGAGTTAGCAAGTTTTTGGTAGGGTTTCAGGGAAAGGGACAATATCCACAGAAATATTCTCTAAGATGGGCGTAAGCTTAATGTTACAGAAATTTTTCCGGATGGGTATAACTTTCCAGGAAAGAAAGAAGGAAAAATCCAGATTTTCCTTGCAGGCTCAGTGACATTTCCTAAGCTGCCTAGTCAATACCTATGCCATTCATAATTATGTTATGGGGTAAGTGCTGTGATGTGCTCTCCTGATGCCCCTTCGTCAGGAATGACACAGATTTCCTCAGTGCAGCAGGACAGCAACTCTCAGGCCTCCATACTCAAGTACAGGGCCCATTCCAGACACACAGCCTGAGTTCCATCACTGGTCACGTGGTGTCCACTTTGCAGAATTCTAGGATTGATTGAGCTCTGAGCACTGAATGGACTTTTCTGGAGTGACATGACAATAGGCTTCCTCCTTCCTGAGCCTGGTTCCTGTTCTTCCATCCCACAGATCTCCCTGGCAGATGATGGTTCTATGGGTTATGTCTAATAGAGTGAACAACCAGAAAATAAATTATATATGAATGAGAACAAGATCTAAGACAAATTTATCCTTAGAAATAAATACAAAGAAAATGAACAAATGTAAAATGTCATCTGAATTCCAAAAAGATCAATAAAAGATCACTATCATAAAATCTATTGCCTACGCAAGTAAAAAAACCCAAACATTTACAAATATAATCTAATAATTCTAAGGAGAAAGAAGAAGACATATATAGATATAAACCCAGATATAAACGCAATAAAACAAAAAAAATGCAATAAGCTCAATGAAATAAAAATACAAAATATATTTTAAGAACACATTAACATGCATTTTAAAGAGAATATTGGGAAGGAAGGTCTTTCCTACAACTTGTCTTATAAAACCATGCTAATTGTATCAATTTAATATTAAATGAGAACTAAAGAAGCTATGAAATAGAAGGTTGTAAAAGCAACCTTAGGAATATATGAGAATTTAGTTTGTATTAAAATAGAAACCTATATCCTTGGGGAAAGGATGAATGCATGGAAAACACAAATAGTTTTAAGTGAATTATTGGGAGTGATGATAACCATGGTGATTCCTAATTCAAGACCAGGGCTCCAAAGCTCCTTGGATTCTATTTATGAGGAACACAGATTCATACAGCAATGGCTGACTCATGCTATCAACAACTGGGGAGTGGCTCTCATTCTCACAAGGAATCACTTTTAAGCTGACATCTTACATATAAGACACAAGTCTGTCCCCATCAAGGTCGATTGCTTTGGAGTTGTGTAGTATGTAGGGCATCCATTGGTTCCTCACCGGACCAAAGCTAATATGAGGTAAGAGAATTGAAGGAATATACACAGAGCATGTACCCCTCTCTCTCCCACTCCTCTTCAGAAACAAACCAACTAATCAGGCCCAGCACTAGGCACTTTATCCTCTGGGAATTCTTGTCACCAGTGACTTTCAGAACAAGTCCTAGATTAGATACCAATGCAGAAAAGGCCATTCTACCTTGAAATCACCATTCCAATTCACTCTCCATTCATCCTATTTATCCTTTCTCCTTATCTAGATTAGTAAATAGTTATAAGTGAGCTGAGGAAAAGTGCCGCCCTGGCAGCTGCCTGAGAATGTGAGTGATGTGTTCATGACTTACTTGTTCTTTCTGAGCCTGTCATATTTACTTTCAAATAGGGCAGTTCCATCTTAAAATAGATTCCTTATGTGTCTGTCTAGCAGCTCATAAAGAAATTGCTGGGCTTGTGATCATTTGAGGGCTTAGGATCTAATAATCATACCTATTTGGCTTGCTGTAAATGTAGTGTCTATTTTCATGGCAGATTATTCTACAACTAGAGTTCCAAGTTGTCAGACCTGACTGACAAGGTTGCTTAGAATTATTCTTTTCTGTAGGGGTATAACTTGCTCATGTCTCTATTAAAAGATGGCAACGTTCCCTGTACTTAGTAAATATCTCAAACAGTTACTTCTAATTGAAGAAATTGAAATGTTACCAAATGGATTTAATGATAAGTCTTTAAAATCCTTTAATATTTTTGAATGTAGAGAAAGAAGATACACTGAATTGCCTCTTATTTTGGATGGGATATGTTAATACACCCCAAATTATTTGTTGTCTAATTTTTTCCTAACATGGCAGTTTGCCAAAACACTATAGCATTTATTTTCCACCCTATAAAATACAAGTGTGTATGAACCTATAAAGTATGAGTGTATGTGTACATTAGACAGGGTTCTCCAGAGGTATGGAACCAATAGAATGTATATGTGAATGCATGCATGCATACATGCATGTATGTGTGCATCTATCTGTCATCTGTATTAAAAAGAGCTTACTAGATTATTAGGTTGGCTTACACAACATGGGTTGGGTATACAAAAATTGAGTATCTGCATGCCAGAGAGGCAGAGAATCCAGCATATGTTCACCCATTAAACTGTATACCTTAGTAATCCCCATCTTATGCTGAAGGCTTGGGTATTTCCTGGAGAGCAACAGGTAAGCAGCCCACATTAGAAAGCCCTCTGGTTGAAGTAATGTCTATACAATGTTTAAGTAGTTCATTTGACTTTGTAGTTTGGTAGATAACAGGGGATGCAAAAGACCATCAAGTCATGTGTTTATCACATCCTGCTTTCCATGTGAACAAGAAAAAAGGCACGTTCCAGGTTCCCAGCCGTGTGTGCAGACTGTGTTCACCCATCCTTTCAAATGCTGTCTAGTCTAGCCTACAACAACAATCAAGACTACTGTTCCATCTAATTTGAAGCATTTCACTAATGATCACCAATATTCATCTGACATTTGCAAATTAAATGGATATTATGTAGGATCAATTACTTTTGCTTTCTTTAAAATGTTGCTTCAGCTTCTCTTCCTCTGGCTGTCATTTTGTCATGTTTGCTTCTGTCCTGCTTTTTTTCCCAGTGTTTTCTTCATCCCAACTGGATAGTTTAAATCCATGTAATATCAACTACCACATTTTTATGCTGATTTTTTTTCCTGGGCGGGTATATTGCTTTTGGGACATTTTGTAAACCCTACCAAGGCTCAACATGAAATTAGACCTACTCATTTCACCATAGACAAAAATCAAGTCCAAAAGGATTAAAGACCTCAATATAAGACCTGAAACACTTCAACTACTGGAAGAAAAAATAGGAAGCACTCTCCATGATATAGAACTTGGAAAAGGCTTCCTGAAGAAAACACCAATAGCTAAGGAAATTTAAAAAATTTTAAAAAATTTTAAAAAAGCACTCCAGCAATGGAATCTCATGGATAGGAAGATGCCTATCCCCAAGTATCTTATCTCAGCAAAATGTTGCCTTTCTGTGATTGTGTGACTTCACTTAGAATGATCTGTACCTAGGTCGACCATTTTTCTACACATTTCAATGTGTCATTTTTTTCTTACTGCTGAGTAGAATTCCATCATGTAGATATACCACATCTTGGTTATCCACTCATCCAATGGTGGGTACCTGGGTTGATTCCAGTTTTTATCTATTATGAATTGAGTAGCTATAAACATTGTTGAGCAGATATTTCTGAACTGAGATGTGAAGCTATTAGGGTAAATGCCCAGTAAGGATATATAACTGGGACTGTTGGGAATGCTATATTCATCCTTTTCTGGAGTCTCCAAGTTGATTTCCACAGAGGCTATACCAGCTTACATTCTGACCAACAGTGAATGAGGGTTCCAATTTCTCCACAGCCTCTCCAACATTTCTTCTCATTTCATTTTTTAATGTTTGAATATCCTTACTGGGGTAAGGTGGAAGCTCACAGTTGCTTTAATTTGCATTTCCCTAATGGTTAGGGATGTTGAACATTTTCGAAAGTGTGTGTAATTTGTATTTCTTCCTCTGAGAACTCCCTATTTATTTCTCTGCCCCACTTATGGAGTAGGTTGTTAGATTATTTTATTACTTAGTTTTGTGAGTTATTTGTAGAGTCCAGATATTAGCTTTCTGTCATTTATATATCTGGCAAAAATTTTCTCCCACTCAGTAGGTCATCTATTGGTTCTGCTTCTTATATGTATATCTGTACAAAAGCTTTTTAGCTCCATGAGATTCCATTGCTGGAGTGCTTTTTTAAAATTTCCTTAGCTATTGGTGTTTTCTTCAGGAAGCCTTTTCCAAGTTCTATATCATGGAGAGTGCTTCCTATTTTTTCTTCCAGTAGTTGAAGTGTTTCAGGTCTTATATTGAGGTCTTTAATCCTTTTGGACTTGATTTTTGTCTATGGTGAAATGAGTAGGTCTAATTTCATTTTTCTACATATGGTCATCCAATTTGTCCAACACTATTTGTTGAAGATGCTGTCTTTTCTCCAGCCTACATTACAACATCTTTATCAAAGATCAAGCAGCTGTATTTGTTTACCCTAAAATCTGGGTCTTCTTCTTATTGGCGCCTGATATTGGTTGTTTGAATGTTATATGTGGAGTATTCCCTCAAATATTCTCTGTAGGTTTAGCTTTGTGTTCATATAATTATAGAGTTGACTTTTTTTCATGGAAAGTTTTTCTTTCACCATCTATTCTGAGGGATACTTTCCTGGTAAAGTAGCTTGAGTTGGAAGCCATAGATTTTCAGACTTTGAATTGTTCCATTCCAGGCCCTTCTGGCTTTCAGGCTTTCCATAGAGAAATCTGATGTTATTCTAATGGGACTACCTTTGTTTGTTGTGAATTGCTTCTGTCTTGCTACTTTTAACATTCTCTCTTCATTTTCATTGCTAAAAGTTTTAACTATGATGTGTCTTTGAGAATTTCTTCTTTTGTCCTGCCTCTTTGGTGTTCTTTGGGCTTCTTGTTTCTGGATGGACCTCTTTTATGCAATATTCAGAAATTTTTCTTCTATAATTTTGTTGAGTATGTTTTCTATGCCTCCGGTCTAGATGTCCTCTCCTTTTAGTATGCCCATGATCCAGATGTTTGGTTGTTTTATAGAGTGTCCCACAGTTCCTTCATATTCCGTTGATTTGATTTTTTGAACTTAGCAAAGTTTTTGACCTCCCAATCTATTTCTTCTGTCCTATCTTTCAGGTAAGTGGTTTTGTCTTTCACATGACTAACTCAGTTGGTGAGTGTTTCTAGAGAGGCTGTCATAAGTTCCATTTGATTTTTGTTTTTGGTTTTGATGTTTTGTATAGTGTCCATCTTTTTTTTTTTTTTTTTTTTTAGGTATGATTTCAATTAGAAGTTTTGTTGTCTTGATGCTTCTTGTAGTTCATTCTTGGATTTGATAGTCTTAATTCAGCTTATTCAACCAGTTATTGAGTCCTTCAATTTTTTGATTTACCTTCATATCTCTTTGGAGGGTTCTAAAATTTTCTCCCATCAAGTTAAGCCTAATGTCAAAAATTGAATGCTCTATGAGACGATTCTGTTCAATTTCATTGATATGATTGTTAGTTCTTGAATAGTTTGTTTCAAGAACAGCAATTTTTAAAAATGTTTCTCATTGATTGTTGTTTCATTTTGGGAATGATTTTCTGTTGATTTCTCTGTGATTTCACTGGAGTCTTTTGTAGCAGGACAAGGCATCCTTGTTGGAGATCTCTGAATTTTCTCACTTTTGTTGGCTATTTTGTGTTGTTGGCCTCCCATTTTAGGAGAATTATTTATTTTATTGAGGAGGAAGCAAGTTTTTGTCCTTTGGCCTGTTCACCCTCTGACTAGGTGAACACGTATGTTGGAACTTAGTGTCCAGTCAAGATACCAGAGCACAAGGTCTGATTCCACAGCTCACATAGGGGTCAGGACTCCCTGAGCAAGGCACAGTGAGACCTACCAGGACCAAGGGACTAGGAAGAGTAAGGGATAAGGGATCTGACTTATTTCATGTTGAGGCCACAGGACATGGACCAGTGTAGGCAACCAGACCTGGGCGGTAGGAAGAGGACACACACTGAACAGGCAGGGAACTGGGACCTGGGATGTGGGAGGGGACCATAAATGGGTCTGACCTACTCACTCCAGATTGCCACTCTTGCCCTGACACTGATAGCAAAAGGAACTCAGGCCGTGTTTTCCCATTCTTTCTTTGTACTCAATATTTTATATCACCAAGTGAACTTGATTTTCACCTCCAGACCATTTTCATGTCTTATTTCATTTGCCTCATCCTTTGTCAGAGCACTTTCATAGTCTACCATTGCTATCATGCTAAAATCTAATGTTTTGATGGAATTTTCCCAGTATCTTTATTACCTGGGCAATTCTTCCTTTTGAAATCTCATTTCTTGCCACTCCTCAATTTCTACACTATTTCCATTGGCTTTTGACTAAAAGCATCACTCTTAGCTCAGAGATCTCAGCTGATACTCATAGTTGAAAGAAAATCCATGATCCACTGGACAATAGAACATGTCCTGCATTTACAGTCTGTGATAGTTAAGGTGTTGTCAACTTGATCTGTTTAGTAATCCACAGGCTGCTTCTAGGAAGGATCAATTAAAGGAGGAGGTCTTTCTCCCAGGGTGAGCCCTTCCCCCAAAGTGGGCAGCCCCACTCAGAGAGGGACTTGATATAAGGAAGCTCTGGGTAGAAGAGTTCCCTCTTTTCCTTCCTTCCTTCCACTTGGCTGCCGGAGCTGCTCCCTACCTTCTAGCGTGGATTGAAAACCAGTACGGACTAAAGACCAACATCAACTGAAGACCCATGTGGATCGAAACCCAGCGGCTCCTCAGGAAGCCTCCAGGCTTTCCGGCTCCTCAGGAGGCCTCCAGGTTTTCCGGCACCATCTGCAGTGCCGGTCAGGACTGCTGAGGCATCTGGCCACGTGGACTGAGCAGCTACCAGGTTCGGTGATTCTCAGGCCTGCAACTGCTATTGGACTACTGTAAGCTAATCCAATAAATTCCCTTTATAAAATAATTCATTCTAGTAATTCTGTTCCTCTAGAGAACCCTGACTAATACAGATTTTGGTACGGAGGAGTGGGGTTGCTGCTAGACACCTGACTATGTGGCTTCAGCCTTTTGTAGCTGATTTTCAAGAGGAAAGTGGAAGGAGTTGAAACCTTGGCCTAAGAGATGTCTTGCAGTGCTGTAAGTACAGCTTAATGGACTATTCTGGTCTGAGCTCTAAGACCTGAATACAGTAAGAACTATGGACTGTGAGGTTTGGCTTATGAGGGTGAGAAAGAGCTGTGCCTGGACTGGGCTAGCAGTTTGTGTGAGAAGCTTGCTCTTAGGCCTATGTCCTGAGAAGTTGTGCAGGGTTGCTTTGCGTAGAAATGAACTGGTGTGTGCAGAGGGATATGGCACAGAAAGAAAAATCTTTGGGTGAACTATTGCCTGTTCAGCTGCAACTGAGAAATTACAACCTTTGAGACTGGGCTAGCTGACCTGCGCTGGGGCAACAAAAAGAATGTCAACTCTTTTGAAGGGGCCTGAGTGCTCAAAGAGTGTCCTGTTCTTCAAAGTCTGCTTTATTCCCCCCTCGATTAACAAATTGGCACCCTACCTGGTATCGTGGAGTATAAGAAATGCTGGAAAGAGGGTCATTGAGTTTGCAACACGGTCTTGTGTTTTGGAAATGGCCATGGGCACAGTGTGAAGCGAGTTTGCTGGTTGCCTGCATAGAGACCCCATGGGGCCATGAAGATGAACCGTGGCTTGCAGTGGAGACCCAGTGGAGATGACGGGACCATGAGATGGCTGCCAAGGAGCTGCCGGCCCCGGTGAAGTTTCCCAGGACTGTGAGTAGCCTAGCTGGAGGGGCGGAATTGGAATGCCAGAGACTTGTTGCTGGTTAGAATTATCGGACTTGAAGATTTGTCACTGGTTTGAGTTGCTGGACTTGAAGCTACAGAGTTTGATGTTTGCCCTGGTTGTTTTAAATCTTGTATTGGTTGAATGTTTCTTTGCTATGCCCAATGCCATCTATTGCAGTGTGAATATTTATTCTGTGCCATTCTGGGTTTTTTGAGGTTATATTTTGGTATTATGGCTCAGTTAAAAGATCTTGAACTATGGGGATGTATGAACATCATTGAGATTGATAAAAACTATGGGGACTTTTAAAGTCAGACTGAATGCATTGTATTTTACATCATGTATGGATATCAGTTTAGTGGTGGTTTGATTTAGGTGTCCCCCATAAACCTAGGTGTTCTGAATGCTAGGTTCCCAGCTGATGGATATTTGGGAAGTAATGCCTCCTGGAGGGAGTGTATTGTTGGGGGCGGGCTTATGGGCTTTATAGCCAGTTTCCCTATCCCAGTGTTTGGCACACCCTCCTGTTGCTGTGGTCCATCTTATGTTTGCCAGGGGGTGATGTCCACCCTCTGCTCATGCCATCATTTTCCCCTGCCATCGTGGAGCTTCCCCTCGAGCCTGTAAGCCAAAATAAATCTCTTTTTCCCAGAAGCTGCTCTTGGTTGGGTGATTTCTACCAGCAATGTGAACCGGACTGCAACACAGTCCCTTAGGGGAGTATGCGTGTTCCTTTGACAAATGGCTGCATCCCCTTGTGTCTTAGTTTAAAATAATGACTTTTTTTTCTTAGTTTTATGCAATAGCATAGTCAAAGTAAGCTGAGCACTAGCTAGCATTCCTTCTCTGAAACAACAGGACCAGTTACCTCACACTCTTACTACCCTGACTTCCTCACCATGGTAGACTGCATCCCTTCTTAAATCATGAGTACTCCAGTCTTCTCTCTCTCTCTCTCTCTCTCTCTCTCACACACACACACACACACACTAAAAAACAAAAAAGAGGCCAATGTGTTGGACTTTCCTCAAAAATACGATAAGAAAATACTTTTTATATAAAAGGGAGAAAGTGAAAAGGCAGAGCAAAGAAATGGGAGGGAACCTTATATGAGAAGCAGGATGAACAAAATTAATATTAGCTAATTCTTAGCAATTTTCTGGTAAGTTCCATTATTACTCTTCTACTAAGCTTCAGTTTCTTGTGTCCATTTTTCTACCACATCATTTTTTTTTCATTCCTGGGACAAAATTCTGGGCCAGAAGAAACATGTGGAAGGGGAAAGTTTTATTTGAGCTTACAGTTCCAGGCTGTACTTCATCATGGCAGGGAAGGCATTATGGCAGGAGTGTGAGGCAGCCCATAGTCAAGAAGAATAGAGAGACTGGTGTAGTGACCCATGCCTTTAATCCCAGCATTTGGGATGCAGAGTAGGAGGATTGCCATGAGTTCGAGGCCACCCTGAAATTACATAGTGAATTACAGGCTAGCCTGGGCTAGAGTGAAACCCTGCCTTAAAATCCAGAAAATAAAAAGCAAAAAAGCAGACAGTGATGAATGCTGGTGTATAGAGTTTAATCTAATCTGATCTAATCTCACAGGTGAATCTACATCTTGTGAATTTAGATCCTGTAAATGTGTCAATCAATATGAACCATCACAAAAAGAAATACTCTTAAAATTAAAATTTGGTGTTATGGGTTGGCTTACTAGGTAAAGTTTTAGTTATGCAAAAATGAGGACCAAGCACCCACATAAAATGCCAGAAATGACAGCTTTTTGTCTGTAATTCTAGTACTGGACAGGAGAATACCTAGTGCTCACTGGCTAGTTAGTCTAGCCTAATTTAGGTTGAGCAATAGACTCTAACTCAAAGAATCAGATACAAGAGGGATTGAAGAAGACCCAGATTTTGACCTCTGGCAACCACATTCACACACATCCATGCATATCACCATTCCCACATCACAAACACATGTCCCCCTACAAAACCCATACATATATGACATATACAACATACATATGTACAGCACACACATACATACAGAGAGGAAGAGAAAGATGCTGAGAATACATTGCTGCTAAGGAAATAATACATCGCAGGAGACACAATGCAAAGGTGGAAAAGGAAAGCATAAAGGTATAATGGCTGGGGAAAAGGAGCATGCAAACCTGCTCTGAAAATAGTTTGGGACTGAGGGATTCTCCTTACAGTCTGTGGGTGGGTATGATAAGTATGACACATGAAGTGAAATGCACTGACCTCAAATTGTTTCCACACTATAATTAAGACTCCATCCAATTTCAGTGCAAAATGGTATGTTTTATTTTGAACCTAGTCTACAACTTGCAAGCTTTGTTTGGTCATGCAAACAGGATATTGACTTTGATGGAAAGTTATGTCATATCTGGTCAGTACTCAGCAATAGGAATGAGGTAGTTAACCTATGTCAGGAGGTATTGCTAGAACAACAAGTGATAGTGTAAATTAGTGGAGTAGTTATTGTGAACATTTCATTAACTTTTCTGCATGTTCCCTCCCATTTCTTTGCTCTGCCTTTTCACTTTCTCCCTTTTATATAAAAAGTATTTTCTTATCGTATTTTTGAGGAAAGTCCAACACATTGGCCTCTTTTTTGTTTTTTAGTGTGTGTGTGTGTGTGTGAGAGAGAGAGAGAGAGAGAGAGAGAGAAGACTGGAGTGCTCATGATTTAATAAGGGATGCAGTCTACCATGGTGAGGAAGTCAGGGTAGTAAGAGTGTGAGGTAACTGGTCCTGTTGTTTCAGAGAAGGAATGCTAGCTAGTGCTCAGCTTACTTCCTCCTTGATATCTAGTTTAGGACCCTAGTCCATGACATGGTGCTGCTCACATTCAGGGTAGTTCTTTCCTCTTTAAATAATCCTTTATGTAAACCCCCAGAGCTATACCCAGGGGCACGTAGCCATGCTGTGGTAGTTTGATTCAGGTATCCCCCATAAACTTAGGTGTCCTGAATGCTAGGGTCCCAGCTGATGGAGATTTGGGAATTAACGACTTCTGAAGGGAGTGTATTGGGGGTGGGCTTATGGGTGTTATAGCCAGTTTGCCCACATTGGTGTTTGGCACGCTCTCCTGTTGCTATTGTCCACCTAATGTTGGCCAGGAAGTGTTGTCCACCCTCAGCTCATGTCATCATCTTCCCTGCCATCGTGGAGCTGCCCTTGAGCTTGTAAGAAAAAATAAAACATTTTTTTCCCATAAGCTTCTCTTGGTTGGGTGATTTTTACCCACAATGCGAAACTCACTGCAACACATGGTGATTCTAAATCCAGTTAACAATGAAGATTAACCACCACACCTCATATATGGGAAAATGCCCCCAATATAACTCTGTATTTAATTGGCAATCAACTTCATCCATCATTAAGGATGAAAATTAGCTGGAACTGAGAATTTTCAGAATCACAAGAGGCACCAAATATCAACTCAAATGCATTTGTTCTTTGCGGTTTTTGAATGAAATGTCTCCTATAGGCTCATGCATTTTGAATATTAATTATGGAGCCAGTGGCAATTTGGTAGGAGGAGCCTTACTCCTAAAGGAGGTGTGAATGCTGGGGGAGAGCTTTGGGATATTGTAACCCTATTCACTTTTGACTTTGTGACAAACCACGGCATCCAGCCTCTTGTCTGCCATGATAAAAACTTTCCTCTGGGGAGGGGGGAAATAACATGGGATTTTTTTTTATAATCATGGAAAATGCTAGTAAAAATTTAAAAATAAATTTAAAAAATTTAAAAAAACCTTCCTTGAAACTAAGAGACTAAATACATTCTTTTCTGTTATCAGCAGCTTTTGGTTAGGTGCTTTGTCTCAGCAATGAGAAGATAACTACAATACCTTTTTTTCTAGCTTGTCAGTTATTAGTAGTGTGACATTGAGTAAAGATTTTTATTCCTATATGAACTAAAATGAATGTATTAATTATGATAAATACAAATTTGGTTTCCCATTATTGTTGATAGCACCTAGAATGTTACTTTTCATGGCAAAAGGAACTTTCAGGATGGGATTGAAGAGATTTATTTATTTAATTACGATTGAAAGATTATCCTGAATTAAGTGGGGTCACCTAACATAGTCAGTCACTTAGCAACTTCAAGGTAGCCAGGATTGATGGCCCATGCTGCCAGTACCCCAGCACTGAAGGGGCTGAGGAAGGTGAATGGCAAGGTTGGGTAATATAGTTATGTTGTGTCTTGACAGAGAGAGAGGTAGGAGGGCAAAGCTCAGGGACAGAGTGTGTACTGAACAGGAATGAGGCCTTAGTTCAGTTTTTAGCACTCACAACAACAGGAAGTCCCAGAGAGCCAATCAGAAAGGGATTCATGGCATATAAGGTTTCCATTAGCTGTAGTTGTTTGAAGACAGAAGGAGCATCTTCTGGAAATTTAACAAGTAATAAATTCTGACTACAATCATTTACCATCCTACATGGCAAGGACTCTCTGAGCCTACTAGGGAACCACAGCCTCAGCCAACAATTTGATGTCAGCCTGCTTTGATGTGGAACAAATATTTCAACCATGCTGTGCTGGGCTTTAGGGCTTCAGCAATGCCAAGATAACAAATGTGGAGTATTTAAAGGTATTGGGATTGTTATCATTTGTTATTTCAGTAATAGAAACTGACAAATAAATAATGTTGAAAAATTAATGGAGTTGACATATGTTTTAAGGTTTTAGGGACTCAACAAAACACATTCATTTCACTTCTCAAATACAGGATTCATTGTGAAAGAGGAACCACAGGACAGATGGAGAGTTTTGTAACATTGTTCTTGTGGCAAGACTGAACTGGATGAGGTGATCTGATATGTGGCCACTATGGATTTTAATATTTTACTCCATAAATTTAGGCTTCACATTATGAACAGAGTGGAGAAGTCACAGGCTTTTTTTTTTTTTCTCTTGGGATAAACTGGCTTTATTTCCCAAGTCACTGAGGTGAGACAAGGTAGATGTCTCTCCTCCAGCAGGCAGGTAGGAAAGTTCAAGGTGCCATGAACAGGAACACAGCCTAATTGTTTCTTCCCAACAAATTTCCCACTTGGATAAGACTTATTGCCTTATGGGTGGAAAAAGAAATTCAGAAGTCCAATTGAAAACACATCCACATGGAAAGTCAGTCCATGATGTATCCGCTGTAGTACTGGTGTAAAGAACCTGAGACAAAGCTATAAGGGGGACAACTTGATTTTCTTGGCAGTGGACAGTGCACTAAATGCAGGGTACATATGTAGACTGCAACTGGCTCCTGAATTTGGTCCTTCTTCTTCATATTGACTTCCTAGAGCCCAATCAAGGCCTTGAAGTTTCCATTCAATATCTGGGTTCCTTCTCTCCTGCTCTGTTAGTTTCTAGAATCATCTATGATCCTTTGCACTTGTGAAAGTGTAAAATTACATAAAATGTAGAACATTGTAGATGTTGTTTTGGGAAGTAGGAATACAGAAAGCTTCTCTTCCTGCCCCCCCCCCCCGGACATCCCTTGCAACTCAAAGATGTCCCCATTGACCACCAGTATTCTTGGAACAGTGACAGCCTTTATCTGATTTTAAGAAAAATGAAACTAATAGATCAAATTTTAAACTTTAACTTTTTAGAAACTGTGTTAAATATTTCTTATTATTCAGCTACCCATGGTGGCCACAGAAGTATTAATGGGATACTTTCATGGTTAGTTTAAATCAGAAATTTGTGGTGCTTTATAATGAGCATGACTGTCATGTCTTATACATGATAAATATGATAAAAATGCAGCATAGATGTGATATTAACTTGGGGATTTGAGAGTGGATAAACCACAGCTCTCTGCAGAATGATGCTGAGGGAGGAGCACACTGCAGAAGCACCTCAAAAATCACAAACATAGTCTCTGACTTTAAATCTTGGCTGGCTTTATCATACTATTTTATGTTTCACCCTCCCAGCCAATGAAAACTCCAGCAATGACATAGCATCACAGTTGGCTATTTTTGCTATCTGTGTAAAGGCAGACAATCATCTTACAATCAGAGGATATGGAAAAGATGTGAGAATAGCACAGATTCCTCTTTGTTAAACACATTAACACATTTTGTTGAACTTCGTGAGTAGAAAAATTAATGTTCAGCTGAAAGCATCATCATGATATTACACACAGTTATAAGATTGTGGTTATAAATATGATGATTTCAAAATCTTATTTTTGATGTACTGATGCACAAAAACCTGTGAAAATCTGTGAGATCTTTGGTAGGTTATATAGATTCTTTGTGCTCTCTGTGGCCTTGATTGAGATGCAAGGGGTGGTTTATCTCCTCTGGTCTCACTACCTTCTGAAAAAGCAGAACAGATTATCCAATGGAGAGCAAAGGCAGCATAGGTTAAATTGGATGTGTTATTAATTGAGGGAGAGTTTGGTGGATGTAGCCCCTCTTTTAGGGTTGTTAGTAATTAAATATGTCACATTAATCATGCATGTGGAGAGTTTTATCTAGACATTAAGAGATCTTGGAAAGAAATTGCACAGTAAATGATGACTAAAATTGGCTCAAGATAATTTTTGCTTTTATACTACAACATTCCATCTCTCCACAATCAATATTTTATATGTAATCAAAATCATTAAAAAATGCAACTTCTTCATTTTATGGAAACATACAGGAAAGCCTCAGAGAAGAACTTGCATCAGAGAGAGTTTGTACATTGAATACAAAGACCAAATATCACCTTAGTATTAATCAAGCATTAGAACCTAATTCTACTGATGTTAGGCTAAATAACCATTGTATTGGCAGTAAAGTAGAGGTTCACAAAACTTCTGTAAAGCTGGGCAGCTTCTTGAATAAATGGTTAATGACAGAGGTGGCTGTAGCCATGTGGTTAATGGAGGCAGAACAAGATGAGTGTATTGATAAGAAACTGGCTGTGATTGCTACTTCAGAGAACACAGGCTCCTTCTGCTGAAAGAGCAAAACTGATAGTGTCAAGACTCCTAAAGGTTAACTCTCAAAGCATGTGCTTTTTCCTGAATATGGTGGTATGGTATTTGACCATAGGCAGATCAATTATAATAAGGAGTAAGAGCATGGGCATCAGGCAAACTGCACACCAGGCAAATATCCACTGAACTTTCCATAATATGTATTCACTTGAGTCTATTTATGTCCCATTCAGCAATCAATAGGTGAGACTAGTTTTTTTCAGTTCACTCTAATTGACTCATTCATATAATGACTTAAACATACATAACACATTTTTTTTTCCAATAAGGAAATTTTCCTTCCTTATGCTCAGTATTTTGGCAAACATAGCCATTTAGCATTTCTTATGCCTTTTTCCTTTTAGGTTTACATAATTTTCTCAACATGCTAAACATACTGGATTCAACCTTGCTCACTTCTTTTTATTGAAAGCAGTTTACAGCATTTGTAGGAAGTATGCCATTATTGTGAAAAGAAAAAAAAGAAAATCAGCTCCAAAAGGCCAAGGCCACACAGCCAGGTGTCTAGCAGCAATCCCACTCCTCGGTACCACTTTACTATTGCAGTCCGGTTCGCATTGCTGGTAGAAATCACCCAACCAAGAGCAGCTTATGGGTAAAAGAGGTTTATTTTGGCTTATTGGCTCTAGGGGAAGCTCCACAATGGCAGGGGGAAACTATGGCATGAGCAGAGGGTGGACATCACCCCCTGGCCAACATAAGATGAAACAGGAGAGTGTGCCAAACACTGGCATGGGAAAACTGGCTGTAATGTTCATAAGCTCATCCTCAACAATACACTGCCTCCAAGAGGCATTAATTCTCAAATCTCTATTTGTTGGAAACCTAGCTTACAGAACATCAAGTTTATGGGGTCACTTGTATCAAACCACCACACAGGTGTTTTTTTTCTTTTTTAGTTACTTTAGTTTTCATCACATATTCAAGACATGTTAAACACTCCCAATTATTTAAAAATAAAAATGTTGGTACAAATAAAAAAAAAAGAAGTATGCCATTGACATCGTTCAATGCTACAAACAAACTGTCAAAAGTTTCAGTTTTAGCCGGACGTGGTGGTGCTTAATCCCAGAACTCGGGAGGAAGACGGAGGATCACTGTGAATTCGAGGTCACCCTGAGATGACAGAGTTAATTCCAGGTCAGCCTGGACCACAGTGAGACCCTACCTCAAAAAAAACAAAACAAAACAAAAAGTCTCAGTTTTACTTTCTTGTTATTGCAATAGCCATGGTTTTCTGTACATAAATGACAAAATTATATATATATATTTCCCCTTCTTAGGCAGTCTCTCTTTTATTTTGATGTCATGATCTTTTCCTCCTATTATGATGGTCTTGTGTAGGTAGTGCCAGACACTGTGAGGTCATGGATACCCATGCCATTTTGTGTCTGGAGGAGTATGTTTTAAAGAGTTCTCCCTTTCCTTTGGCTCTTCCATTCTTTCTGCCACTTCTGCAATGGACCCTTAGCCTTGAAAGGTATGATAGAGATATTTCAGTGCTGAGCACTCCTCTGTCACTTCTTCTCAGCACCATGTTACCTTCTGAATCATCCCAAAGTCACTGCCATCTGAAAAGAGAAGGTTATCTAACCAAAAGTGAGAGTACCATTAATATATGGGTATGAACATTAAGAAAAGTGCTTTCTGGGCAGTTTGATGGACATAGCATATACATTTAGCCAGACAGCTACAGATGTTACACCACTAGGCTTATGACTACCCCTGTTGTAGGTTTTCCATATTAGGGAGGTATTCCCTCCCATGGAGCAGTTCTCCAGTCAACTTAGAGGGAGGTTGGTTTCCCCCATAACAGACGTGCCACTATTGTACCCATCGGCTCATTTGGCCTGGCTGGCCAAATATAAGGCTTGCAGTGTCCACTGTTGAGTATATTCACTGTTGATTTCACTCTCAACCATTGAACAGTATGGAGCATGGCTTTTTCCAGCTTCCTGTCAGCTGGTCTACAGGAGGAGGTTTTCAGCTCAGCTCCAGCAGGATTGCTCAGTGACCATGCAGCCCAAGTAGGTGGAATCTTCAGAAATAGGGTCTTACCATCTATTTCTGGTGGGGAGCCAAAGGCTTTGACAATGCCCTTTAATGCTTTGGGGACATCAGAGGCCTCCCTGGCCAGCAACTCATTTCCCTGATGAATAGGGATGTAGGACATTTTTTTAGATGTTTATATGTCATCTGTATTTTTTCTTTTGAGAACTCTCTACTTGGTTCCATTTTTTAATTGGGTTGTTTGATTTCTTATTATTTAATTTTTTTCAGTTCTTTGTATAACCTGGTTATTAATCCTCTATCATATGTATAACTGGCAAAGATGCTCTCCCATTCTGTAGATTGCCTCTTTCCTCTATTCACAGTGTCTTTTGCCGTACAAAAGCTTTGTAATTTCATGAAGTCCTAGTGGTCAATCTGTGGTTTTATTTCTTGAGCAATTGGGGTTATATTCAGAAAATCTTTGCCAAGAACAATATGTTGAAGGATTTTCTCTAATTTTTCCCCTAACAGTTTGAGAGTTTTGAGACTGATATTAAGGTCTTTGATCCATTTTGACTTAATTCTTGTACATGGAGAGAGATCAGGATCTATTTTCATCCTTCTACAGATACATATCTGGTTTTCTGAGCACCATTTGCTGAAGAGGCTTTCTTTTTCTCCAATGAGTACTTTTGGCATTTTTGTCAAATATCAAGTGGCTATAAACTACCCAGACTTACATCTGGGTCCTCTATTCTGTTTCTTTGATCTACATATCTGTTTTTGTGCCTGTACTATGCTGTTTTTGTTATTCTGGTTCTGTAGTTTAGGTTAAAATCAGGTAGAGGTGATACCACCAGCCTTTTTTGTTGTTGTTGTTGTTGCTCAAAATTGTTTTAGATATTCAATGTTTTTTGTGCTTCCAAATGAATTTTTGGATTTTTTTTCTATTTCCATGAAGAATGGCATTGTAATTTTGATGGGGATTGCATTAAATGTATGGGCTGCATAACATTGCTATTTTCATAATATTGATACTTCTGATCTAAGAACAAAGGATGCCTGGTTTTGGTATCATGGTGATGCTAGCTTTGTAGAAGGACTTTGATAGGATTCCTTCTTTTTCTATTTTATGGAAAAGCTTAAGAAGCATTGATGTTAGTTCTTCCATGAAGGTCTGGTAAAATTCACCAGTGAATCCATCTGAGCCTGGAATTCTTTTAGTTGGAAGCTTTTTGATAACTGCTTGGATCTCCATACTTGTTATAGGTCTATTTAAGTGGTTAATTTCTTCTTGATTTAATTTATTTAGGCCATATAAATCAAGAAAATCATCCACTTCTTTCAGATTTTCAAACCTAGTGGAGTATATGTTTTTATAGTATGTCCCTATGATCTATATAGATCCTGATTGCAATAGTTACTGGCTTCTTATTAATTTACAGAAGTTATCCCCCTCCTGTCTTGAGTGTGAATAGCTGCAGAGTTCGCCAAAGCTATCTTGTGCCCTCAGTAGCCTGGTTATCTGGAGTGGTTGTGATTTGAACACCTGCAGTTCTTGCCCTAATGTTAATTTATTGGCATCCTTTACCAGCTGGGCAGTTGCTACTATTATCCTTAGACATTGTGGCCATATGCTGCTACAGGATCCAGTCTTTTGCTTAGTAAGCAACTGGTTGATTCCAAGGTCCCAATGTCTGAGTCAAAACTCCTTTATTAATTCCATTTCTTTCATCTACATAAAGGCAGAAGGCCTTGTTAATGGCAGGCAGTACCAGTGCAGGTGCAGTCAATAGAGCTTGTTTTATTTCATTGAATGCCTGACCCTGGGCTGGGGTCCATTGGAAGGGACTCCCTTCTTTGGTCAGTTCATATAGAGGTTTAGCTTTCTCAGCAAACCCAGGGACCCACAAGCGACAAAACCCCACAGATCCCAAGAATTCACGTACTGCTCTGAGAGTGGTGGGAGTTGGTATATTTAATACAGTCTCTTTCCTGGCCTGAGATAACCATCCCTGTCCATCCTTAAGAATATATATCAGGTATGTTACTTTTCTTAAATGAATTTGGGCCTTTTTAGCAGAAGCATGATACCCTAAGTCTCCCAAAGCTGTTAATGGGTCCTCAATACCTGCTTGGCAAGCCTGTGCTGTATCTGTGGCTATTAAAATGTCATCAACATATTGCAACAGAGTCAAATGTGGGTGCAGTTGGTGGTACTCACTCAGATCTTCACGGAGAGCCTCATCAAACAGGGTAGGCAAGTTTTTGAATCCTTGGGGCAGCTGCGTCCAAGTTAATTGTCCATTAAACCCTTGTTCTGGGTCATGCCATTCAAAGGCAAATAGTGGCTGACTTTGTGCCGCCAGCAGCAGGCTAAAGAAGGCATCTTTTAAGTCCAAAACAGTATACCATACTCTGGGGGGAGGCAAGGAGCTCAAGAGTGTGTGAAGGTTTGGTACTGTTGGGTGGATAGCCATCACCTGTTTGTTTACCTCCCTTAGGTCCTGGACTGGCCTATAATCTCTGGTATGTGGTTTCTTTACTGGTAGGAGTGGAGTATTGCATGCAGAGTGGCAGGGGACAAGCACCCGGAGTTCTTGGAGTTGCCTAATATGGGGGATTATTCCCCCATATATATACAGGCTTCTCTTGATATGGAGTATTGTTTCGCCCTGATGTGAGTTGCACCAGGCTTTAATTCCACCCAAATGGGTGGGCAATCAGAGGCCAGTCCCATCCATCCTATCTTTCTCCAGGCCTCTGGTAACTTTTGTAACAAGTCAGCAATGTCCATCATGGGGCTTGGTCCTTTGGTGGGGTCTATATTCATCTAGTTGCATAGTTTCCAATGTCCCATCTCTTTACAAAAGACATATTAGTCGTTTTGGACTTTGGGCCTATCTTGTGGAGGTCCCCTCTTACCTTGCTCTCCTGCAAGTTTCTTGTATTGTCAGTGTTGGGTATCAGGGTACTCCACGGTGGCTGCCAGGAGAATCTCGGCCAAATTGCAGGTACATTTTTCAGTTGCTGAGGCAATGGCTTGGGCTTGGTGTTCCTCGGGACTCTTTCTGTTATGATACACTTGTTCTGCCAGTGCCACTAGCTCCTGTAAACTCTTATCAGCTAGTATGTCCAATTTTTGAATTTTCCTCCTAATGCCTGGGGCTGCCTAGTTAACAAAAGGATAACTGCCGTCTTATTTTCTGGAAGCTCTGGGTCCTTAGAAGTGTATGTATGATATGCCTCCATGAGTCTTTCCAGAAAAGTGGCAGGAGTCTCATCTTTACCTTGCTGCACATCACTAACCTTAGCCCAATAAGTGGGATGCCCTGAAACCCCAAATTAGAATCTGGCAGTACACCTGGAGTCTCTCCTTACCTACTGCCATGTTGAAATCCCAGTTTTCTAGTCAAAGGGAAGAAGGTATCAATGATAGCCTGATTATTTGTGGGTTTCCCATCAGTGTCTGGTACCAATTTTGGGGCTTCAGTCTGGATCTTTGTCTTCCTCTGTAGTAAAGAGAATCTTTAATAATTGTTGACAATCATTCCAATTTGGTAGGTAGGTGAACATAATAGAATCCAAAAGGTCAATAAGTCCCTGTGGCTTTTTGGAAAATTTAGTAGTTTACATTTTCCAGTTATAAAGGTCACTAGTGGTGAATGGCCAGTAGTAATGTGGCTGATTACCATCTTGATCTGGGGGCCCCATAGCCCCAAGGGGGAATACTATGGCCTCCAGCTCTGGGGCTTAACTCCGAGGGGCCCTACTATGAGTGTGGAGAGAGCTTTGTGTGGGTGGAGGTTGTGATACTGGTGGAGGTCCTTGAGGATGTGGCCCTGCAGGTGGAGATTGGTTTATAGATGAGGGAGGAAGGAAGATCAATTCTTCCTCCTGTGAGTTTGGGAGCACAGAATGTAGAGGAGCAGTGGGGGGGGGGGGAAGAGGAGGAATCATCTGGTTTATCTTTTATCTTTTTTAAAAAAAATTTAAATATTTTTTATTAACAACTTCCATGATTATAAAAAATACCCCATGGTGATACCTTCCCTCCCCCTATCTTTCTTCATAATTGTCATAATAGTGGTGGCCTCCTGTGGAGGCACAAGAAAAGATTTAACCCAAGAGGGAGGGTTTTCCACCAGGTCCCACCAGACCAGAATATAGGGAATTTGGTCTCAATGACCAGGAGGTTCCTGAAAGATGTTTTCCTGGACTCTCTGTATGACCAGTAAATGGAAGGTGTGCTCTAGCAGCCAGCCCACATTGAAGGTGGGCCATTTGATCCTGCAAAGAGTGATAAGTTTAGTTTTCATCATTTCTACACTGATGTTATGAGCCCTAATTTTAACATCTGAAAGTGGTCTGTCAGTGAAGAAAGTGGTGTAGTCTGTATCTGTCCCATCTGTCCAAGCACACAAATAGTAATTCCAACAAAGAAAAGAAAAAAGAGACAGCAAAAAAGTTTAGCTGCTCAGCAACTACAAACTGAAACTGAGACAGTGTCTTCTTGCCATTCTGCGGTAGTGACCTGCATTGCCTCTGCAAATCTATGAGGGGCCTCCAGGGGTGTATCTGTCCAACCACAATTTTCTGATGAAAGGAAGGACGAAGGATGGGTTTTCAGGAAAGACAAAATACAGAAGCACACTTACCAGCTGGCCACCTGAGCTCCACATGTTGATGGTCCTCAGGGGTCACTGAGGGGATCCAAATGTTATACCCATGTTATGAGCATGTAAGGGCCAGCATATGGTCCAGGGCCAGTTTAGGATAAACAAGTTTTGGTTTTTTTTTTTTGTGAGAGTAAAAAATGCAAAGTCAAAGCTTGTAAGCTAAACTATGTGTGCACTACATAGTAGAGATTAGCAGATGTGTGTGTGAAACTATTAGATAAGCATTGGAAGGTATAAAAACCCCAGCTGCTCAGCAACCATTGTCTCAGTCTCCCCGACACTATGACTGACTGAAAGGCTACTCAGCAGTCCTGACTGAGACCCCCGCGAGTACATCACCAATCCGAATTCATCAGCCCGACACGCTGTCCGAACGCTGTCCGAACGCTGTCCAAATGATCATCCGTAAGCTAAAGCACTAGCTTACGCCAGTGGAACAAGACTCGGCTGGAAGCGCAGCGAACCAGAAAAAACGTCGCAGCTCGAACCTCGCGTTGTCAGGCCGTAAAACATCGTAAAGTGTCGCAGCTCAAATCTCGCGTTGTCAGGTCGTATACATGTTAGAAATATTCCTGTGTTAGTAGCGATGAATATACCTTGGTTATATATTATATATTATATTAGCTATAATATTATTTGTGATAGTTTGGACTTGCTTGTGTGTGACTTTCATCCCAGTAAACTCCTTTGCAAGTACACCAGTGTCTGAGTATCTTTGACCTTCGCCGGCGGAATCCTCTCAACCAATCATCTTTGAGAGTGCTCGCAACAACCCAGTTCTTGGCACCCCCACTGAACACTAAGGAGAACCAAACATGCATGCAAAGGCAAAGAGCTTTATTTCAGGCTTAAGCTCCTACTCTTGACTTCACCAGCACAGTGGATCCATGCAAGAGCCCCAAGTAGCAGGAGGGCAGGGTTTTTATAGGGATTTGAACAAAGAAGTAGGGGGGCGGTAACATAATTGGTTTGTTTAAACAGTAACTGTACTTGTATTCTTTTGATTGGCTGGGGCAGAGAGGCAGAAGGGACAAATCTTGGGCAAGTCTTGGGCATGCCTGGACATGTCTAGGGGCTGACTCAAGTCCTCTGCCTAAGCAGGAATTTGAAATAGCTGGGGCAGCGCCTTACTGAAGCCTGTCACGGCCCCAGTCTGGTTTCCAGGTCTTTCAGCCCATGTGTCTGAATCCCACAACCAGGTGCTCAGCACCATATCTTCTTTCTTCGAATGAGTCACATGATTGGAGGTTATATTATTAAGGTACCCATGGTGATACATCATGGACTGGAAGCTTTTGAGTTGTGTTTTGTCAAGAGGCAGTGTGGATAGCAGAGGGAAATGTTCCAGAGGTGATTCCAACTTCCTCCAGGGTGAAAATAGTTCATCAAGATCAACCTGCCATCAAATGAAAAGCTATGATCCACTAGGGATGTTATTACATGAGCTACTTTCTAGAGTCACAGGTTGTATCTGCAGCACAAGCCTAAGAACAACTGAAGAGATTCATGCAGGTATCCCATAGAGCCGTGCCACAGAAATTGCAAGTGAAAGTAAGCGGTTGTGAGGATGCAGAGGGATGATCCCCATGCAGCTAAGGACAAAGCAAGGTGTGGACAGAGAGGGTGAAGCAGAGGCTTCAAATCACATGATGCTACAACAATTAGGAACAACTCTTTCAGAAACCAGTCCTTGCAAAGAAGAATGATGCATGTCTGTGGTCCCAGCAATCAGTAGGTGGAAGTAGGTTGATCATGGGTTCAAGGTCAAGCGAGTCTGGGCAATGGAATGAAAACCTGTCTCAAAAATTCAAAAACTAACTGTAACAATAACAACAAAAAATACACGTCTTTGGAAAATTTTTTGCCAGTAAAATCAAAAGAGTATGAATATGTAAAATACATAAGATTCCAAGACTGGGAATTAATTACATTACAGCTCAACAGAAGCAAGAAGAAACAGCATACAGGTTTAAAATATTTAACATTTTTGAAAATATGCACATTTTAAGGCCCATCATACTGATTATTGGTTGTTTTAAAAACAAAACAGTGTAAAGCAAATTGTATGGCAGTGACAATTTTACTCTATATTTGATAATATTGGGGCAAAATTTTAAATATCATAATCTATCACTTGAAAACTTGATTATTTTAATGATGTATGACTTTAATTAGTAATATGGTTATCTTTAAAATATATGTATACTTATTATTTGAGTTTCCAGTTCAAATAATTTGCTTATTTTAAAACTGAGCCTGTTTATATCTAATACTTCTTTATATATTAAATAACCTACCAGGGATTATAAATAATTTCTCATTTATGCACTTGAATTATAATATTCCCCTAATTTTACCATTTTTGCTGTTTCTAAACTAATCTTTGAGTAGTATCTTTCAAGTCTAGCATTCTTTCTCCCCAAACTTAATATTGGAAGGTTAAAAAATAAGGCTGCCAGTCATTCTTGCCATGTAATTTATGTTGACTTGTCTCTACTCCGTTGACTTTTCTCTACTTACCTGATATATTCTTCAGTTTTACAGCACCATTCCTTATTTTTAAATTTCATTTTACAGGCAATGATGAGTATGGAGAGGAAATTAAAATTTGCCCTATGGAGTAAATAATTGATAAAATCCCATTTGTAAAAATTATAATTTCCCTCCCCTTAGTAGCTCATTTCAATGATTTTAATCTCTCACCTCAAGCACTGTGGAGTACTTTCAGTTCTTAGATCCTTGCTTTTGAACTGGTCTGCAGTGAGCTGTATAAGAATTTACACATGTTTTCATCTTGTTTTCCCTTTCAGTGACTTAACCAGGATCTACATTTTTACAGTCTTCTAGGGATTCATCTGTCCATCACTGTTTGTATTTTTAGGGAAATGTAAAAATAACAAATTTATTAATATCTTAGATGATGAGGCTCATAAAAGTTAAAATTATGGACTGTTTTATCTGAAATCTATAATTTTTGCTAATTTTGTATATCCCTACCTTAAGATATTCAGTTTAAATACTTGAACACTTGAGTTTGAATCTGAGTACTAGAACCTTCCATTCTTGATAATCACCATTAAGATGAGATCCCAAGCACCATGCCCCCTGGTTAATCTCCAGTCCATGGAAACAGTATGTGACATCCTGTTATTATTATTATTAGAGAAAACACTAACTTTTTGTCTTTGAAGGAGAGAATTAGAGGAAGAAAGAGTATTTAATCTATCATTACATGCTAAAAGATTATTTATATTTATTAATTCATGAATATATTTATTTACAATGTATTTATATGGCATGGATTACACTAGACAGAATTGGAGATAATAAAAGGATTATTTATTTTGGCGTACAGACTTGAAGGGGAAGCTACGTGATGGCAGGAAAAATGATAGCATGAGGAGAGGGTGGACATGACCCCAGGCCAACATCAGGTGGACAATAGCAACAGGAGAGTGTGTGTCAAACAGTTTCCCCAAAACTAGCTATAAAACCCATAAGCCTGCTTCTAACAATACACTACCACCAGGGGGCGTTAATTCCCAAATCTCCCTATCAGCTGGGAACCTGGCATTCAAAACACCTAAATTTACGGGGGACACCTGAATCAAACCACCACACAAGCTAAATCATCACTGATCCTTTAAAAAACCCACTTTGAGCTGGAGAGATGGCTTAGTGGTTAAGTGCTTGCCTGTGAAACCTAAGGACCCCGGTTTGAGGCTCAACCTCCAGGACCCACATTAGCTAGATGCACAAGGGGGCACATACATCTGGAGTTCTTTGCAGTGGCCAGAGGCCCTGGTGTGCCCATGCTCTCTCTATATATATCTGCCTCTTCCTCTCTCTCTGCCTGTCGCTTTCAAATAACTAAATAAAAATAAACAAAAATTCTCTTCATTTAATTATGTCTTGGTGATTGTCGGTAGCTTGATAATGGAGAGCGGGGCTCATGTTTGGATATGGTTCTGACTTGTTTCCCAGCACCAGCTATGGGTCCCATTCCACTGAGGGGATCAGTTAGCCAGATCAAGAGCAGATGGTTTCCCACCAAGGCTGTGTGCCACTACTGCACTTATGTGAGCATCATGACAGGTTATTTGCTGCTAAGTAGGTTAGACCATGAGTTGCTTGGACAGATATTGGTCATTTTCCCCCAGTTGCCCATGTAACACCTACTGGCACTAGATGCGCTGACTGTCTAGAGACTGACTCGCTTCCAGCTTCTAGTCATGTGATTCCATGTTACCATTTTACTTGTCAACCACATATGGTGTCTTCAGCAGTAGGGTCTTATCACTATTAAATTCTCTATAAAAAAATAAGAGTTATCCCATTTGTCTGGTGCTAACTTTACTCTCCGTTGGAGAATCTGCTTCTCTTTTTCAGATAGACACAGACCCTAAGGAGAGAACCATCCCATCATACCTCAATAGGGCCCCAGCTGAAACTAAGAATAATTGGCAGAACAAGCAAGGGTGCTGTTTTCTTGGTGAACTGGGTACGAGCACAAGGGTGAAGAAGATTGACACAGAAAACAATCAAATCCTACCAAATCAGATATCCAGAGACCCAGAGGCCCCCAACACCTCATCACTGAAGCAGACCAAAAATGAACCCAACATGGCTCAGGGAAATTTTGTGGAAGAGGGGCCGGAAAGAATGTCAGAGCCACATGTTAGGTCATGGTACACAGAAACATTTCTCCTACCCATAACTGTGGGCTAACTCCACAATGCACAACCCATATACCTCAACAAGGAGGAGTTAGGGGGAGGGGGTAGGACATGGATGAGCCTAACAATGGTACCAATTTGACTGTATTCACTTAGTACAAAACTAATTAATAAAAAATAAATTTAAAAAAAAGAGAGAGAAGGCAACATACAGAATAGGAAAAAACTATTTGCAAGTACTGTATCTGATTAAGGACTTGTATGTAAGAATATAAAAACACATAAACAAGAAGTTTGGAAAAAAATGTAGCTATAAGGAGTTTCCTATTTATTCAACATATGTTAAGAACATTAGCACATCAGTTTTATTCCTTGCTGTTTCCATTAACTTGGTATATGATCTTTAGAAGAATTTGATTTTGTAACCCATGTTTTCTGAAGTGAATTCCTTAACAGTGAAACACAAACTGATCTACATCTAGTGACTTCTCAGTAATTTATAGGAAGGAAATAAATCAAAGGACATATTAACAATCATATGATAAGCCAATTATAGTACATGTTATGTTGTGTAGTTATGATTTTATGACCATATATTTACAGTTATGATATATAATCTATACAATCAAAAGCCATGATATGGAAATCTTATGTACTTGAATAAATTGAATGGGTTCACTATATACAATATATCTATGGAGCTACTTGACAGTTTTATTGCAATTGAACATTGGATTAAAAATTTTTTTGCAAACAAAGTTTTATAGTTATAATGACATATTTCTCTACCATACCAATAAAGTTTTTAAAATATTCCTAAAAATTTATTAGATTCTTACCAGCTTATAATGCCTCATATGTTAAACTAAAACATCAGTGCCATTAAATAATGTTTATAATTTTATTTGTTTTCAGAAAAACACAATTTGATTTAATTAAGTTAGCATTCCTTTTTTAACCACAACCATCTAAAAACATCATTAATAAGGGTCTGAAATCCACCAAGATAATCAAATATGAGAGAACTATATTTTACGAGTTGGAAATTTAAATTCTCCTATAGCATTCTTTTCCTGCACAAATGTCATATAAATAAGTTCTAATTTATCCCCCTTTAGATAATAAAGCATTCAACAAGACATAACTATAGTGGTTAATTTCTAACAACCATGACAGTTCCTGTGGCAATATGGGATCTTAATCAGTAACTGACCAATACAGAATAGATGGAAATAAATACAATTACCTTCTGCACCCCAGGGCCCTACTCTCGGGAGTCTACAATGTACATAGAAAAAAAATATATAAGCCTAAGAGATCAAAGGTGACTAGTTACATGCAGATCTGGGAAAGTTGGAGGTTGAGTCATATCTTGAAGAGGCTTAACAGATTAAGATATCTGTGAGGATCAGCAATGTTTACAGACTGCTTTAGGAAGAGGACACAAACATTTACCTGTCAGTGGAGAAAATAATTGCCAAACATATTCAAGACTGGGGCCAACTGAAGAGACTAGTGAGGCTGGAAGAAAAGATTAGAAAGTAATTATTGGGTTTTTCTGTATACATGAGAAAGGCACATATGAAATAAAACCTTTAATAAAAAAAGAGAATTGATGGTAAGACCCTATTGCTGAAGACTCCACATACTTGGGCTGCAAGGCCACTGAGAAATCCTGCGGGAACTGAGCTGTAGACCAGCTGACAGCTGGAAGAAGCCATTCTACATGCAGTTCAATGGGAGAAAGAGATGCCCCAGTGAAGATACTCAACAGTGGACACTGCAAGCCTTATAATTGGCCAGCCAGGCCAAATGAGCCATGGGTGCAATAGTGGCAGGTCTGTCATGGTGGAAACCAACTGCCCTCCAATTGGACTGTAGGCCCGCTCCATGGGGGGGGGGGGTGAGGATACATCCCTGATGCTGAAAACTTAAAACAGAGGTAGTCATGAGCCCTAGAGGTGTAACATCTGCTGATGTCTGGATAAGTATATATATACTATGCTTATCAAACTTCCCAGTAAGCAGGTCTGTTAATATTTATACCCTTATATTAACACTACTCTCACTTTGGGTAGAGAATCTTCTCTTTTCAGATGGCAGTGACCTTGGGATGACTCAGAAGGTATCATAGTGCTGGAAAGAAGTGACTGCACTACTGAGTAACATCTCAATCACTCCTTCCAAGGCTCAGGGTCTAATGTGGAAGAGGTGGCAGAAAGAATGCAAGAGCCAAAGAAAGGGTAGGACTCCTTACAACATGCTCCTCCAGACACAAAATGGCCTGCATATCCATGACCCAATAGTGTCTGACACTACCTACACAAGACCATCATAAGAGGAGGAAAAGATGATGACATCAAAATAAAAGAGAGACTGATTGAGACGGGGAGGGGATATGATGGAGAATGGAATTTCAAAGGGGAAAGTTGGGGGGAGGGAAAAGGTATTACCATGGGATAATCTTTATAATCATGGAAAATGTTAATAAAATTGAGAAAAAAATCTAGGGGAGGGCCTTGGGGGGGGAGCAGGATGTCACTCAGTGGTAGAAGAGCTCTTGTCTCATGTGAAAGGCCCCATGTCCTATCTCAAACACAGAAGGAAAAACAAATGAAAAATGTAAAATAAAATAGTGAATTGTCAGAGCGGGTAACCTTAGAACTTGGACTCTAATGAATAATGTCAGAGACAGGGAAGCTGATCTTGTGTAATTCTTCCCATGATGTCCAGGACACAAAGTCCAGAAAATAGGGTCTGCAAGAGATGAAAGAGTGAGCTTGGGCCCTCAGGTTTAGCCTGAACATAAATAAACATTCTTTCTCTCCCAAGATACAGAGATGAATACTTCTTACTTGGAGCCAAAGTTTAAATTAAGAATTCATTATACATAATTTCATATATAGAAAACAGTTACTTTTACACATATATAGTCCCAAGTACAGCAGTTAGACACAAGGTAAGAATATGGATATGTGGGATGGGAGTACAGAAGTGAAGGGCGAAGGATCAAGAAGGCAGAAGATTGTAGTAGATGTTGGATGCCAAGCCTGGGAACCTGATGCCAAATCATACTCATCCAACTTCCCTGGGGGCATCCTAGTGCCCTGGTGTAATGAAACTGCCCCACCCTTCAATTGTAGAGCCATCCTTCCACAGATTTACCCCACAGATTCACTCCCTTAGCTACTGTAACTCAATGACTGGCTTTCAAAGGCAGTTTAAACTTTCCTAGTTATAAACCTGTTTGACTCTGGGACAAGTACCTTAAAGGTCAATTGAAATTTTCATCTTTTCACTGGTATTTGTTTCTTAATGACTCACTTTTTTTCAACAAATGGTTATGAACTATTTACAAAATGTTACTGTAAATGGCCATCTTGTTCTTCCCTTAACAAAACACATTTGTAAAACTTTTAAGACTATGATTGAGCAACCTCAAACTTGTATGATTAATAGTTTTAACTTAACAAAAATCATTGCTGGCTTAAATAAAATAATATTTTCATTGAAAAAGATTAGCATGCTGTTGTTTTATTCTGAAATGCATTGATTCCTATAAAAAAATTTGTATGTAAAATGATTCTTTTGCCACATTACCAAAAGGCTTAATTATGAATAAAACATTTTAAACATAGAACTCTCATTTACAAAAGTTAGGATGAGGAGTTGGGTCCAAAGCCTGATATACTACCTTGTAGGATGGATCCTTATTTATTTTCATTTTTGTAAGTAAAGAAATGGCTCAGTAGTGCTGTGTTACATTATTTTCAAAAATTTATTTATATTTCATTTATTTGTTGGAATGAGAGAGAGAGAAAGAGAGATGGAGACCGAGAGATTGAGCACTCCAGGTCCTCTAGCCACTGCAAATGAACTCCAGACACATGCGCCACTATGAGCATCTGGCTTACATGGGTACTGGGAAACCAAACCTGGGTCCTTTGGCTTCCAAAGCAAGTCCCTCAACATCTATACTGTCTGTCCAGCTTCTGTTATATTAGTTAGTCTTTATAGGCATTAGTTTATTGTTTGGAATTCATATTTACTCTGGCATTCATAACTCAATAGCTACATTAGTCAACACATAGATATGAGTCTAGCTTTGATATTTGATAATTCTGTCAAAGTGGATACACATTTTCTCAATTCAAACAAAACAATATTAAATCCCACACAATCAAAAACTGGTTAGATATATTTGCCTGAGATTAATTACTACCTTTCTCAAAAGAGCAAACTTTTGGGGAATTTGGGACTTAATGGGCTCTGCTTGCCCTAATGTACTGATATTCTTAAAAGTTGTGGAAGGATGTCATGTCAGGTTTTGAATTGATGCTAATTTTTTGAGATGTGCATTTAGTGTTTGTTTTAGGAAATGCACCTTCATTTTGTTTACTTGTCTAGCTGTCCTGATAATATTTAGATTGGAGTGACATGGTAAAATGTTCTGATATAAAGATTTTATTAAAAAAAAAAAAAGACATACAGAGAGCCAGGCGTGGTGGTGCATGCCTTTAATCCCAACACTCAGGAGGCAGAGGTAGGAGGATCGATGTGAGTTCAAGGCTACCCTGAGACTTCATAGTGAGTTCCAGGTCAGCTTGGACTAAAGTGAGACCCTACCTCGAAAAATTAAAAAAAAAAAAAAAGAATAAAGGACTGGAGAGATGGCTCAGCAATTAAGGCACTTTCCTGCAAAGCCTAATGATCTGGATTTGATTCCCTAGTACCCATATGAAGCCAGATGAACAAGGTGGTGCATGCATCTAGAGTTCATTTGCAGCAGCTGGAGACACTAGCACTTCCATTCTCTCTCTATCTCTTCTCTCCTTTTATCACCCTCTGCTTGCAAATATAAAAAAGAAAGAAAGAAAGAGAGAGAGAGAGAAAGAAGGAGAGAGAGAGAGAGAGAGAGGGAGGGAGGGAGGGAGGGAGGGAGGGAAGGAAGAAGAAAAAGAAAGAAGAAATACAGGGCTGGAGAAATGGTTCAGCAGTTAAGGTGCTTGCTTACAAAGCCTAAGGGCCCAGGTTGGATTCTTCAGTATCCACATAAAGTGAGATGCACAAGGTAGCAATGCATCTGGAGTTTATTTGCTGTTGCTAGAGGATCTGGCATGCCCATTCTCTATCTGCCTCGCTCTCTCTCTCTCACTCTCTTTTCCAAATAAAAAAATAAATACTTTAAAAAATAAATACAGGGAGACGCGTGAAGGTCGGGGAGTCGGTTCGGCGCTCCTCTCGGCACGCGTGGACGCGCTGGGATGGATGCCTCCTCATCATCCTCTGCGGCGGGCTTGGGCTCCGTGGATCCCCAGCTGCGGCATTTCATCGAGGTGGAGATGCAGAAGCAGCGCTTCCAGCAGCTGGTGCACCAGATGACCGAACTTTGCTGGGAGAAGTGCATGGACAAGCCTGGGCCAAAACTGGACAGTCCAGCTGAGGCCTGTTTTGTAAACTGCGTTGAGCGCTTCATTGATACAAGCCAATTCCTCTTGAATCGACTGGAACAGACCCAGAAATACAAACCAGTCTTCTCAGAGAGGCTTTCTGACTGATCTCAGCATTACCTCTTTGGAAAAGTAGCTCAAGAAATGAAAAACTGTTGATGGAAGGTTGAAGAAATGGCTATGGGGGAATGGTTCCCAACTCTTGTCATTCTTGGGACGTCTTATCATCTGAGAATGAACAAAGACCAGTTTTGTGTAGGAGGGGTTGAGGGTCATATGTGTATTTGGTTGTGTTTTTAATGCTAATCATGTGAAAATAATTGAAAGATGAATGGAAAACTCTGAGTTGCATGTGGGGCTATGCTTTTCTCAAGGTCCCCTTAACTGCTTTGTATAATTTCAATAGTGGAACTGCTTTCTGTAATTTGATAGTGGGACCACATAGATAAATCTATTTGTATAAATGAATTTCACATTTTTAGGAAGACCTTTGTGTCAGAAAAGGTAGCAATGGGAGAATAACTTGGCATTTAACTGTGGACCATCTTATCTATTGTTTGGCTCTCAGTGCTGGAGTTCAGCTTTCTAGGTTATCTCCCTTCCATACACTATGATTTACTTAAATATATATTTTAAAATATGGTCTCAATGTTGAATAGGCAGCTCGAGAATGTAGAGGCCTTTAGTTATAAAGGAATCTAGTCCGTGAACATAATTCTCATTACCAGACTGCCACGAAATATGTTAAACTTACACTCATTCACAGATGTGCCTAAAAAAAAAAAAATCATCCAGATTTAGGCCAGTCAAAAATAAGAGTTTCAGGTAGAGGTGCATGTCTGATGTTAATGATTACAAATTCCATTAACTGCATTATTTTCATCACTGAAATAAAAACTCAACAAGATTCATCTCTGAAAAAAAAAATAAATACAGATCACTCAGAAGCTATATAGATGCATTTTTCATTAATTTACATAGTCAAAACAAGAGAGTGCCAAAAAACAGAATGATGACAGAGAAGTGATATGCAGAGCTTTCTGACAGGAGTGGAGAGAAAGGTAATATCAGCTGTGTGACTTGCATTGTTCATGTGATGTGTTCTTATGCAAAATGGAATTCAGGGCATAAAAGTATAGAATTTACCCAGAACCTCTTAATTATAACAGAATTTTTGGACTAATTATTTAATCTTGTGATAATTATTTACTGTACCTCTCCTCTGGCAGACACTAAACAAGTGCTTCACATCTGAGTTACAACTAAGCCCAGTGTTCACTATTTTTCTATGTTTTCCTTGGGTAACTACATGGAATTTTAACTTCCACTATAAAGACATGTAATTTTATAAATATTATTGTATTCTACATTTGGATTGACTTTCTTTCCTAATAAAATCTTCCCTTGACCATATATATATATATTTGATTTATTTATTAGTTTTCTTTTCAGCAAGTACAGACTGTTTGGTACCATTGTTTAGGCTCATCCATGATCTATCCCCTCCCATTGGACCCTCCTTGTTAATGTAAATGGGTCGTGCATTGTGGAGTTAGCCCACAGTTATTAGTACAATAAATGTCTCTGCATATCATGACGCAACATGTGACTCTGACATTCTTTCCACCCCCTCTTCCGCAAAATTTCCCTGAGCCATGTTGGGTTCATTTTTGGTCTGCTTCAGTGCTGAGGTGATGGAGGCCTCTGAGGCTCTGGCTCTCTGATTTGGTAGGAGTTGATTTTTCTGTGTTGGTCTCCTTCCCCTTTGTGCTGGTATCCGGTTCATCAGGAAAACATCACCCTTGCTTGTTTTGCCAATTGTCCTTAGTTTCAGTTGGGCACCTTTTGAGGTATGTTGAGGGAGCTCTCTCCTTAGGATCTGCATCTATCTGAAAAAGAGAAGCAGATTCTCCAATGAAGAGTAAGTTAGTACCCGGAATATTGAGATAACAATTACTTTTTTCATAGAGAGTTTGATAGGTGTAGGCCCTCTTGTACCCCATGATTGATGGTAGCTTGATATTGGAGAGTGGGCTTATGTTTGGGTATGGTTCTGACTTGTTTCCCAGCATCAGCTATGGGTCTCGTACCACTGAGGGGATCAGTTAGCCAAATCAAGAGCAGTTGGTTCCCCAACATGGCTGTGTGCCACTATTGCACTTGTGTGGGCATCACAACAGGTTATGTGTTTCTAAGTAGATTAGACCATGAGTAGCTTGGACAAATATTTGTCATTTCCCCCAGTCACCCACCTAGCACCTTCTGGCACTAGACATGCTGACTGTCTGGGGACTGACTCTCTCCTGGCTTCCAGCCATGCATTCCATTTTACGTGTCAGCTGCACATAGAGTCTTCAGCAATAGGGTCTTACCACTGGCCTTTGGTGGGTCACCAAGTACTCTGACAGAAGTCTGTCATTGTTTTGGGAAACCTTGTAGGTTTATCTGATCAAAAGCTCATTGTGAATGGTAGCCCCAAGCTGCAAGTGGGGGTTACAGGTCAGTGTCCACTAAGAAATTGAGGAAAAAGATAACTAATATACAAGAGTTAGAGAGGAGAGAGATAGAGGGGACAGGGGGAGAGGGAGGGAGGGAAGATGTAGGAGATTTAGGTCAGTCTTGATTCTACCCTCTCCAGTGTCTTGTGGTTCAGGTGTTTCCTGTAAGGGTCTAGTGAAGGTTCAGCCATTTGGTCTGTCTTTTAGGAAGTAGAATTTTATGGTATCATTGCCATTTGGGTCCAGATTACTGTTTTCCACACATCGATGCCCTCACCGCCCTCCCCATCCATCCTATTGTCTAGTCCATGAGGTGCTTGCTGGGTATGTAAAGTATCTTGGGTAGATTCAGGTTAAATGTTGTAGATGAGTGAGACTATGTGTCGATTTTTTTTTTTGTGATTGGGTAAGTTCACTGAGAATGATCTGTTCCAGATACAACCATTTTTCCTCAAATTTCTTTGTGTCGTTTTTTCTTACTGCTGTATAGAATTCCATTGTGTAGATATACCACATCTTTGTTATCCATTCTTCTAATGATGGACCTCTGGGTTGATTTTAGCTTTTAGCTATTACGAATTGAGGTGCTACAAACATAGTTGAGCAAATCTGTCTGGCCTGTGGTTTGAAGGTTTTAGGGTAGATTCCCAGTAAGGGTATGTATAACTGGGCCTGTTGGTATCTCTATAGTCAGATTTTTTAGGAATATCCATATTGCTTACCAAAGTGGTTGTACCATCCTACATTTCCACCAACAGTGAATGAGTGTTCCTGCTTCTCCACATCCTCTCCAGCATTTATTTTCATTTGATTTTTTGATGTTGGCTATCCTTATTGGGGTAAGGTGGAATCTCATAGTTGTTTTAGTTTGCATTTCTCTGATGAGTAGGGATGATGAACATTTTCTTAAGTGTGTGTTTGCCATTTGTATCTCTTCCTCTGTGAATTACCTGTTTAACTCTGCGCCCCATTTTAGGAGTGGGGTATTTGTCTTCTTATTGTTTAGACTTTTGAGTTCTTTGTAGATTCTAGAGATTAGGCGTCTATCAGTTGGATAACCTGCAAATATTTTCTCCCATTCTGTGGGTAATCTATTGACTTTGCTTAATATATGCTTGTCTGTAAAGAAACTCTTCAGCTTCATATGATCTCACTGGTTGAGTGACTGTTTAAGAACTTGAGCTACTGGGGTTTTGTTCAGGAAGTCTTTTTCCATTCCTATATCATGGAAAGTACTTCCTAAATTTTCTTCCAATAGTATTCGAGTTTCTGGTCTTATGTTGAGGTCTTTGATCCATTTGGATTTGAGTGAAGTGCGTGGGAAAATGTGTGGATCAAGTTTTAGTTTCCTGCATGTGGTTATCCAGTTTGTCCAGCACCATTTGTTGAAGATGCTATCTTTGTTCCAGCCTATATTGTTCGGGCCTTTGTCAAATATCAAGTAGCTATAGTTGCTTGACCCCAAATCCGGGGCCTCAAGTCTATTCCATTGGTCTATACTCCTGTTTTTATGCCAGTACCATGCTGTTTTTATTACTATGGCTTTGTAGTGTAACTGTAGATCAGGTATGATGATGCCACCAGAGGTATTTCTTTTGCTGAGGATATGTTTGGATATGCAAGGCCTTCTGCTTTTCCATATGAAATTTGAGATCATTTTTTCCATCTCTGTGAATAACACTGTAGGGATTTTAATTGGAATTGCGTTAAATGTATATATTGCCTTTGGTAGGATTGTCATCTTCACAATGTTAATTCTGCCTATCCATGAGTATGGGAGGTCTTTCCATCTTCTCAAGTCCCCTTCCATTTCTTTTTTTGAGAGTTTTTATATTTTCGTTGTATAGATCTTTTATTTCCTTGGTTAATGTTATTCCAAGGTATTTTTTTTTCTTGCTATTGAAAATGGGATTATGCCCTTTATTTCTTTTTCCATATCTTTGTCATTTGCATACCAAAATGCTACCAAAGTTTGTGCATTGATTTTGTATCCTGCTACTTTGCTATAGGAGTTAATCACCTTCAGGAGTTTTGGGATGGAGTCTCTCTGGTCTCTTACATATATAATCATGTCATCAGTGAATACAGATAACGTAACTTCTTCCTTTCCAAATTGTATCCCTTTTATTTCCTTCTGTCTTATTGCTTGAGCTAGGACTACCAGAACTATATTGAAAAGCAGAGGTGAGAGAGGACATCCCTGTCTTGTTCTCAATGGGAATTCCTCCAGTCTCTCTCCATTAAGTATTATTTGGGCCTTTGGAGCTTTGTATATTGCCTTTATTATGGTAAGATGTGAACCTGTCATGCCGATTCTCTCCAATGTTTTGATCATGAAGTGATGTTGTATCTTGTCAAAGGCCTTTTCTACATCTATCGAAATAATCATGAGGTTTTTATGTTTAAGCTTGTTTATGTGGTGTATTACATTGACAGATTTTTGTATGTTGAACCACCCTTGTGTTCCTGGGATAAATCCTACTTGGTCAAGGTGGATAATGCTTTTGATGTGTTGTTGGATTCGGTTTGCAAGTATTTTGTTCAGGATCTTTGCATCTATGTTCATTAGGAAAATAGGCTGGTACTTTTCTTTTCTTGTGGCATCTCTGCCTGGTTTTGGGATTAGGGTGGTACTAGCTTCATGAAGGAGTTGGGTAGCTTTCCTTGTTCTTCAATTGTGTGACACAGTATTAGAAAGATTGGTTTGAGTTCTTCCATGAAGGTTTGACAAAATTTGGCTGGGAATCCATCTGGTCCTGGACTCTTCTTTTTTGGGAGGTTTTTTATTACTTTTTCAATCTCCATGAGTGTGATGGGTTCATTGAGGTGATTAATCTGCTCTGAGTGTAGCTTTGGTAGAAGATATGTGTCCAGGAATTTATCCATCTCCTCCACATTTTCCAGTTTTGTGGAGTAGATGTTTTTGAAATAAGACCTGATGATTCTGCCAATTTCACTTATGTCTATTGTGATTTCTCCTTTTTCATTTTGAATTTTGATAACTTACAGTCTCTCCTTTTTTTTGCTTCATCAAATTGGCCAGAAGTTTGTCAATCGTGTTTATTTTTTAAAAAAACCAGCTCTTTGTTTTGTCCATTGCCTTAATTTTTTCCTTGGTTTCCAACTCATTAATTTCTGCTCTGATTTTAATTATTTCTTTCCTTCTGAAGCTCTTTGGGTTGGATTTTTCTTGTTTTTCCAATGCCTTTAGGTGGATGGTTAGGCTATTGATTTGGGATCTTTCTGTCTTTTTTATGAAGGCATTGAGTGCTATGAATTTTCCCCTGAGGACTGCCTTTGTTGTGTCCCATTAGTTTTGGTATGATGTGTTCTCATTGTCATTCAATTCCAGGAATTTTGCAATTTCATTTTTTATTTCATCCACTATCCATATATTGTTTAAGGGTGTGCTATTCAGTTTCCAGTTGCCTTGGGATTCTTGGTGGTTTTTTTGTTGTTGATATCTAGGAATATAGCATTATGATCTGATATCATGCAGGGAATTATGTCGATTTTCCTAAATATGTGGAGGCTATCTTTGTGACCCAGTATATGGTCTATTTTAGAGAATGTTCCATGGGCTGCTGAGAAGAATGTGTAGCCAGTGGGTTTGAGATGGAAAGTTCTGTAGATGTCCATTAGATCTAAGTGTTCTATGGTTTTGTTGAGCTCTCTTAATTCCCTGTTGAGTTTCTGTTTGGATGATCTGCCTATTGTTGATAATGGTGTGTTGAAATCCCCAGCTATGATGGTGTTGGTGGTTATTTCTGTTTTATTGTCAAGTAGGTTTTGTTTTATGAATTGTGGTGCCCCTGTGTTTGGTGCATACAGATTTATGATTGTAATATCCTCTTGATGGATTGTTCCCTCGATAAGTAGGAAGTAGCCTTCTTTGTCTTTTTTGATTGTTTTTTTTAAGTCAATTTTATCCAATATTAATATAGCTACACCTGCTTGTTTCTTATTCCCATTTGCTTGGAATATTGTTTTCCACCCTTTCAACCTGAGGAGGTTTCTGTGTTTAGTGGTAAGGTGGGTTTCTTGAAGGCAGCAGATTGAGGGGTCTAATTTTTTGTCCATCCTGTTAGCTTGTATCTCTTGATGGGTGAATTAATGCCATTAATATTTAGGGTGATGACTGTAAGATTTGATTTGATCCCTGCCATGTTGTGGTGGTAGAGGTGTCTTGGTGTTTTCATGGAATTTGAAAATTTTTGTGTCTACTCTGGGTTTTGTTGTTGTGATCTGCTTCTTGTAGGCATTTGTGTTTGGTTATTTGTTTCTTCTCTGTGGAGAATTTCCTGGAATACTTTTTGTAGGTTTGGTTTTGTGTTCATATAATTGTAATGCTGAGTTTTGTCATGGAAAGTTTTCCTTTCACCATCTATTATAAGGGAGACTTTTGTTGGGTGGAGTAGTTTGGATTGGAAGCCATAGTTTCTTAGAGTTTGGAGAGTCTCATTCCAGGCCCTTCTAGTTTTCAGGGTTTCCATTGAAAAGTCTGAAGTAATTCTGATGGGGTTTCCTTTGAAAGTGGTGTGCTGTTTTTCCCGAGATGCTTTTAGGATTTTTTCCTTGGTGTCAATGTTTAGTGTCTTAATGATAATATGTCTTGGGGAGTTTCTCCTTTGGTCTAGTCGGTTAGGAGTTCTGTTTGCTTCTTGTATCTTGATGGGCCTTTCTTTTAAGAGATGGGGGAAATTTCCTTCAATTATTGTGTTAAATAAGTTCTCCATGCCTTTGGTCTGAAATTCTTCTCCTTCTGGTATTCCAATGATTCTGATATTAGGAAGGTTAAATGTATCCCACAATTCACTCATGTTCTGTTCACAGGAACTTTTGAACTTAGTGATATTTTTGGACTCTTGAACTATTTCTTCCATCCTGTCTTCCAGATCAGAGTTTCTATCTTCCACTTCGCTGACTCTATTCTTGAGAGCCTCTAGTGAGTTTTGGACTTATTCAATTAAGTTTGCATTTTCTACTACTTTCCTATGTATCACTTCCATCACTCTGTCCAGCTCTCTTTTCACCTCATTTTCTGATTTTCTTGATGATTCTTGGAAATCATCCTTGCATTTCTTCATGTTTTCATTTAGTATGGCCAGCTGATTTTTAAGGTCCTCTTTTTTTTTCACTCTCCCTCAACTCTCTTAGCTCTCTTTGAATTCCTTCCAGTGTCTTATCATATTGCTCTAGCTTAGTGATGGTAGCATCCATATGATTATCTGTCTTTTGTAGCTTTCCTACAAGTTCTAGCAGTACGTTGGTCAGGGTTGCATTGCTCATAGCTTCCACTTGATGTTCTGATCCTAAACACTCTTCTATGTTTTGATTAGATGTAATCTTTGTTGGACTGGGTGATCTGTCCGGATATTCTTGCATTTTATTTTTCATGTTATTTCTTTTGTGCTGTGGTCTACCCATGTCAGTGTATGGGCAAGTAGGTGGGGGAGCAGCCTGGGCTCTAGCTCAGTGAGAATCCAAGGCAGCCTGGGGCAGTTGCAAGCAGCCTGGATTTTTGCTCTGTCTTGCCAAAGCCGCCTATGTACTTCATGACAGGGGCACCAAAGTTGCCTGAATTCTCACCCAGTAATGCACCAAAGCTGCCTGCCTTTCAGCTTGAAAGGGGACTGAGTTAGCAAGCCCTGAAGTTGCCCACACTCTGGCTGGGAACACTGGGACCTGCAAACAGTCTGCACACTCCTGCTTCATGGGAGTGGGGGATGGGTGGCGACGGACAGGTAGGGGATGGCACCTGAGCTGGCACTAGTGACTCATTGTGGGGTTGTTGGCCCTTGCTGTGTGACTGAGCCTACTGCACGTGCAATTGTAGTGCAGAGGCAGCTGATGCGAGCACTGGATCAGGGCCAGCAGAGGCTGGCTGTTGTGCGCACGATCAGAGCACAACAGCATGGGTTCTGGCAGCTGCCTAATTACGGCAGAGTTGGCCCCCACGGATGCAAACCGAGCACAGCATGACGGGCCAATGCACATGATCAGAGCACAATGGCGGAGGTCCCTGTGTTAGTGCAGCAGGCTGGCAGGCGCACCATGGGCTGGCAGGCGTGCAATCGGAGCACAGCCGCTTGGCGCGCGGGGCGTGGTTGCTGTATGGGGGGGGTAGACTACCCACCCAAGGGGGTATCCGTGATTCCCTATTTTTCCCCACTCTATGCCTTCCCACTAGCAAGAAGACCCTGATAACCCTTAATTTCTTGCCTTTCTTTCCCCGGTATCTGCAGCGCAGCTAGGCGGTCGCCATCTTGGCTGGATTTCCCACCTTTTATATTTTATCATAAGGAGGAAATGCTTCTAAAACTTTTATTTATTTATTTTTATTATTGACAATGGATTTCTTACTGATACATCATGTGTTGATACCCACTTTTCCCTTGTCCCTGCCTCCGTTCCACTGGGGATGCTCCCCAGTGAGGTTGCAGGTATTCCTTATGGGATTATGGTTTATGCCTTGTGGTAGCAGCAGTCAGTTATTTTGGGGGGGAGAGAATGCATATGGTCATGATATCTCAACCTATGGCTCTTACAATCTTTCTACCCTTCTTCCACAAAATTCCCTGAGTCTTGCTGGGTGAATATTAAGTCTGCTTTTTAATAGCTTCTGGATCTCTTGTTTGGTGGGTGTTGAGTATCCTCTAAAAACTTTTAAACTGTTCTTTGAACACTGTATTATTGATGTGGCTTAAATGTTGCTTTATCCTTTTGTAAGGCAAGGAATATATCTCAATTCTTTTTTTATTACTCTTTTCCCATTAGAATGGTTGTGGTAGCCAGCACCCATACATACTTATCCCTTGCTTGGCGAGGAGGAATCATGCAGACCATCTCATGAACTGAGACAGTGAGGTGAAGGAACCACAGCTGGAGCAATGCTAGCCTCCCAAAAATATGTTCAAAATTGTTCCATAAATAGTATATCTTTTTCCTATGTAGTCTCTAATAGAAGCTTAAAATGGATCATTAGCAGGTCATGTGGGTTGAACAACAGGAAATTTCAACCCAGTCATTAATAGCTAATGTTGTGAACTGTAAGCAACTATGCATGAAAGACCACAGGAATGAGGCCAGCAAAACCAGAGTAGGGCAGAGCAGGGCAGTTTTTACTGCATTGGCCTCTCCCTGCTGGTCTAATGGATTTGATACCAGACACAATTAACTGGCTAGTTGACTTTATTAATTTCCTGTGTTAAATAACATATCTCAACAACCTCACATAGCTACATTTCTAATAAATACTTTTGAATTAATTGCTCCTCTTTTCCTATAGTTCATATTATCTTAAATGAGCATAAAATATCTTAAATCTTTTCCACTTGAGGCAGGTAAAAATTTGTTCAATATACTCTATTAAAATTATATTCTCTGACAATCATCTTGTATACAAATTATATAGAAATTGCTCAAGCATCAATACAGGACCAAGGATTTAGCTTAGTTGATAAAGTGTGTGCCTTGCAGACACATGACTCTCGGTTCAGTATCTAGCACTGTATAAATCAGGCACAGTGACACACCTATAGTCTCAACATAAGGGAGGGAAAGGTAGGAAGATCAGAAATTCAAAGTTATCTTCAACTACAGGAGACCCTACCTCAAAACAACAACAACAACAAAATAAAAATAAAAATAACAAGTCAGGATTTGTGGCTCATGCCTTTAATCCCAGCACTTGGGAAGCAGAGGTAGGAGGATCTCTGTAAATTCAAGGTCAGCCTGAGTCTACATGAATTCCAGGTAAGCATGGGCTACAGCAAGATACCCTACTTTGGAAAAGAAACAAAATCAATAGAGGGGTAGAGAGATGGTTTAGTGGTTAACATGCTTGCCTGTGAAGCCTAAGGACCCAGGTCCCATTTCCCAGTACCCATGTAAGCCACATGCACAGGTGGTACATAGATCTGGAGTTAGTTTTCAATGGCTAGCAGCCCTGACATGCCCAGATTTCTTTCTTTGTCTGACTCTCTGTCGCTCTCAAATTAATTTTTTTAAAAAAATTAAAATATCAGTTCCTCCCGCCCAGATGGCAACCGCCTAACTGCACCAAACATCCTTGGGAAAGAAAGGTAAGGCAATAAGGGTTCACTGGGTCTTTTAGGGGAAAGCGATCTCTAATAGATTGACAGTGGGAGGGCACAGAGGAGGGAAAAAAAGGGAATTGCTGATTCCCTCCCTCTGGGGTAGCCCACCAGTCCCCAAGTCCCCCACCCAAGCAGCCATCCTACCCGCAGTTCCAGCTTCAGGATATTCCTACCCTCTTTGTAGGAAAGGGGACCCAGGCCAACATAGTTCCACTTGCCTCACTGCACAGGGGTGATCGCCCTGCTACTCCCACCCATGTGTGACCTTGGGCAGGCTATGCCCACTGGTCCACTGGAGCTCAGGCTCCTTAGGTCCATTTGCCTACCAAATGTATGCCACAGATCCCCATTTGTGGAAGCTTAGCCTGCTCTGTCCATTTGCCCACTTACTGCTCTGGCCACCACCTATTCACTCTCAAGCTTAGGTCCATTCCACCTGCCCACAGTCCCATTCCACCTGCCCACATGAGCTCAAGATCATTCTGCCTATCCTCCTGCACCAGCTCAGATGCAAGCCTCTGCCTGTCTGCCATGTCAGCTGACTGCCAGTGTCCTGTTGTGCAGGAGCTCCAACTGCTTCTGTGTCCCAGTGCTCCACCACACAAGAGTTCTGGCTGCTTCAATGCTTCATGCTTCAGCATCCCTCTGAGCCTAAGTGCAGGCAGTGTTGGTGCATCACCACTTGAGAACTCAGGCAGCTTTGACACCCCTGTCATGCAGGAGCTCAGGGTGCTTTGGCATTGTGCCAAGTGTGAGCTCAGATTGCTTGGCATCTGCCTCAGGCTGCTTCAGCTTCCCAGTGTGATTGAGCTCAGGCTGATCCACCCACCCACATGTTAGCTCAAAACCACTCAGCCCATCTGCTTGCCTGCCGGCTAGACCAGGCCAAGTCCCCCAAGAGACACCACTTCCCCCACCCATGGAGACCACAGTCCTACTCTTCCTGCCCATACACTGTGATGGGCAGACCACAATGCAAAAGAAATAACATGAAAAATCAAATGCAAGTAAATACAGTTGGATCACCCAGTCCTACAATGACATCTCTATCAAAACATAGAAGAGGCATTAGGACCAGATCACAAAAATGAAGCTATGAGCAATGCAACCCTGACCAAGCTACTGGTAGAACTTGCAGAAAAGCAACAAAGGACTGATAACTGTGTGGATGCTGCAGTCACTAGACTAGACCTAATAGATAAGAAAATGGAAGGAGCTCAAAGACAGGTAAGAGATATGAAAGACAGTGGAAAAAAAAAAAAAGGACCTCAAAAATCAGCTGGCAATGCTAAATGAAGACATAAAGAAATGCAAGGATGAATTCCAAGAAGCATCAAGAAAATCAGAAAATGATGTGAAAAGGGAGCTTCACAGAGGGATGGAAACTATACATAGAAAAGTAGTAGAAAATGCAAACCTAATTGAACAAGTCCAAAACTCTCCAGAAGATCTCAACCATAGAGTGAGCATGTGAAGGATAGAAACTCCAATCTGGAAGACAAGATGGAAGAAACAGTTTGAGAGTTCAAAAGTTTCAATAGGTTCAAAAATTTCTGTGAACAGAACATGAGGGAATTGTGGAATACCCTTAAACATCCTAATATTCAAATCATTGGAATACCATAAGGAGAAGAAATTCTGACCAAAGGCATAGAGAACTTGCTTAACAAAATAATTGAAGAAAACTTTCCCACTCTCAAAAGAAAGACCCATCAAGATCCAAGAAGCTAACAGATCTCCAAACAGTTTGAACCAAAGGAGAAACTCTCCAAGACATATTGTCATTAAGACTCTAAAAACTTGCACCAAAGAGAAAATCCTAAAAGGAGCTATGGGTCCCGTTCCACCATGGTGGGGAACCAACTGCTCTTGATTTGGCTAACTGATCCCCTCAGTGGAATGGGACCCATAGCTGGAGCTGGGAAACAAGTCAGAACCATATCCAAACATGAACCCACTCTCCATTATCAAGCTACCACAAATCATGGGCTACAAGAGGACCTACACCTATTAAATTCTCTATAAAAAAAATAAGAGTTATCCCATTTGTCTGATGCTAACTTTACTCTCCTTTGGAGAATCTGTTTCTCTTTTTCAGATAGATGCAGATCATAAGGAGAGAACTACCCCATCATACTCAAAAGGGCCCCAGCTGAAACTAAGAATAATTGGTGAAACAAGCAAGGGTTCTGTTTTCTTGGTGAACCTGGTACCAGCACAAGGGTGAAGGAGATCAACATAGAGAACAATCAACTCCTACCAAATCAGATATCCAGAGACCCAGAGGCTCCCAACACCTCATCATTGAAGCAGACCAAAAATGAACCCAACATGGCTTAGGGGAATGTTGCCGAAGAGGGGGTGTAAAGAATGTCAGAGCCACATGTTGGGTCATAATATGCAGAGTCATTTCTCCTACCCATAACTGTGGGCTAACGCCACAATGCATGACCCATATACCTCAACAAGGAGGGGCCAGGAGGAGGGGGTAGGACGTGGATGAGCCTAACAATGTTACCAACTTGACTGTATTCACTGAGTACAAAACTAATTAATAAAAAATTAAATAATTTCAAAAAAATTTAAATATTGTGTGGTTTTGGGGTTTAAGCTAATTTATGTGGTGTATTATATTGACAGATTTCCATATGTTGAACCACCCCTGCATCCATTCCTGGTATGAAGCCTACTTGATCAAGGTGTTTTTGCTGTGTTGTTTGATTCGGTTTGTGAGGATTTTGTTCAGCAGCTTTGCATCTAAGTTCATCAGGGAAATAGGACTATGTATGGCTTGCTTTCTTTCTTTCTTTCTTTCTTTCTTTCTTTCTTTCTTTCTTTCTTTCTTTCTTTTTGGCATTTCTGCCTGATTTTGGTATTAGGTAGATACTAGCTTCATAGGAGGAGTTTGAGAACTTTTCCTGTTCTCTGATTCTGGCACAGTTTGAGAAAAATTGGTTTCAGTTTTTCCATGAAGGTTTATTAGAATTCAACTGAGAAGCCATCTGGTCCTGGACTCTTCCTTTGGGGGGTGGTTTTTGATTACCTATTAAATCTCAATGGGTGTGATAGGTTTGTTTAGGAAATTAGTCTGCTCTGTGTTTAGCTTTGGTAGGTGGTATATATAATTCATCCATTTCCTCCGTATTATCCAGTTTTGTGGAGTACAGATTTTTGAAATAAATTCCTGATGATTCCCCCAATTTCACTTATGTCTCCTGTATCTCTCTCCTTTTTCATTCCTAATTTTGATAATTTGAAGTCTCTCTCTATTTATTTATTTATTTGATCAAATTGGCCAGGGGTTTGTCAATCTTGTTTAATTTTTTTCAAAGAACCAGTTCTTTGTTTTCTGAGTTTTCAGTTCATTAATTTCTGCTCTGATGTTAATTATTTTTTTCATCTGGAACTTTTGGGTTGGATTCCTTTTACTTTTCCAGTGCCTTTAGGTGGATGGTGAGGTTACTGATTTGTCTTTTTTATAAAGGCATTTGATGCTATGAATTTTCCCCTGAGAAATGCCTTCATTGTGTGCCATAAGTTTTGGTATGATGTTTTCTCATTGTCATTCATTTGCATAAATTTTGTAAATTCATTTTTTATTTCATCCACTACTCATTTATTATTTAAAAGTATTTTGTTCAGTTTCCAGGAGCCAGTGGGATTCCTAGTGCATCTTTTGCTGTTAATTTCTAGCAATACAGCATTTTGATCTGATATCATGCAGGAAATTATGTTGATCTTCCTAAATATATGGAGGCAGGCTTGTGACCCAGTATATGATCTATTTTAGAGAATGTTCCATGGACTGCTGAGAAGAATGTGTAGTCTGTGGATTTGGGGGAGAATGTTCTGTAGATGTCTGTTAGGTCTCATTGATTTATGCTTTTGTTGAGCTCTCTCACATCACGGTTGATTTTCTATTTGGATGATCTATCTATTGCTGATAATTGATTATTGGAGTCTCTGACTATGACAGTGTTGGTGATTATTTCTGTTTTATAGTCAAGCAGGTTTTGTTTTACGAATTGTGGAGCACCTGTGTGTGGTGCATAAACATTTATGACTGTGATATCCTTTTGTTGGATCATTCCCTTGATAAGTAGGAAGTGACCTTCTTTGTCTTTTTTTATTACTTTTGGTTTGAAGTCTATATTATCCTATATTAGTATATCTATGTCTGCTTGTTTCTTATTCCCACTTGCTTGGAATATCATTTTCCACCCTTTCACCCTGAGGAAATATCTGTCTTTAATGGTAAGGTGTGTGTCTTGAAGACAACAGATTGAGGGGTATAATTTTCTGATTCACCCTGTTATCTTATGTCTCTTGATGGGTGAATCAAGGCCATTAATATTTATGGGAATGACTGTGAGGTTTGATTTGATCCCTGCCACATTATGGTGGTTTATGTGGTTTTGTGTTTTATTGGACTTTGTAGGTTTTTTTGTGCTTTCTTTGAGTTTGGCTATTGTGATCTTCTTCTTGTAGGCACTTGAGGTTGATTATTTTATTCTTTTGTGTGGGGAATTTCCTAATCACTCTTTGCAGGTTTGGCTTTGAGTTTACATAGTGGTAAAGCTGAGTTTTATTGTGAAAATTTTTCTTTCACCATCTATTATGAGAGATACTTTTTCTGGGTAGAGTAGTTTGGGTTGGAAGCCATAGATTCTTCGACTTTTCAGTGTTCCATTCCAGGCCCTCCTAGTTTCAGGGTTTCCATTGAGAAATCTGAAGTAATTCTGATGGGGTTACCTTTAAAATTAATGTGTTGTTTTTCCCTAGATGCTTTTAGGATCTTCTCTTTGGTATCAATGTTCAGAGTCTTAATGACAATATGCCTTGGAAGCTTTCTCCTTTGGTCCAGTCTGTTTGGAGTTCTTTTAGCTTCTTGTAACCTGATGACCCTATCTTTTGAAAGAGGGGGACATTTTTCTTCAATAATTTTGTTGAATAAGTTCTCCATGCCTTTGGTCTGGAGTTCTTCCCCTTCTAGTATTCCCATGATACAAATGTTAAGACGTTTAAGGATATCCCTCAGTTCCCTCATGTTCTGTTCACAGAAATTTTTAAACTTATTGAAACTTTTGGATTCTTGCACTGTTTCTTCTATTTTGTCTTCCAGATCTGAGTTTCTATCTCACACATAGCTGATTCTATTTTTGAGAGCTTCTATAGAATTTTGGGCTTGTTCAATTTGGTTTGCAGTTTCTACTACTTTTCTATGTATAGTTTCCATTCCTCTTTAAAGTTCCCTTTTCATGTCATTTTCGAATTTTCTTGATGCTTCTTGGAATTCATCCTTGCATTTATTTATGTCTTCATTGAACTGAGCCAGCTGGTTATTTAGGTTCTCAATTTTTTTTCACTCACATTCAGATCATTTAACTGTCTTTGGACCTCTTCAGGTTCTTATTTAGTAGATCTAGTCTAGTGATGAAGGCACTCAGACAATTATCAGACATTTCTTGCTTTTCTGAAAGTTCTCCCCATTGTTTGGTCAGTGATGCATAGCTTGTAACTTAAATTTGGGGTTCTGATCCTAATGTCTCTTCTATGTTATTGATTAGATACATCCATTGTGGAAATGGGATTGTATTGGACAGGCAGTTCTCAGAGGAAGAAATACAAAATAAATACCTCTTCTACTGTTGGTGGGAATGTAAGATGGTACAACCACTTTAGAAAGCACTATTCAGAGTCCTGAAAAGGATGACTTTAGAGTTACCCACAGACCCAGTTATTCCCTTACAGGGTATTAATCCTAAAAGCTCCATGCCTCACTTCAGAGAGCTCAACCATGTTTATAGCTGCTCCATTTGGAAAAGCTAGGAGCTGGAATCAATGCAGATGTCCATCATTAGATGAATTGATAACCAAGATGTGATACATCTACATGAAGGGAGTCTGCGCAGCAGTAAGAAAAAAATAACAAAATGAAATTTGAAGAAAAATGGTCATACCTGGAATAGATCATTCTCAGTGAACTCAAGCAATCACAGGAAGATAATTGGCACATAGTCTCACTCAGTTATAGCTCCTAACCTGCATTTACATTTGAATCTGACATACCTAATAAGCATCTTGAGGACCAGACAATAGAGTGGATGGGGTGGGAGGGGAGAGTAAAGGTGGGGAAAGGGGACATAAAGCTGGATCCAAGTGGCAATTGTACCATAAAATTCTACATTCTGAAAGACAGTCTAAATGCTTGATCCTTCACCTGGCCCTTACAGGGAACACCTGAATCACAAGACTCTGGAGAAGGTTTGATGAAGACTGAACTCAATCTTCTTTTTCTCTCTCTCTTTCTCTCCCACTTCTTTCTATCTCTTTTACATTACTTATCTTTTTCTTCCTTCTCTTCTTGGGCACTGACCTGTAACTCCCAGTACCAGCATGTGACCAACATCCACAATGAGCTGTTGATCAAAGACATCTACAAGGTTTCCCAAAAGAATACAGATTTCTGTCAGAGTACTTGATGACCCACCAAAGGTTAGTGGTAAGACCCTACTGCTGAAGACATCACATGCTGTTGGTACATTACATGGAGTGACCTTGCTGGAATCTGGAAGAGAGTCAGTCCCCAAGACAGCTTGTCAAGTGTCAGAAAGTGCTACAAGTGTGACTGGGGGAAAATGAACAACAACTGTCCAAGAAACTTGTGGTATAAGCTACTCAGCAGCAAACAACATGGTGTGATGCTCACACAAATGCAATAGTGGCACTTAGCCATGTTGGAAAACCAACTGCTCTTGATTTAGCTAACTGATCTGCTCAGTGGAACAGAACCCATAGCTGGAGCTGGGAATCAAGTCAGAACTATATCCAAAAATGAACCTGCTCTCCATTATCAAGTCCCCACCAATTGTGTGCTATAAAAGGAACAACGTCTATTAAATTAAAAAGAACAAAGGTTATCCCATTTATCTGGTGCTAACTTCACTCTCAGAGAATTTACTTCTCTTTTTCAGATGTATGCAGATTCTAAGGAGAGAACCAGACCAGCCCATCACACCTCAAAAGGGCCCCAGCTGAAACTAAGAGTAATTGGTGAAATGAGCAAGACTACTGCTTTCTTGGTGAATAGTGTACAAGGGTGAAGGAGATAGATACAGAGAACACTCAACTTCTCCTAAACCAGATATCCAGAGACACAGAGGCTCTCAAGACCTTATCACTAAAGCAGACCTAAAATGAAACCAACATGGCTCAGGAAATTTGCAGAAGAGGGGGTAGAAAGAATGTTAGAGCCACATGTCAAGTCATTATACCCAGAGACATTGCCTCTTACTCATAAATGATGGCTCACCCCACAAAGCATGATGCATATTCCCTAATGGGGAGGGTCCCTATAGAGGGAGGAGTACAGGGAGGAGGCTAAAGATGGTACCATCATGACAGTATATACTGTGCACATAACTAATAAGAAAAGAAATAGGAAAAAAATAAATAAAATATCAATAGAAAGAAACTAAACAAAGTATAAACAGTAAAAATACTTGAAAAGGCACAACACTAGATGAGGTAAATAAGCCCATAAAAAATACTTGATATTGGTCATTGGGCAAACATGTTAAAACCACAGTTCTGCACCACTAGCTGCATAGTAGAATGGTTATAATTCCAGAGATTAACCAAGTGTTAGGGAAACTGTGAAGTGAAATAGGCATATTCCTCAGCAGTACCATGTTCTAGAGTAGTTGGTCCATTTCTTCAAAGCATTAAACATATACAGCAACACTAGAAGACCCAGCTAGTATGCCCGCGCCCCCCCCCCAGGTATTTAATCCAAGAAAAATGAGAACTATGTCTTTACAAATACTTGTATAATAATGTTCTTAGTAACTTCATATAATTAACAGTTTAAAATTGAAAACAACACAAATACTTATCAATAGATGAATGGAGGGTTGGGTGGATGACTCGCTGGATAAAGACACTTGCTTAGAATGCCTGCTGGCTCCTGTTCAGTACCCTAGTATCCATGCAGAGCCAGATGCTCAAGTTGATGCATGTCTCTGCAGTTTGTTTGCTCTGGAAAAAGGCCCTGTGCCAATGTTCTCTGTCTCTCCCTCCCTCCATTTTTCTTTTTCTTTTTGCAGGCAACTAAGCAGAAATATTAGAAAAATAAATTAGTGGGGCTGGAGAGATGGCTTAGCAGTTAAGGCATTTGCCTGCAAAGTCAAAGGATCCTGGTTTGATTCAAGTAAAGAACTCACCACCAAGCAGTACCAGGAAACAAGGTAAGAGGAAGGGACTCCTCTGTCCCAGAGCTTCCTTACATAAAGTTCCCCTCTGATAGGGACACCAACTCTGGGGGAAGGGCTTACTCTGGAGGAATGAGTTCCTTCAGTTAATCCTTTCTGGAGGCAAGCTCAGAGGCCCAACCAAGAGGAATGCCTATGGATTTCTAACCAGTATCAAGTTGACAATAGAAGTCAACCATCTCAGAGACATTGCTCTTTACATGTTGGAGAGAGAACAATATGAAAATAGTAAGATCGTGATGTTCCTACTCAGGCTGAACCCTAGTGATTTCAAGCAAGAATGGAATTCCATCAGTCATTCAACATGACAAAAGGAATTTGAAAATAGCAATATGTGTGCAGGGCAAGAAGTGAGATTAAATCATTTTCTCTGGTGGTTTCATAAAACTCGAATCTATGATGTCAACCAGATTCTGTTACAACTTCTAAACTTCTTCCACATCAACTATTCATCTTGAGCCTCTGTATTTGCTTATCCCATGGCCTCTATAACATCTAATAATTTTGTGGTTTCAAAATCAGAAGAATATGCTCATAGTCAAATGACTTTTGACAATGGTGGCAGTGTCAATTAAGACTTGTGGAAAAACTGGCATCTAACTGAAGAAGGACACTAGATCCTCATTCTCAGCACTTATAAAATCAACTCACAATGGCTTATATGCAAGATCCAAAACTGTAAACAATCCTAAGAAAGCAGAGAGGGAAGTGTTCAAATGCATTGGTATAGATGAAGATTTTTTTGGTATAGAAGCTAAAGTGTAGAGACAATAATAGAAAAGTGGAAATATATTTAAAAAATATTTCAGGGGGTGGAGAGATGGTTTAATGGTTAAGATGCTTGCCTATGAAACCTAAAGACCCATGTTTGATCTTTCTTCAGAACCCACAAAAGCCAGATGCACAAAAGGTGAGGCAATTACAAAGCTGCCCATGCCCACTAGGTGGTGCAAGATTCTGGAGTTTAATTGTAGTGGGAAGTGTACCAATTTCCTCTCTACAAATGAAATAACAGTGAAGAGACAAAGCACAGAAATAGAGGAAATATTTTTAATCTGCACATTTGACAAGAAGTCGATATACAGAATCTATAAGAAGTTCAAGCAACTCAATAGCCAAAAAGAAAAAAGAAGTAAACTAGAGATGTGCTAAAGATATGAGTTCTCAAAAGCAGTTAAATTCATGACTAACAGATGTGTGAAAAATGTTCAACATCAAGAATCACCCAGGGAATGCAAATCAGTACCACAATGAGGTATCATTTCACCTCAATAAGAATGTCTTTTGTCTAAAAGAGTAAATAAAGAAATGGACTTTGAACTACCCCACTGACATGTGGTATATACACAGTTATTCAGCAATAAAAATGGATAAACCCTTAACATTATGGTTACCTGGAGGGAGCATGAGAATATGATGTACCCAGAAATGCAAACATTATGTGATGTATCACACTGTGTAATTTAATAAAGTTGAGATCATTTCATAGAAGTACATAATAGAATAATGTTATCCAGAGGCTGTGGAGAATGGCTGAGAGTACTGCATGGGAGTGACTTTTGTCAATAGGTATAAGATCATTATTTAAAGGGAGAAATAAATTCCAATGCTTTCTCATATAGAATAAATAAGTTAAAGTATTTCATATTTCAGCATCAGTACAATAGAGAATTTTGAAATTATCATCACAAACAAATCACAAATATTTGTGAGATCAATATACTAGATATGTTGATCTTATCATTAAATACATGTATTGAACCATCACACTACAACCCATAAATACATATACTTACTTGTCAATTAGTTCAATAAAACAAAAATCAGAAAAACTCATATATGAAAATACTATTTTGACGAAAGTTTATGCATATTTGAGAGTGAACACAATAATGTGTCTCCAAAATAATAGCATTAGATATTGATATATCAACTGCATTAAAGGAAAATCCAGTAGACTATTAGTTATTATGTATAGCATTTTTATAAATGAGACATTATTGTGTAGAATGATAATGCACAGCAATAATCATATTCCATTTAAAAAAAATTTTCTCATTGCTTTTCTCTTGCTATGTGATATGGGTACATACTTTCTGTGCATGTTAGTATCCTTTCATTTTTTAGAGGTAAATATGAGAAAATTACTTTGATTGAGTCATATCTTTTTGGTGGTTTTCCCTTTATTTTCTTTGGTTAATGTACAGAATTAAAAAAGATCAATATCCCTCATCTTTTGTGTGACCTTCATTGCATTGGTGTATTTACTGATAAAACTAGTTGGTCAGCTGAAATTTAATTTCAAGTTCTTTGAAAATGCATGTCATTCTGTTCTCTGCTATGTCAGGCGATTGACCCAGTAGTAGCCAGATAAAAGTGTGTATGTACCTCTGCATGCATTGTAATCTTTCCCAGTGTGGAAAATGAAATTCACAGGCGTAATTATCGCTACTAACAATTACTGCTCTGAAAATTTTTATTTTCATTAGTGCCTATTACATCGTATTTGCAGAACAAAAGAAAGTTCTTGTTGTAGATTTCATTTCTAAATTCTATGAGCCTTATTTTTTTGGTTTACATGTGGTCAAAACATAGTATGTTTCTCTTCCTTTTCTCTGTTACATATGAAAAATAGGTGATAGCATCAGGGTCATTGTCATTCACTTATTAAGCATTTGAGCATCGATTGGAGATATTGAACCTTTGATAAGAAATATAGTGGCATAAAAAGGGGAAAAAGAATACCCAAACATGCACAGTTTTGTTTTAGATTCAGTGTTGATGAGAATGTGGTTAAATTGACAATAGATTACATAGTAATGGTGGGCGTTTAATTCATTTCACATTTTTAGTCATGAATTTAGCAATGCCAGTCAACATGTACATAAAATTTGGTCTAGGAAGTTTATGGTTAGGAATTGATATCATGAATGAACTTGGCATATTCAAAGATACAATGGTGATTACTAAATTATTACTGGATTTGGTAAAACAACATAAATAACCTAAATGTCCATTTAGAAGGGATTGGTTGACTGAACTAATTTTCGTGAATGGCAGTTTAGAAGATAGCTGTCGGTGAGCTGATAAAGATATGTGGCAACCATGAATATTCAACTACACATCAATGCCCATACTTGTATATATACAGAGGTGCAGAGGAAATAATTGTAAAGGTGAAACTTTCTACTTTTCCTCTATATTAATGCATTTCTTTTTATTTGTGAGAGAGATAGAGGGGGGGAGAGATAATAGGTGCACTAGGGTCTCTAGTCACTGCAAAAGAACTTCAGAAGCATGCATCATGTTGTGAATCTGCCTTTATGTGGGTACAGGGGAATTGAACTTGGGTTGTTAGACCTTAACTGCTGAGCCATCTCACTAGCTCTCAAAATTCATATTTCAGTAGTCTAAAATTTTTTTTTAATTTTTTTTATTTATTTATTTGAGAGCGACAGACACAGAGAGAAAGACAGATAGAGGGAGAGAGAAAAATGGGCGCGCCAGGGCTTCCAGCCTCTGCAAACGAACTCCAGACGCGTGCGCCCCCTTGTGCAGCTGGCTAACGTGGGACCTGGGGAACCAAGCCTCGAACCGGGGTCCTTAGGCTTCACAGGCAAGCGCTTAACCACTAAGCCATCTCTCCAGCCCAGTAGTCTAAATTTTTAATTAAAGTCAATATCATGGACCACCTGTAGAAACAATGCAGAAGAAGAAAAAAATGGTTGTAATAGGAACCACTCAATCATGAGGAAAAATTGAGAATAGTTACAGAAACTTGATCAGTCAGTAATAAAAATCAATTGGGAGACTATGTATTGTTTATTACATGTATTTCATACATAGCATTAATATGAGAAAAATGAATTTTATCTTTCTTAGTGGTAGTGAGGAAAAATAAGTTCCAAGCTTTTCTTACACATTACAGATGTTTATTAACTGAAAGTCAACTTTTCACACACTTATATGAAGATATTCATTGATAAAAGTGTAGCATTTAAACTTTATATGTATATATACATATATATACACACATATGTATATATATGTATACATATATTTTGAGTTTTATATTTATATCTGTATCTATATATCTATATCTATCTATCTACCATCTATCTATCTGTATGCATATAAATTCTAGATTTGTCCTGTATTTTGTTTCCTGTCAAATGATTTGCTTTTTCACAGATACAATTTTGTCATCTCTGTTTAGAATGGATAATCATAGAAAAATTGGGCCTATAAAACCAGTGTAAATTATTTATAAGTCCTTTATGGTAAAAGCAAGTTCCTTTAGATTTGCTTTGTGTACTTCTGGAGAACAGAAAACCCAGAATGTAATGATGCAAACCTCCAAGAAGATAAAGCTACTTTATATAGTTCCAGAGAAAAACCCAGGACTATGAGTGGGACATTCAGAGAGGAAGATTTGAATCAGAATGATAAATACTTTCCTAAAAATTACAATTGTTAATAAACTGGGTAAAATCCTAAAATTCTAATCTCATTCAGAAGCTCAGCTCTGGTGTGGCCACCTCCCCTCTCCTTTCTTCTGCCCAGCAATAACACATGGGGTAGTTGAATCTACCATAAGCTACCAGTCTTGATGTCTAGGTTAATCTACAGAAAGGATCTATTTGGTCAACATATCTTCCTACCTTTTTGAGCATTTTAAAATTCTTCTGATAAAGGTATAGTAACACCTAGGTTCTGATGAACATGACAAATACTAAGCGACATTTCCATTTCTGAACCAAATATTCACTTATCAGTCTATTGTGCTTTAAAAAGTAGTAAAATATTATGAAACAACTTTAAAGACTTTTAAATAAATTATTAAAGTATTTACATATTCATATTCGTGTTTACTAATGGTGCCACCCTGTGACTATCTAAAAGATGGTCTATGAATTTTCCCCTGAGGACTGCCTTCCAAAAAAGCACCACATAGTCTTACTCATTTACAGCACCTAACCTGAATCTACCCAAGATACCTTACATACCCAGCAAGCATCTCGTGGACTAGACACTACGATGGGGGGGAAGGAGGGGAGGGCAACGAAGAGGTGAGAAACACAAATCTAGACCCAAACAGCAATGGTACCATAAAATTCTACTTCCTAAAAGGCAGACCAAATAGCTGAACCTTCATCAGGCCCTTAGAGGGAACACCTAAACCACAAGACACTGGAGAAGGTGTGATGAAGACTAACCTTAATCTTCTACAGCTTCCAGCCCTCCCTCTCCCTCTCCCTCCCCCACCTTCTCTTCTCTCTAGTTTTGTATATTAGTTATCTTTTTCCTCCTTTTCTTAGTGAGCACTGACCTGTAACTCCCAGTACCAGCAGGTGGCTATCATCCACAGTGAGCTTTTGATCAGAGAGACCTACAACATTTCCTAAAAGAAAGACAGATTTCTGTCAGCATACTTGCTGACCCACCAAAGGTTAGTGGTAAGACCCTACTGCTGAAGACACCTTATGTGGTTGACAGGTAAAATGGAATGGCATGGCTGGAAGTTGGAAGAGAGTCAGTCCCCAGATAGAGCGTCTAGTGCCAGAAGGTGCTACATGGGTGACTGGGGGAAAATGACTGTATTTGTTGAATACAAACTAATTAATAAAAAAAAATTAAAAGATGGTCTATGATCACAGATGTTGCAGATTTATTGAGGAAATTTCTAAAACATTTTTCAGACTTTTTGTCTCTTTTTCCTCTGTTTTTCTCCTCTCATTCCACTCCAGCATCTATACCACATAGAGTGGATTGAATTTTTTTTTAATCTTCAAAAAAGAGGCAATTTCAGTGTGACCCAAAGTAAAAGGGAGCTAGCATGCTCCTGGGGTGGACAACAGATGCAGTCCCACTACCTGGTGATGTTGCCACTCAGGTGTTTGCTGCTGAATTGCTAGAGTAAGTCAGGAATGCTTATCATGATAGTCATCTAATTTATTATATGAAACCAATATTTTACATTGAGGCACATTAATAACTGAAATACACATTGTATTCTTTTCTTCTTTCTTTCTTTCTTTTTTTGTTTTTGAGGTAGGGTCTCGCTCTAGCCCAGGCTGACCTGGAATTCACTATGTAGTCTCAATCAAGGTAGTCTCAAACTCTTGGCAATTCTCCTACCTCTGCCTCCTGAAGACTGGCATTAAATGTGTGTGCCACCATGCCCAGCTTTGTATTATATTCTTTTGAAAAATGTTTACACTCACTATGAATTGCAACACAGATTTATTTTGCTTATTCACCATCATCTGATTTTGAAGCATGAAATAGGATACTTTTCCCAAATTAATATATTATATTTGATTCTTATTACAATGTAAGCCACATTTTCTATTTATTTCTATTTATTTGCCTTCAAAATAAGACTGGCCATATAAAACAAATGTTGGCCCAGGAAAAACATCCTCAGTTCAGAGTAAGTGAAATGGTAGTATGTTGTAAAACATTAACATTACTTGAGTGCTAACTAGGTGCCAAGTCCTACAATAATGGTGTGTATATTATCTTATCAACCTTTGATACAACCATTTGGAGTAGATTGTATTAATGTAATGTTCACATTAAGGCACAAGTTGAATGTTAAAAAAAAAAAAAATACTAGCCCAAACTATGGAACAACTTCCTTGTCTGTACAACAGACTGGAGATAGACTAGAGATAAGTAAATTTTCAGAAGTGACTGTGGGAGCTGGGCATGGGGATGTATGCTTTTAATCCCAACACTCAGGAGGCAGAGGTAGGAGGATCACCATGAGTTCAAGATCACCCTGAGATTAAGTAGTGAATTCCAGGTCAGCCTGGGCTACAGTGAGATCCTACCTTGAAAAATAAAACAAAACATACAAACAAACAAAGAAGAAATGACTGTAGGAGTCATAGACCTATTATATCTGGTAGTGAGAGAAAGAAATGGTGTGCCAATGAGTCAGTTTTAGCTTTGGTGATACTGCCTCAATAGTCATTAAGAAGGCTTGTTCCCTGAGGAGATAGATGGTAGTGTCAGAAAAGTGCTTGTTGTGAAAGCAAGATCTGAGATTGATCTCAAGTACCCATGGTGTAGAAGCAGATACGTGTAATCGTAGTGCAGATGAAGCAAGTTACGGGGGGAAAGGGTTTATTTTAGGCTTACAAATCCCCAGGAAGTTTTACCATTGTGGAAAAAGCTAGTTCACTTCAGTATATACAACAGAGAGAAAAAATAAAACAAACAAACAAACAAAAATCCCAGTAAGGATGAAGAGCCAGAGCTCAAACTGCTCTTTATACACTTCAGTGTTATACTAAAAGAGCAGCCACCAGCAAAATGTCCTTCAGCAGGCTGCTGGAGATTTAAGTTGAAAGCTTAATCAAAATGCCTCAGGCTATGGGGAACATACATTCACATTCAAACCACTACTTATAATAAATATATTTATCACCTCAAAAACTTAAAATATTTAAAATGATATCTGCCCTCTTAATAAATTTGAAAGTGTTGAATAGCTTACTGTCAGCTATGTTTTATTCTGCAAGTCATTTGAATGTATTCTATTAAGAATTATTACCCTATTAAGAAATATATCTCAAAAAAAAAAAAAGGCAAAGTAAAATAAAAGAGAAAAATCCTCCTGTTCCTATTCTTTAAAGGAGACTAGGGAAAAGACCTGGCATTAGGATTACAGAGAGATGAGTTTAATGCTCCACTATATCTGTGATGTTACTCTAGACAGGTTATGTTACATTGGTATTGGATTTTCTTAAATTTTAATGTGATTTAACTCTCAAAATTTAATTTTCACCTTTATAAATTAATAAAATATGAAAGAGGATATTTCTTTAGCTAAATTATCTGTTTTAATTTTTTTTAATTTTTATTAGCATTTTCCATGATTATAAAAAAATATCCCATGGTAATTCCCTCCCCTCCCACTTTCCCCTTTGAAATTCCATTCTCCATCATATTACCTCCCCATCAGAATCATTGTACTTACATATATATAATATCAACCTATTAAGTACCTCCTCCCTTCCTTCCTCTTCCCTTTATGTCTCCTTTTTAATTTACTGGCCTCTGCTACTAAGTATTTTCATTCTCACGCAGAAGCCCAATCATCTGTAGCTAGGATCCACATATGAGAGAGAACATGTGGCGCTTGGCTTTCTGGGCCTGGGTTACCTCACTTAGTATAATCCTTTCCAGGTCCATCCATTTTTCTGCAAATTTCATAACTTCATTTTTCTTTACCACTGAGTAGAACTCCATTGTAAAAATGTGCCACATCTTCATTATCCACTCATCAGTTGAGAGACATCTAGGCTGGTTCCATTTCCCAGCTATTATAAATTGAGCAGCAATAAGCATGGTTGAGCACGTACTTCTAAGGAAATGAGATGAGTCCTTCAGATATATGCCTAGGAGTGCTGTAGCTGGGTCATATGGTAGATCAATGTTTAGCTGTTTTAGGAACCTCCACACTGATTTCCACAATGGCTGGACCAGATTGCATTCCCACCAGCAGTGTAGAAGGGTTCCTCTTTTTCCATATCCCCGCCAGCATTTATGATCATTTGTTCATGATGGTTAAGATGGCAGTGTAGGTACCGCGCCAAAGCAGCTGTTTTAATATTTTTAATAATATTTTTAAATTGCACACTTACATATAAATTCATTACTTTTCAGAAGTAAAACATTCATTGAGTTCTATCAAAGTTCTATTGTCACAATATCCTTAGTTCAAGGACCCTTTAAAAAAAAAACCTATGTAGTTAAACACTTATTTGTTTAAGAATTTTGTTCAGCATGTCGTGAGGCTAGATTCATCTGATAAAACTTATAAAACTTGCCCATAGGTTGAAACACAAGGGGAATGCTCTAAAACATTTAACAGAGCTGTACAGTCTCATTCTCCAGAGCTGAAAAAGAATAAGCTCAGACATTCTTTACCAACAGGAGCTTCATGGGCTATGGGAGGCTTCATGTGTATCCCTGATAATCCTGTACACATAAACATACCAATTAAAAGCAAATAATCAATGTCATTTAAATGTGTGATCAGTCGAGTTGACTGGAGGAAACAGTTCCCAGAGAAGTAGTGAACATTATTCCTGAATGTATTGGAGAGAGTGCTTCTAGAAGGACTTAGCATTTAAATGATGATGATGATGAGGAGGAGGAGGAGGAGGAGGAAAAAGAAAATACTTTATATGGATACATCACATGTTGGTACCATCTTTTCCCTTCTCTCTGCCTTCATATCACTGGGGTCCCTCCTCAGTGGGGTTGGTGGTATTCCCCATGGGGTTGTAGGCTATGCATTGTGGAAGTAGCAGTCAGGTACTGGGGGGGGGGGGCAATGCCTCTGGTTATGATGTCCCAACCTGTGGCTCTACCATCTTTCAGCTCCCTCTTCTGCAAAATCCCCTGAGCCTTTGTGGATGTGTTTCAAATATTTAATTTAATTAAGTTATGAGCGAGGGAGAGAGAGAGAGAGAGTGACCGAATAGGTGTATCAGAGCCTCCAGCCACTGCCAAATTACTTCAGACTCATGTGACATCTTGTGCATCTGGCTTACATATGTCCTGGGGAATCAAATCTGGGTCCTTAGGCTTATGCAGGCAAGCACATTAAGCACTAAGCCATCTCTCCAGCCCTCTGCGTGTGTTTTAAACCTACTTCAGTAATGAGTTCTAAGAGCCTCTGGGTTCCTGCTTTAGTATGTGTTGATTAAACTCAGTGTCTGTCTTCTTCACCATGGAAACAGTGCTCTTGATTATCTCCCCAGTTCCTCTGTGGTTTCACCTGGGCCTTGGCTAGAATGTAAGGGGTTATCTCCTCAGGTCTCACTACCTTATAAAAAAGAAAAGCAGACTTACCAATGGTGAGTGAAGCCATCATAGGTTATACTGGATAAGAAGTACTAATTTTGGGAGATTTTGATGCATGTAGCCACTCTTTTAGCCAAAGACTAGTGAGAGATTGACATTGGAAAGGTTAATCTCCATAAGATTCTGACCTGTTTCCCAGTTTCAGATATGGGTTCCTTTCCACTGAACGAATCTTTTAGCCAATCAGAAAGACATTGGTTATTGGCCACTTTTCCCCAGTAGCTCTTGTAGCACTGTCCATGTTCTGTGTTGGCAGCATATGGTGTCTTCAGCAATAGGGTCTTACCTTTTATCTCAGGTGGGCAATCAAGTGTTTGACAGAAGCCTGTTTTGTTTTGAGGAACTCATAGGTGTCTCTGATCAATAGCTCAATGTGGGTAGCACCAATTTCTGGTACTGCAGACTTAGGAATCATATTAAGTCTTCCACCATTAGCATTGTATCTGTGGTTCTCAGATATTATACCACTAGATTCCCTAGTCCCCATCCTTCCTAATATCAATTCCCTTTCTTTATTTATCTTCCTTCCTTTTCTTTTCTTTCCTTTCCTTTCCCTTTCTCTTCCCTCCCTCCTTCCTTCCTTCTTCCCTTGCAACTTTCCTCTTTTATCCTTTTCTTCTCTCTATCCTTTCTCTCTTTATCTGTAGATAAGTATGCATTGAGTTTATTTGGAGAAGCTTGATTCTATGAGTATGCATAATGATGGAACTGGGTAACAAGTGGACATTTCAAACCTCTCATGCATTTTTTAGCATATAATCTTTCTCCTTTCAACTTAAGGCTGCAAGGAATTTGTATATTAAGAGTTATTTATCTTCAAACTATTTTAAGTACAATAAACAGTTACATGGTAGGTGCTTTATAGTCTAAGGACACATGTCAAGATGAGCATATCATCAGTTCTGTCTCTCAGAGAAATAGTTACAGTAAACAACACCTCCAGTGGCTCCATGTCTTATGTAGACACTTATAAGCAGTAGCAAATGCTGTTTTTCTTTTTTTTTTTAATGTCAGTATCTTAGTTAAGGCTTGATGATATCTCACCTCAAGAAGCTAATCAGAGCATGGGCATGCTGACAAGTTTAATTCTATTCAGGGACATGTGTATAGGCACATGTATCTACACTGAAATATTGGATAACATGACATGAAATAGCCAATAGTTGTTATATGATAACCTGTTGCTCTGGTTTCAAAATATGTTTTTGAAAATTTCCTTAATTTTATTCACAGCTCTGCTTTTATCAAAAGGATATTATAGATATAATCTTGGCATTATTATTTCTCCAGAGTAGTGAATGTCCAGTTATCAATAGTGACTCTTTCTTTTGATGTAATTTATTTTGGCTAGTACTTAAACATATACTTTTACTTTCAATTTTAAATTCTTAATCCAGTAAGGTACCTTCCTATTTTCCTAAAAAGGAAAGGAGAGAGTTTTACACCAGGATACAGCACAAATGAATTCCAATGATATGAAACTGTATGGTGAGGAAGAAAGCATTTATGTTTCTGCATTGTACTGCTCCCTGGAGGTGAATCCATATGCCAGACTACCTGCTTATCCTCAGACTAGCTCAATTTGTGTTCATCTCATGACAGAGTCTGTGACCTTTTCTAGGAGTTTCCAACAGGAGTTGGAAAGAATCCTTGGATCCGACTTTACAACAAAGAGAAGCTCATCTATATACTGCAGAAACTTCTGAAACTAGTGTCAAACAAATCTTGAAAAGTCTCTGAAGAAAATCAAATACTACAATTCCTCCATGTGGTTCTGTCTCTGGGAGGCCTGCATGGCTTCTGTTATTTCCCTATGAAGAGGAAAAGCTATATATTATCAGCTTTTAAACATGGACAAATTCCAGTGGTCCCGAAAAGCTCACTTGGAGAATTCATTCCCAGTGTTTACTAAGATACACTCACCTCTTGGAAGCCTTTCCAGGCAGTGCTGACATCCTAAGGCCTCAGGTAATTCTGTGTCAGGTATGTGTGTTTCACTGGACACCCCATGGGTATACTGAGTCATCTCCATTCTGAGATCTTTGAAAGTCAAGGTAGCAACTTTGGCTGTTACAGAGACACAGGAGACCTGGTAAAGTTCTTTTTATTTTAAAAAGCTTGCCTATTAGGCAAGGTGAGAACAACCACAGAGTAGAGATGATCCTCATGAAAATTAAGTGATGACTACATTCCCATCAGAATTCATTCAGAGCTGTGCATGGACAACAGAGTTTTCCCAAACTGGGTCAACTTGATTTGTAGCTTGCTCTTTTTTCTTGGAATAGTAGCTCATGGAAATAAAATTTTTATAGCACGTTTCTTATTAACCAAAAAGTAATAATTCTTTTGCTATACTGTCTAGAAAAACAGAGACATATTATGGAAAGAGATTATACCATGATGGCCATCTTAGGTCATCATGTAAGCAATGGAGCAGAGTGGTGATAGACTGCGTATCATTTATTGTTTGTTTCTCTAAACAATGACAGAATATTGTCTGTACTCTGGAAGTTAAATGAAGCACCCATTTCTTTGGACCAGTAGGGAAATACTTTGGGGAGGTTGCAACAGGGGCAGCAAGGGCAGGAGAGGCAATATATATATTATTCCCATTGCCCATCTGTTAGTCTCATTTATTTCCTAGCAATTGTTTTCCTCTTTCTTGTCTGACTATAATATGGTGTGAACACAAGGGTGGAGTTTTCCTGTCCCTCTCAGTGGAAAAGGTCTGAATAATCTCAAAGATATCAGAAATTCAGTGCAACTAAAAGAAAAGCTACCTCTTCTCCCCAGGAATAATTAGTTCAGAAGCAGGGGACTGCATACCTTGTATTTATAAAATTACATTATGTGAACATTTGCTATTTTAAGAATAACATCCAGGGCTGGAGAGATGGCTTAGCGGTTAAGTGCTTGCCTGTGAAGCCTAAGGACCCCGGTTCGAGGCTCGGTTCTCCAGGTCCCATGTTAGCCAGATGCACAAGGGGGCACACGCGTCTGGAGTTCGTTTGCAGAGGCTGGAAGCCCTGGCGCGCCCATTCTCTCTCTCTCCCTCTATCTGTCTTTCTCTCTGTGTCTGTCGCTCTCAAATAAATAAATAAATAATTTAAAAAAAATTAAAAAAATATTTCAAAAAAAGAAAAAGAATAACATCCAGGCTAGAAAGATGGCTTAGCAGTTAAGACACTTTTCTTTTTTTTTTCCTTTGTCTTTTTTTATTATTACATATAGACGGATTTTGTATGTAAGCATCACATGTTGGTACTATACTTTGCCTCCTCCTTCCCCCTTTGCTGAAGAGGCCTTCCTCAGTGGCAATGCAGGGCAAACCCATGGGGATTATGGATCATGCATTATGGGGGCAGCAGTCAGTTATGGGTGAGAGGCTATGTCTCTGTGTAGAATGTTCCAGCTTGTGGCTCTAACAATCTTTCTGCCCCAGATTCTGCAAAATTCCCTGAGCCATGCTGGTAGCATTTTAAGTCTACTTGAATGATGGACACTGAGAAGCACCTTAATATCTGGTTTGGTAGGTGTTGAGAGTCCTCAGCGTCTTTCTCCATCACACTTGTGGTGATATCAGCTTAACTAAGAAAGCAGCATTCTTGCTCTGTGGTTTCAGCTGGGACCAGGATGGAGTGCTCTGGTTCATTTATCTCAAGTCCAGGTCCCATCTGAAAAAGAGAAACAGATTCTCCATTGGAGAGTGAAGTCAGCATCAGTTAAATGGGATAATCATTACTAAATTAGAAGTAAAAGGGTTTAGACACTTTTATAATCTAAGGTTAGTGGGAGCTTGACAATGGAAAGCAGAATCATTATCTAGATATGATTCTGACTTGTTTTCTGGTCCCAGATATCATTTCCTTTCCACTGAGCAGATCTGTTAGCCAATCCAAGAGCAGTTAGTTACCCACCATGGCTGTGTGCCAGTATTACACTGGTATGAGCATCACATCAGGTTGTTTGTTTCTGAGTTACTTAGACTTTGATTTGCTTGGACAGATGGTGGACACTTTCCTCTGGTAGCTCATGTAGCACCTTCCAGCACTAGATGGGCTAATTATGTGAAGACTGGCTCTCCTTCAGATTCCAGCCAGGTCTTTCCATGGTCTGTGCCATGATTGCTGTCTTTATCTATTAGGGTCTTACCATTTACCTCTGGTGGGTAATCAACTGTTCTGACAGAAATCTGTCTTGTTTGTTTTGGGAGATCTAGTAGGTCTCTCTGATCAATAGTTCACTGTGGATGTAGCACATCCTGGTACAGGGAATTCCAAGGCCAGCACCAAGGGAAAAGAAAAAAGAAAAAGCCAGAGAAGAAAGAGAAACAGGAGACATTAGAGGTTAGGTTTCATCTCACTCTCTCCAGGGCCCTTTGATTCAGGTTCTCCCTCTCAGGTTCACTTGAGAGTTCCACCTTTTAGTCTGATTTCCATGACATAGGATTCTATGGTACCAGTTCAATTTGGGTTCAGATTTTGTGTTCCCCCTTCCCTTCCCCCAAGCTCCACCCTCCCTATTGTCCAAGCCTCAAGATGCTATTCAGTTATGTCAGCAACTTGGGCTGATCTAGGTTAGGAACTACAGATGAGTGAGATTATGTGACGATTGTCTTTCTGTGATCATGTGAGTTCACTTAAAATGATCTGTTTGAAGTTTGTCCATTTTTCTACAGATTTCAATGTTTCATTTTTTGCCCAGGCCAGCGCGGAGTCAAACAAGGAAGCGAGGGGAAAATAACCTGAATGAAAGAAGGCAAACAGACACAAGAAGGAGACCATGCTACATGTTTGTCACGGCCTCGAGAGTTTATTCTTACATGTAGGTTTATGTAGGGTTGTAGGCAGAAGGGAACGTGGTCAAGGCAAGGAGTTGTAGGGGGAAGGGGACAGGGCCAGGGCAATGAGTTGTCAGGAAACCTAGAGGGGATGTAATTAGGTGTTCATCTAATCTTGCCTAACTGGTTTAACATCCTAACTGCACCGGGTTTCACATCCTGACCATAAACTGGCCTTTTGCAAAAGATAAGATTCTGTAAGCAGTCTGCTGACTGGTTCCAGAAGTACCTTACAGAAAGCTGGATGGACCAGCTTTCTGAGTAGTGAGTCAGTTTATGAGCAGGCCCAGGCAAAATGGAGAGGCTTTTGCTCTATGGCTCCTGACATGTCCTCCCTTCTTTTATACAAAAGAGGGGGAGGCCTGCTATTCAGCGGTGGGCTGCAATGCCTTTGTTTCTTCATCAGCATGGGGGAGTATTTAGCCAGGTGTACAATCCCATTGTTTCTAGTAGTTGAATATTAGGTGAGGAAGTAGGAACTTAACTTGCTGTATGGCAGTCTTTGTTTCTGGTAGTTGAGTATTAGGTGAGGAAGTAGAAACTTAACTTGCTATATGGCGGTTTCTGTTAACATGTCTGAGGTTTGATTCATAGCTCCCAACATCTCCTTGGGGGAGGCCCGCTTTGCAGCGGTGGGCATTAACCAACTGGGGGAGTAGGGCCCCGACTCCTCCCGTAGGATATCTTTTTCCCACAATCTTTGGCCCTTGTTACCTTTTGGGGAGGGGAGGCAGTGCCTATGTGGCCAGAGAGCGAGGCATGGCCTTAGTGATAACAGTTATGGTACCAACCTCCATGCAAGCCAGGTATACCTCTGAGGGAATCCAGATGTGGTCAGATAAGGACCTTCCCCTGCAGTGCTTTGCCTTGCACCCACGTTGGTGCCCATTATCACACTCACTTCATTGTGAGCTGACATGTATAGGTCTGGAACCTATGCAGCTCCTAAAGGAGGATTAGCTATTTGGCCATGACAGGTAGAGCGCAAGGATAGCAGAGGTGTAGAGGACAGCAGTATAGTAAATAAGTACAGAATGTAAGATAAAGGGAGAGTGACAGCTGCAGGTGGTGGGTCTTCAGTGGCAACGCCTCAATCTGCCAGCTCCAGTCTGTGATAATGGACCTGTAAAGGCTGCACCTTAATGGCTTTAATCTGTTGACATATAAAAGACATGATTTTAATTATAATAACGGGTCTGATTGTGAGTGAGATAATTAAGATAAGTAGAGGTCCTTCCAGCTTTGTTCTGTTAGGGAAAAAAGGGAGATTCTCTCAGGTAAGTGTTTCTTCCCTGGATATGTGAGATGTCACTGGAGGATCATCAGCTTGTTTTACAAGTCTCCCTGGTAGCCATCTTGCAGCATTTTCTTTGGTGTCAAGCAAGCATACTGATCTTTGGCCCCAAATGAGTACTGGGTCTGGGCCATTCCATTTTAAGGTTAAAGGATCTTTCCACATGGCTTTGGCAAAGGTACTTTTTGTATTTGTGTGCAAAAAGTGATCAGCTGCTGATTTTCCTTGAGCGTCAAGGGTTAAAAAGTTTAGGACAAACAGTGCATGATGAAAAATGTTTTTTGGAGAGCATTTTATGGGATATAAATCCCCCGTTTTTAACTTTTGGAGGGTAAATGGACCCAGAAGAGGGGCCCCTCCTGCCAGAACACCCCAGTAGATGTAAAGTCAGTGGTACAAATAACCAGGAGAAGAGGCTTTTTATAAGAGAGAAAAGTGACTCTTTGGCTCAGAATGGTAGCCTCCACTATCTTCAGGGCCTCTAAAATTTACCGCAGGTAAACTAAATGTAAAATGCTGATGAAGGGCTGGAGAGATGGCTTAGCGGTTCGTTTGCAGAGGCTGGAAGCCCTGGCGCACCCATTCTCTCTCTCCCTCTATCTGTCTTTCTCTCTGTGTCTGTCACTCTCAAATAAATTAATTAATTAATTAATTTAAAAAAATAAAAAATAATTTTAAAAAATGCTGATGAAGAGTGTAAGGGAATTGTAAAAAAGCAATCCTTTAGGTCAATAATGATTTTAAAATGCCCTTCAGGAATTGCTACTGGAGTGGGGAGGCCTGGTTGTAGGGCCCCCATAGGTACCATGGCCTTATTGATTTCTCTAAGGTCCTGGAGCAATACAAAGATATATTCCAAGGAGAGATGGTAGGTCTAATATGGCCTGCAGCAAGTTGTTCCTGTACTAACATTGTGTCTGTAGCTAATTTCAGAAGTTAAGGGCCATTTATACATTTAAGGTATTTTTCTTTTTTAATCTTTGGTTATAGATTCCTCCTGAGTGTTTAGGACAATGCAGATAGCCAAAAGTTAATTAAGGATTAATTTTAGAGGTCATTAATGGCTCTCCAAAGAGACTTTAGGGACACAGGAGTAGCCCTATAGTTTACTGGTATCTTGCCTGTTAGGATGAGTCAGGGCCATGCTGGCCAAATAATTTTCCCTTTTTTGGGAAGTCAGGAGGGCTGATTGTTCCTCAATTGTGACTTTCCTGTTTTAGAATGTACACCAATTTTGTTTGGGTCCCCATATCCTCCCTGCTCAGGAAGACAGGTGACTTACCAGGGGGCCAGTGTAGAAGTGTCCCATCATCTCCAGTGGCCTCATGACATGGGAGTACAGGCCAAAATATTGACACTTTTTACTCTAATGATTCCAGTTGGCTTTAGCTTATACATAGGTGATTAACACAATCAGAAAGGAAGTTACATAAGCCTGAATGTATGTACATATAGAGCACATTTGATTACTGAAATAGACTTAGTTAAAGAATAGCACAAGGGCTTCTAAAATCATTTTGTCCTATCTTTAAAATTTTTGTTGTACTGTGGCAGCATAAGCCATATATCTGAGGCATAGGAAGTAGGCACATCTCACATTTTAAATATCTAACATTTATAAATATAGGCAGAACCTCTTACCAGTCTTGAAAACAGTACCAATTGATTTATAAGCTTAACTAATTTAACCTAGAAATTATCAGAAAAGAACAAGTAAGACCGTATAAGGTCTTAGCACCTGTGTGAAAACATCTTTGGTTACTTCAGATACCTGTGTGGGTACAAATTACCCAGAAAACACTGGAAACAGAACCATGGAGCTTAAATTATAAACATATACATATACATATACATGTACATATACATATATATATGTGTGTGTGTGTGTGTGTGTGTAATATATATATATATATATATATATATATATATATATATATATATATATATATTTTTTTTTTTTTTTTTAGATGAGAACCATTGTTTGAGCATGAGGCTGTACCCTAAAGTAGGGAATATGTCTCAAGAGTTAATTTTGTGGGCTGGAGAGATGGCTTAGCGGTTAAGCGCTTGCCTGTGAAGCCTAAGGACCCCGGTTCGAGGCTCGGTTCCCCAGGTCCCACGTTAGCCAGATGCACAAGGGGGCGCACGCGTCTGGAGTTCGTTTGCAGAGGCTGGAAGCCCTGGCGCACCCATTCTCTCTCTCTCCCTCTATCTGTCTTTCTCTCTGTGTCTGTCGCTCTCAAATCAATAAATAAAAAATTTAAAAAAAAAAGATTAAAAAAAAAGAGTTAATTTTGTTATAAGCATTGGACTTAAGATGTAAAAATTGAGACAGTTACTTTACATACAATAGAGTAGAATTTGGTCTTTCCTGAGCCAAAATAGCTAGCTAAAAATTAATATAACTCTTGATAAATTTTTTTGGAAAGAAAAAACATTATTTGACAACAATGATTTTGGCTTAAACTTGGTAGCTATTGATTTTATGTACCACAGACATTTTTATTAACATAAAACAATTTTATGTTTTACCTATGACTTAAGTTTAATAAAGTTTAAGTAAGCTATCCCAACAAATCCCAGGAAGATGAAAGTTATTATTACTGAAATTAAATCACTTAAACCTAAGTGATTAAACTTAGTTATGACCATTTAATATAATTAGCATAAATAAGACAGAAGCTATCTGTAAAGTCACAATGTCTTTAGGTATGAGTACTTCACCTTTGGAAATTAACCATTTCTATGTGAGCCTTTATCTTTAGAATAGTTAAAACCTTGATGAAAAGAGGAACCTAATTTACTTTACTGAGTCTTAAAGCCAGTTTTATAACCCTTAAATCATAACAAATTAGCATCAATGACCTGTTAATGAGTGAGGCCTTATCATAACACTCAGTTTATCTATTTAACATTTTGTCTAGTGAGAGACTTTATCTAACAGATGTGACTTTATGTGTTCATAAGAGATGAACTAAAGAGAACCACAGTTATATGCTATATTCCTTTTTCCTTGTCAAAGACAATTGGCCATTTTTGTCTCTAGTCAGAGTCTGGGGGACACATGGCTTAAACTTGTATGGAGTATGAGATAAAGGGGGTTACATCTGTTTGTTTTTTTCAGAACCCTGCTTTCCATGAATTTAAGTAGCATATGTTGGAAAGCAAGAGCAAAATGAAATTACAGAGCAGAGAGATAAGCATCCTGACATTTCTTTCCTATTCCACAAAGTTGTTTGTTTTTACATAGCAAATTTTCCCATTTGCAAAACACAAGGTGATAGACTCTTGTCTATGTTTAACCTGGATAAACCTCCAATTACATCTGAACTTACGACTTTGTGACCCTCCTAACATAGGCATCACCTATGTCTAATGTAAGATGAATTTAGATTAAGACTATGTCCCTATATAAAACTTTTAAAGTACCCTTAAGAGTGTGTAAACAGTTGAAGAATCTCTAATACGCATGGCATTTAGGTTTAGCCTGCAAATTCTTTCCTACATACGCACATCTTTATCCACATACTCTAACATTCTCAGTACCACTCAAAAAGCATTTTTAACAAGCATTCTATGTCCCAACATTGAAAAATTCTTTCCCAGTTCCTTCAATCAATTCATCTCACCCCATCATTAATTATCTTTTCTCATTTTTTTTTAATTCCCCTGAGGGGATGCACCATTCCTGGAAGTACTGCAATACCAGGTCGATGCATGGAGTGGACGGAGTAAGCTCCTATTACAACTCCAAGCTCCAAAACTCCATTTAATATATTGTCCTCGGATAGAGGACATATCAGATATTAAACTGATAAGAACAGATACTACACTTGATCTTAGCCAAAAGGCCGAGAAGCGATTATCTTTCTTATAAGGCTATTAAAAAAAATTACACCAAATTGATTAATCCTATTACTAAAAAGAAAGCAGTCTTAATACAATTTTATATCATTAATACCAATAACCCACTTGGGACTGATTTTATTAGAAGTAGCTAAGGCAAATTGTGTTGTTATCTTGAGGCAGGCTGACTCAGAAGTCAGATCAGTTACCTCCTCCTTTTAAGTAATAGGACATTACAATCTTTTTTAAAATATCTGACAAATTATAAGTTACCTCTTTAGAGGAAGTTTTGTTGTTTTTAATGATCCTCTATGTAAGGTGAAGTTGACCTAGAACAAATATCTGGAAAATTCACTCCTGTAAAAGACATTTAACTTTTCCTTTTTAATTTCTATGCTTAGGTCTTTGACTTCCTTGAAATGGTTCTCTAGAAGAGAAAGGAATGTCACCTGCGTCTGTCTCATCTCTTTAGTTACAAACAGTCACAAACATGACACGACTAGCAAGCACAATGAGCACACATAAACACATATACACATACATATAAAAAGAACATATCCTCCTGATAAAATTAAAAACTTTGCTTAAAGAACTTGAAGCAATCTCAATTTCTCGTGTTTTTCAAATATCTTTTACTATGGCAATTAGCTCCTTTTTACTCTTTGTTAATTTTTTTTTTTCTTTAACCCATGTTCCTTATGCCTTGAGAGAAATTTTAAGCCTTTCAACAATTTATGCTTACTTAGGGTCTGTCCCATGGTAGAAAAGGAAAGAGGAGAAACAGCAAGACCAGAGGGCAACATTCCTGGTTGGAGAACTGGCACAGGGGGGTTCCCCGATGGGCATGACCACAATTCTAAGAACTGGCAGCCACTCTAAGAGCATTTACTGGCTGTTACATACCCAGGTTTGTTGATAGGAAGAGAGGCTACATAGGAGGTCTTTGCCAACGCCCAACGGGCTGTCAGGATTCGCACAGGGAGCTAGGGGCCTTCAGCCAAAGCCAGAGGGTAGCCCTGGCCAAGAGGCTTCAGTTGCTCTGTCGCTATGTTGCAATTCCACACGATGGCGCCAACCAAAAGTAAAAGGAGGAAGAGAAGTGCAAAAAGAAAGTCCCGCAGTTCTTGTGCCTTGAAAAAATGACTCAATAGTCTTTACTTTAATTGCCTAAAATTTGTCGCTTACCTCAAATGGATCAGTTTCACAGGCGGGCTTTTCTGCGCCGATCGTGGTGCAGGTCTGTTTTACAGGTGTATTGCCTGTAGTGACCTCTATGCAGACCTTCACTCACCCCTCCAGTGGGGTGGCGGTCTAATGGCTGGGATGGCCATCCACTTTGAGGGACGTTCAGGTCTTTCTTCGTACCTCGGGCCCCACGTTGGGTGCCATTTGCCCCAGCCAGCGGGGAGTCAAACAAGGAACCAAGGGAAAAATAACCTGAATGAAAGAAGGCAAACAGACACAAGAAGGAGACCATGCTAGATGTTTGTCACAGCCTCAAGAGTTTATTCTTACATGTAGGTTTATATAGGGTTGTAGGGGGAAGGGGATGTGGTCAGGGCAAGAAGTTGTAGGGGGAAGGGTTCGTGGCCAGGGCAAGGACTTGTCAGGAAACCTAGAGGGGATGTAATTAGGTGTTCATCTAATCTTGCCTAACTGGCTTAACATCCTGACTGCACCAGGTTTCACATCCTGACCATAAACTGGCCTTTTGCAAAAGATAAGATTCTGTAAGAAGTCTGCTGACTGGTTCCAGAAGTACCTTACAGAAAGCTGGATGGACCAGCTTTCTGAGTAATGAGTCAGTTTATGAGCAGGCCCAGGCAAAATGGAGAGGCTTTTGCTATATGGTTCCTGACAATTTTTTCTTATTGTTGAGTAGAATGCCATTGTGTAGATATCCCTCATCTTGGTTATCCATTCATCCAATGATGGGCACCTGGGTTGATTCCAGTTTTTAGCTATTATGAATTGAGCAGCATGGTTGAGCAAATATTTCTAAACTGAGATGTGGAGCTTTTAGAGTAAATTCCCACTAAGGAATAATGGGGTCTGCTGGTAACTCTGTATTCATCCTTTTCAGCAGAGTCCAAATTGATTTCCACAGTAGTTCTACCAGTTTACATTTCCACTAACAGTGAATGAGGATTCTTGTTTCTCCATAGCCTTGCCAACATTTGTTTTCATTTGATTTTTGTTGTTGTTGTTTTGTTTTGTTTGGTTTGGTTTGGTTTGGTTTGGTTTTTTGAGGTAGGGTCTCACTGTGGCCCAGGCTGACCTGGAATTCACTATATAGTCTTAGGGTGGCCTTGAACTCATGGCAATCCTCCTCCTGAGTGCTGGGATTAAAGGCGTGCACCACCACACCTGGCTTTCATTTGCTATTTTAATGTTTGCTATCCTTACTGGAGTAATGTGGAATCTCATAATTATTTTAATTTGCATTTCCCAAATGGTTGGGGATGTTGAACACTTTCTTAAGTATGTGTTAGCCATTTGTAATTCTTCTTCTGAGACTTCCCTATTTAGTTCTCTGACCCATTTTGGAGTGTGTTGCTTGATTTATTTTATTGCTTAGTTTTTTTAGTTCTTTGTAGATTCTAGATATTAGGCTTCTGTCAGTGGTATAGCTGGCAAAGATTTTCTCCCATTCAGTAGGTAATCTATTAGCCTATTCACTATGATAAAATATACATAAATAAATGGGAAAATGGAAATTTTGCTATGTAGAGAGGCTCTATATTTTTAATTTTGATCTTTCTTCTTAGATGCTTTGTATAATTATTTATTTGAATATGCATACAAACATTTTATCTGATACCACCTACAAATGAGAAAAATCTTGATGTCCTGGAAGAAAAGATTAAAAAGATAGTAAAAGCCATGTTTCAGAGTGATGCTGTTTTTCTTTCTCATTCTCAATTCAACCTACATCATGTGAGCTCCCTGATGTGTTTAGGGATCCTGGGAATTGTAACCAGTCTTGCAAGGTTTTTTTTCAACTAGGATACTTAATACATTTAGCCTAGCAGAATTGTTGCTTGTACAATAAAAATGTTGACATTTGTTTTCTTCTTAAACTTAATTAATTCACTTCTACCTACCAACTCACAAATCTGTGGAGAAATTAAATAGTAATTAGGTATTACAGAAATTCAGCTAACTTAGTGTAATCCATGAAAAGCCAATTCAAAAATCTATTTTGTGGAAAAATATGTGCTTTCTGAGTATTTTCTCTGAAAGAGGCAATGGGTACATTCAGAAAATAAATTTTTCCCAATAATTTCACATTCATGTTAAATCTATGTATTAAAACATTTTCTATTCTGTTGCTTTCATTCATAAGATTCAGAATAATAACAACTGTTTACAATGTGTTAACTCTAGGACAAGTACTGTTCTTAGAAATTCATATATAGTTGCTCAACTAAATTCTGTAACACACCATAAGGTAGTGTTATGATACTGATTTTCAAAATATGTTAACAGAAATGACATCCAGTGGAGAGGTCAATAGATTTCACACCCAGGTTGTGATTACAAAGACGGTTCAATCTGCCATTTACATTGTATCTATAAAAAAGGAGCCAGTGTAGTGGCACATGCCTTTAATCCCAGCACTCGGGAGGCAGAGGTAGGTGGATTGCCATAAGTTCGAGGCCACCCTGAGACTCCATAGTGAATTCCAGGTCAGCATGTGCTAGAATGAGTCCATACCTCGAAAAAACAAAAAATAAATAAATAAATAAACAAAATAAAATGAAAGGGATTGTTAGTGAATTAACTATAAAAACCAGTATTTATTGAACTGTGACAAGTATTTTCCAAGCTCTTTACCTGAAATTTCTCATTTAATCCTGCAGCAGCCCATGTTTGTAAAGACAAAGAAACCAAGGATCAAAGGGAAGTAACTTGTCCAAGTCAGAAGCCTAAAGACAGGGAAGCTGTATTCAGAAAAGTAAAGTCCAGGGCCTACATTTCTACTGCTGCTCAGGCACCACAAGATGGCAAAGAGACAAAAGCAGCCGATCCACCAGCTGAAAATTCGCCTGCTTCCGAGGCTGAGCAGGGCGGGGCTGAGTAAATGCTGGTTTACCATCTTTACCATCATCCGGTTTAGTCATCCAACAAGAAGAAATGAATATCAAATTCCAGGAATAAGAAGTGAACAAAAGACTGGAGCTGAAGACCTTAAGTGCTTGCTTTTTGCCCATTGACCAGATAAACTAGAACTATCTGCATTGACTATGCAGCATGGGGTTTTTATTATTTTTACCTAAAGATGTTTCTTTTTGGTAGTGACAAACATGTTTTTTAAAAAAGCTTGGTTTTTCTCAATATACCTTGAAAGGTTTTTAAATTGTTTTGAAGGAACCCCAGCAGGGGGACCCCATGCTCTGCCTGGATATGGTGACACCCCAAATCACTCATGAGAAGTGGTCTTGATGCAAACTGCAAGAGGATTTTATTCCAAGCGCGCTGGGGCCCACAGTTGTACACCGCACAGGGGTAGAGGACTGCAGAGCCCCGAATGCAGGAACGGGACAGTTTTTATAGGGTTTCTAACAAAGCCTGTGCATTAGACCAATCATTTATTTAATATCAGGAGCCCGCAGGGTGCGAGCCAGTCAGTTTGTGCCACCCCATAGTTTCTAAGCCAATTAGTTTAATTTGTTCAAGCCCCTCGTGGACCAATCATTCTCTTATGACCTTGGTGGTCAGCATTTGCACAGGTCCTTGGGTGGGAGTAGCAGAGTGTGGTATCAGTCTCCTATGACCTTGGAAGTCAGCATTTGCGCAGGTCTTTAGGTGGGGGTAGCAGACTATGGTATCAGCCTCCTATGACCTTGGTGGTCTGAGGCAGGCTGCTACGGCTTATGGTGCGGGCTACTAAGGCTTACAGTGCAGGCTATTAAGGCTTATGGTGCAGGCTATTTACAGAAACCAAATAAGTGGTTCACTTCATTACTCATTTCCCATCCTTGAGGGCTATCTCATGCCCTTTTTACCTAGTTTTATATTAGGAGCGGGCTCTGATATAATGAGAAGAGGGATTCTTTACTTGCTTCCAACAGAGAGTAAAGCCTGGAGTTTGAGGTATGCAGGGGCCCGCTTAAGCTCCCTTTGGAGCGTGATAGTATTTCTGGGCTTCTGAATTCTTGGGCCTTTCAGTTTCATATCTGGTCAAGTTGAGATTTTTAAGAACTTCATTTTTAATTTGTAATAAAAAAGTTTACAACTTGATTTTTTCAAAAAATAAAAGTCCACAAACTGCAAGCACCTGTTAATAAAGGTCTTAAATTTTAAAAAATGATATTTAAAATTTTTAATGTGTCTAATAATATTGCTATATCCCCTTCAATTTTAGTTCAGTTTACCCAAAGAATGTAAAAATTTAAGCAATCTCTTTCAACTGCAGATAAAAATATATCAATGATTGTTTGTAAAGCCATATTACTACCTAGGGCTTTAGACATTTATTGGTTGTCAAATGCCCTACCTAAATTGAAACTGTCACTGTACAAATAGACTCCTCTGCTAATTCTGTGCACTGAATAAACCAATAACTTGGGTTCAACTTTTATTACTTCATTTCTACTTTTTTGTTAACAAGTTCTCTCTAACTCACATCCCCAGCTGTCATGTATTTTCCTTACAACAAAAAAATGAAACTAACTTAAATCCAACATGGATATAAAGAGGAAGTCACATTACATAAATACACCCAAACTGAAGGTTATTACCTACAAGTATATTTCCAAATAAGGAAGTAGTTTATGGCTAACTATCTGTCATGTATTTTCTTGCATGCAATATGTGCTTATTCCCTCACATATAAATCATTAACATATCCCATGTGCAAGGTACTACAGTAAGTAATAGTCCTACATTATATATTAACTATGGTCCCCAACTGAAGGTTTTCTCTACTTTAAGATGGTGCAAAATTAGACCTAGACAACCATTCCATTTTTAATTTTCAGTATAGTATGCAAAAATTACATGCAATATTCAACAACTTGTAAAATAAGATGTGTTAGATGACTTTCCTGATACATACTTTTAGTATTCCCAAAGTGCTGTAGGCTAAGCTATTCTTTTCAAAAGGTTAGCTATAGAATGCACATTACTGACATGATATTTACAGTTTATCATGAGTTTACTGGTATGTACTCCATCTGGGTGGAGGTGCATGTGTTCTCATTTCCGGAATTTATATGCTAGTGGAAGAAAAATGTTATCAAGCAAACATATAAAGGTGGTTTATATTACATAGATGAGTACATAAATCAACTAGCTTCCCCATTCAGCTCTACAATTGTGGTTTTCCTCTTTCCTCCTCACTTAACTCTAAGCTCATTTCCAACTAGGGGAAGCTTGCTCTAGGTTTCCACATTTAACCTTCTGCCTGTTCTTCTTCTTTGCAAAGGCCTGCAAGAGGAAACCTACTTCAGTCTCTGAGTCAGGATTCTTCTATTCTAGTCTACCCAAGTACATGGCACTGGTCTATGAGCAAGACTGATCAGAATTATTTCTAGAACATGTCACAGAGCAATCAAAAAGTAATTAATTAAAAACAAAGCTATCAAAACAAAATCTAAATTTAAAACATGCCTCAATATTAGAAACATAAGAGAATGGTTAATTTTTGTCACCAGCGAGCTAGTAAAAATATTCTCTCACGAGGACTTGGAGATTAAGTTTGATGCATACCCAAGTGACCCCAAATGAAAATGCACAGCACACATTTAACATTGACTATTAATTTGACATCTTCTCAACTAAAGGTACAGATCAGAAACTCATTTGAAAGACAGATTTTTTCATCCTCTATTCAATTTACATAATGCCTAAACACTTTTAGATGTTTGATATTCTTTTTAAAAGTTCTTCTAGTATCAGAGAGCAGTATAAAAGATTGACACAGCTTAAGAATGTGCTTTGGAGGGCGTGGTGGCGCACGTCTTTAATCCCAGCACTCGGGAGGCAGAGGTAGGAGGATCGCCGTGAGTTCAAGGCCACCCTGAGACTACAGAGTTAATTCCAGGTTAGCCTGGACCAGAGTGAGACCCTACCTCGAAAAACCAAAAAAAAAAAAAAAAAAAGAATGTGCTTTGGACTGAAGGGGGATTTCTACTAAGATGTCCAGCCTTGAGAAAGATCAACTTGAAATTCTACATAGCCAACTGGGAGTGAGCAGGGTCTGTGAATTCTGCATCTAATGCTTGGAGTGTTGATGATAGCTCAGGTGTCATGAATGATGAGGTAGCAGGTGGCTGACATCACATGTGTTTCATACCATTTGGATGTGAAATGGCCCAAAGTTCCATGTACTGAAGGCTTACTCCATTAATAGGTTTCTAACTGAATAGCCATTTTGAAGTGGGCCTGGTTGAAGGAAGTACTTTCTTGGGGCCATGCCTGTGAACTAGTCACGTGGTATCTGATCTCTTTATCTCATTTCCTTCTGCCTCCAGATGAACCTCTTCCTCTGCTATGCCCCTTTTTGGCAAGATTTCTGCTTTGTTATAGGCTTACAAGCAATGGGGCTAACTGACTACAAATTGCAACCTTTGAAACTGACCAGAAATAAATCTTCCTGCTTTAAATAGTATTTATCAGATATTTTATCACAGTTATGAAACAAATAACATTGAAGGGTAAAGGTAAAGAACCCTGGGCATGGAGCCTTGTTACAGACTCTCTTCTGGACCTTGGCACTAAAATAATGTGGGCTTGTAATCAAATGGAGTGTATTTTTTTGCACTTGTAAGGGCACTGACACCTAGTGACCTTTAACTTTTCTTGTAATTATAGTAATCTTGGATGCTGTGAGTTAGCAGTACCTTTGTACCACACACTGAGTTATAGAGATCCAAAGATGGTTCCCTCAGTAGATTTATTGTTGAGCCATTGGATGAAGGACATGGATTCAAAAACATTTAGTTGATTTTTAAGAGTAGTGGACTTGGGTATATTTCCTTTTAAGAGTTCTGGTGGTTACAAATTACACTGGACTGCCATGTGACATGATTGGTGCTATGGAAACCGAATTAGCACATGAAGTAAAGTATGAGAAGTCTGTTATCACATCAGATATGGGTGCCCTTGGACTATGTGGATTTACTCACCTAATTTTCTTGAAAAATATTTCCTTTTTTTCTTTTTATATTTTACCTAAATATATGCACATTATGCTTATAATCCAAAAACAATTTCTCATTTTGATGTGACTCATTCTTATGAAATGCATTCAAGTGACTTGGAACAAAGATTCTGGCAGAAATACAAACTAAGAAAAAAATCCATTTAAAAATATATACATAATCCTCATTTTCTATTTCTGTGGCTCAAATATGAAGTGGAAAGAAGCTAAAGAAGGAAAACTAAGCATGGATGTGTCAGTATGTCTGAAGTAGAGTGTGGAGTCCTCAGAGTATACGTTCAGGAGTGGTATGCTGGCTTCTATGGGAGTCCAGGTTTTAGTTTTTCTGCAACCTTCACACTGATTTCTATAATGGATATACTAGCTTATATTCCCACCAACAGTAGATGAGGGTTCCTCTTTTCCCACTTCCTTCCCAGAATTTGTTGTCTGTTTTCTTGATGATAGCCATTCTGACTGATGCAAGATGATACCTTAAAGTTTGATTTTTATTTCCTCAACGGCTAGGGATATTGCACACTTTTTAAATGCTTACTGGCCATTTGTGTTTCTTTTGTGAACTATGTTTACTTCTTAGTAAGTGCACATAAAGGCAAACATGGACAAAACCTATAAAGTTGGAACTCTAACCAAAAGTTAATCTGAAGAACAGAAGGGGGTTAGATACTGGGAGGAAGATGAATTAAGACAGGAGACTAGGGATGGGAATAGGAGATAGGGGATTGGAATCAACAGAAACAAATTATATTTGAAATTGCCAGAATAAAGGATACCTAAACTTCTGTAGGCCAACTAAAAATCTCTGTATGCCAACAAAAACAAAAACAAAAAATAAAAGTAAACTCATGTGGTAGGCCCACACTTGCTATACAATTGCACAATAAAAATGCACATGAAGGGCTGGAGAGATGGCTTAGCGGTTAAGTGCTTGCCTGTGAAGCGGGTTCGAGGCTCGGTTCCTCAGGTCCCACATTAGCCAGATGCACAAGGGGGTGCATGCGTCTGGAGTTTGTTTGCAGAGGCTAGAAGCCCTGGCACACCCATTCTCTCTCTCTCCCTCTATCTGTCTTTCTCTCTGTGTCTGTCGCTCTCAAATAAATAAATAAATAATTAAAAAAACATTTTAAAAATGCACATGAATTCATGTATGATGGTATTTTCATTATAAATATTGAGTAAAAATATTTAATGTGTCTCAGTTCTGACAAAAAACATAAAATGTTAAACCTTTCATATTTTGAGAAATATTAACAACTAAAATATCAGGGAAGCTTAAAAGAATGGCCATTGCCTACATGAGCATACATATGTAAAATAGTTTACACATGTGTTCAAACCTGTCTTGGACTCAAGTGGGATTCTGTCTTATTAAAAATTAGCTTCATCCCACCCAAAGAAATGGTGCAAATGTAGACCCAAAAGTTATATGAACTAGAATTTGTCTTTTCTTTTTTTCTTGTTCCAGGTGATTGTTTCTTGATAAGGACACATAATTCATATTTTGCCATCTTACTTGCCCTTTGGTGACATCAATAAGCCTATAGTTATCTTGCTGTCAAGTTTATGCCATGCTGGTAAGCTTATAATTTTATTTTCCTGAATAAAGTGAGTTGGGATTTTTATATAAGTTCTAAAAAACATATTAGTTATTTACATATAAGAAGAAACTTGGAAATCACATGTAATATGAATGCATTGGATAACAATTTAAAATGTTACATAGTAGAAAAATCCATCCTCATGATGTATTCTTCCCTTTGGCATATATTAAATTTTCCTATGAATTTTATAATTTCAGTTGCTACCACTAACATTTCTGTCCAGGTTCGATGTGGTTTGAGTAACATAAACTGATAATTAATATCCTTTAAAAATAGATAATTTTCTCAGCACAAGGGTGGAAATAAAATGTTTTTTTCCTGTGGATTTATAATATAACAAACATTTGATTAAAAGTTTCTAATGTTTATTTTAGAGCCAATATCATCACATTTATCTTTACATTTTGTTTGCTTGTCCTTTTTTTTTTTTTTTTTGACACAGGATCTCACACTGTTGCCTGGTTAGTCCAGAACTCACTATATAGACCAGACTTGTCATGAACTTATAACAAACCTTTTGCTTCCAACTTTTGAATGCTGAGATTGTAGGTGTGAGCAACCATACCCAGGTTATATCCACATTCTTAATCTGTCACTCACTTTACATAAATTTAAAGTACATTTTAATGATCTGACAGAATACTTAACTGATTAAAGTTATTCATAACTTTTATTTAATTTAAACCTAAAAATTCCTTACAACCAATCAAAATTATCTGTGCTCCCCCCCCCCCCCCCAGGTAGGGTCTCACTCTGGTCCAGGCTGACCTGGAATTAACTATGTAGTCTCAGGGTGGCCTTGAACTCACAGTGACCCTCCTACCTCTGCCTCCCTAGTGCTGAAATTAAAGGTGTGCGCCACCATGCCTGGCTATCTGTGCTTTTTTGATTAAAAAAAAAAAATACTTTTTTAAAGAACGTAAGATATTAAAGGAAATAATGGCATGATGTACAAAGTGGGAACAGAATTTAAAATATAAGAGTAACAAATATTAATGTTTGTTTTGCATTGCCATTACTAACAAAAAAGGGTTTTGTAAGCTCCATAGAACTTAAATGCCTCAGTGTATATTATGGTCTACAAAGGAAACCCAACTAATCAGATTAAAGGAGATAAGTGCAAAAGCTGAAACATGGTTTAAAACCTGGATGGGCATTAATTCTTCCAAGGTTTGATTAAAAGCCAGAAATCAAACCTTCAGAGAGTTAGTACCCTTCTGTGACTATTTGTCTCCAGTGATGCAGCCACTAGAGGTAAATTCATTTCTGAACAGATGAATAGGAAACAATCCACTCTGAAAGTAAAAATGTACTACAGAATTTTCAAATAACTTATCAACCATACAAAAGGGAATTTTATAATTCTGCAAAGAAAGCTAGAGAATTATCAGGGCAAGATAACATACTGAAAGAGATAAACTGAAAATATTTTTTGTCTATGTTTCTTGTTCTATATTTACTTGAGTAGAATTGCACAGTTAAAAATTGTATAGATGTGGGGAACTTAATTTTCTCTTTTTTAATATAGATCCATAAATTTTACTGTTGTAGATGAAGAGTAACAATATTTTTAAAGCACTTAAGATTATGGGAACTATGAATTGATATTAAAGAATGCTTTTATTTTAATATAAATAGTAAATGCTTAAACAGAAAATTCATTGGATGATGAACTCCTTTAAGCTCCAAGGGCATTACCAGGACTTGCTTACCATTCAAATGTGTTCTGTGACAGAAGATACAGAGAAGCTCAGTGCAAGAAGGAATAGGAAAAGAAGGATGGATTCATTCTTTATCTGTTCACTCATTTAATATTTATTAAGTGCTACTATAGGCCAACATTCTAGGTCTTGTTGATGTAATAATGAAGCTTCCACCATCCCTGAAAATTTTTACATTAAAAGAATAGCAGCAAAAATGTGGCAGCATCATGTTGGGTCATGATATGCAGAGACATTTATCGGACCAATAACTGTGGGCTAACTCCACAATGCACTACCCATATACCTCAACAACAAGGGGGCAACGGGGAGGGGGTAGGTCACAGATGAGCCTAATAATGGTACCAAACTGCCTGTATTTTCTGAATAGAAAACTAATTTTAAAAATGTGACAGCATATAAATTGTGGTAACATATAATAGTAAGTGCTGTGAAAATATATAGTGCTATTATCCAACAATGCTGAATAAAACTCAAGAAATACTGCATATGTCAGAAGAACTAGGCCCAATGGAAAGAAATACTGAGTCCCTTTCTCAGAAACTAGCTGACTACCCCCAAACACCTAGTGCAGTGAGTTATGTCTTGTTCTGTTCAGGGCTAATATATTCACATCCACGCTGTTGGGGAAATGGGCCCCAACATTTATCAATGTGCTTCCCTCCAGGTCATATCCTCACAGTGGACAAAAAGAGTGACTGTTGTTGGAGTAAACATACAGACCCAACACCTGATCCTTCAGAAAATTCTAAAGGTTTATTTGAGCTGCGTAACTTCAAAAACAAGGAACTGAGGTCTCCATCATAGCTTCACTTTGATTCTCTCCTAGTAGTCACACCTTTCCAGAACCCTCTGTTTCAAGAGAGCCAGTCTATTAAATTTTATGCTCATTAAAAAATACTCAATGAAAAATAGAGAGGTGGCTTACTGGCTAAGGCATTTGCCTGCAAAGCCAAAGGATCCTGGTTTGATTCTCCAGGACCCACATAAGCACAAGGGAGCACATGCATCTGGAGTTTGTTTACAGTGGCTGGAGGCCCTGGTGCCCCCGTTCTCTCCCTCCTTCTCTCTCTCTCTCTTAAAGACATAAACAAAAAATATATATTTAAAAATACTTTAAAATGAAGTTTTTATGTTCTAAAGACATGTTTATACACAGTTCCTTATCAGCACAATTTAGTCATGATCATTAAAAATTATAGTTGCCATCACAAAAAAAAACCTTCATTCACTCCAAAAGATAAAAAAGCCTTTGAACATGTGGGAGTTTGATTCAGGTGTTCCCTATAAATAAACTTAGGCTTTCTGAATGCTAGGTTCCCAGCTGATGGAGATTTGAGAATTAATGCCTCCTGAAGGCAGTGTATTGTTGGCGTCTGGTTTATAGGTATTATAACCAGCTTCCCCTTACCAGTGTTTGGCACACTCTCCTGTTCCTGTTGTCCACCTAATGTTGGCCAGGAAGTGATGTCCACCCTCTGCTCATGCCATCATTTTCCCCTGGATATCACAGAGCTTCCCCTTGAGTCTATAAGCCAAAATAACTACCTTTTATTCTTTTTCCATAAGCTGCTCTTGGTCAGGTGATTTCTGCCAGCAAAGTGAACCTGACTGTAATTATAATGACCCCAATTTTGTAAATATGAAGAATCCTGTAAATCTTTTGTTAGGAAGTCTCCAGAAATTGTTAATTAGATTGGTTCATTGAAATGGAAAGACCCATCCCAAAGGTGAATAGCACCATTCAATGGGACTGGGTCTCCCAAATAAATAGGAAAAAAGGAACTGAATGGGTTCATAAATATCCTAAGGCTTTCATTTCACTGTGATTTTTTTCCTGAAATTTCTTTAATGCTTTGTTTTCCAGAAAGAAAGGATCCTTTGATCAGTTTTCTTATGTTATCGCACTTTTGTAAACAGAAATAAAACATTTATGTTCTCTTTTCCTTTGATGCCTCCAGAATCTGGAAGCTACTATTGAATATTCATATTTTTATTGCAATTAGTTATTGGCATAAGTTCAATAAGAATATTTTCTCCTTGTAACAAGATACAACTAGGAACAGTGATTAGACTACCAAAGCATTTACTGAAATGTTATACTAGAAAATAATTTGCATAAAATGTAGCTTTTAGAAGTAAGGTCGACTTTATGGAGAAAATATTTAAAAAGCGATTTTGGAAAAACTGTAGATTCTGGCTCACAGGGTTTCTACCATCAGCGGGGAAAAGAAAAGTCTTATTTCCTAGTAGTCCAAGAAGCTGAGATATCCTGGGATCAAATCTATCTAATGCTATAGAACTGCAATTCAAATCTGATGATTACTTTTGGCTTCTGCATGGATTACTTCTTTTTCTCTGTACAGAGTACCTGACATGAAAAACTTGAAGGAAGGAAGATTTATTTTTGCTCATTTTAGTCCATGATGACAAGGAAAGTATAGTGAATCATTTCATGATAGTGGCAGTATCTGTTCACATCAGAGTACACCAGAAGTCAGAGTGCTAACAGGAGCCAGGGATAGGTATAACATTCACAGGATCACTAGCTAATAGGCCCCATATCTCCTAAAGGTTCCACAGTATCTCAAAATAGCACCAGCTACTGGGGACCAAATGAGGTCTGTGAATGGCATTTTAGATCAAATCTATGATGGTTTACTAGCCTCAGAACTTTAAAAAAGCTATTTGATATTCCTTATGAAAAGTTCCAGCAAAATAAACTGAAAATGGCCCAGCTGGTCAATTACTATTATTTCTAGAAAAAAAATATGCATAGTCAAACTCAATCTAAGGAATCTTGCCTTAGTTTACAAACATAAATAACAGTAGGGGCTGTATTAATTGCTTTTTAAAAATTTAATGTGAAGAAAGGTAATTAAGAAGGAAAGGCTTGCCAGGAGTGGCGGAACATGCCTTTAATCTCAGCACTTGGGAGGCAGAGGTAGGAGGATCACTGTGACTTTTGAGGACACTTTGAGACTACATAGTGAATTCCAGGTTAGCCTGGGCTAGAGTGAGACCTTACCTCAGAAAACAAACAACAATTTAAAATAAAGAAAGTAAGGGTTTAGGTTGTTTTTTGCTTTGAAAGGATATAGTGGGGAAAGCATGGCTGCAGGAGGTAAGTTAACAGGTCACATTGCATGCACAGAGTACATCATGGTAGGAAAGTCATGGGGACAGGAAATATACATGGCAGCAAGAGCACAAAACAAGTGATCACATTCAACCTGCAATCAGAAAGCAGGGTGATGAATGGCCCCACTCCATTCCCTTTTTTCCTTTCTATTTGGTCTGAGGTCCAAGCCTGTTGAATAGTATCTCTCACCTTTGGGTGGGTATTCCAATTTCAATGAACCTAATTTAGAAACTCCATCACAGACAATGATATGGATTTGTTTGACTCTAAATCCAGTTAAGGTGATCATTGAGATTAACCATCACAATTGCTATAATTCTCTAAACTATAGCACTTTATTTTAACTTAATTTTTTTGCTACTCTCCTGACTTGTAGACACAGAACTAAAACATATTCATTTTTCTGCAGGCAATCTGATAACAACTTTTGAATAAGTCACACAATAGATCTCTTTCTGGCAAACTTTCTACCTGTTGCTGTGTAGTCCATACAGACAGCTTGCAGAATGCCCAGTACCATTCCCAAAGATTTTCAAAATGCAATCCAGGAACTATCAGATTACCATGGCCATTCTCCTGCTCAACATTTAGAAATGTTCTTAGCTGTCTACCCTCTGAACTTGGAAACTGAGTTTCCACCTATGCATCTTTGTGTCTGTCTGTCTTCCTTTCTATTTGTCTGTCTAATCCACTTAATCCATCTCTTGATAACTTCTGTAGCAGCTGTGATCTTGTACATCAAAAATACAATAATGCAATATTTTCATAGGATGTTTACATTGTGGATTATGTTACATTGATTAAAAAAAATCTATCAAAAACACGAGAAAGACAACTAATTCCATGAGGATGTTGTCTTCATAATTCTTATATGTGGATAATTGCAATACATGTGTACGTGTATATAGTAAAGTAGAATAAAATCTGCTTTCATATGTGACTCAATTGCTATCATAAACACCTTGCAGTTCTTTAATAGTGTATATTTCATTCTTCATTCTCAATGATACAAAAATTAATATATGTAGATATGTCAGTGTTTTATACAACTATTAATGTCATTAGGATTACTCTTGTTTTTTCATTAATAAGATAATTCTTCAATGTTAATTCTCTTGGATATATCTTTGCCAACATGTACACTTACTTATGTATAGTACTAGAAGTAGAATTTCCTGATGAGTTAATATAAAATTTTTAAGCCTAGGGCTTCTCCCACCTCCCTGGTCTGGGTTGCCTGGAAGGATAGTGTGTGGGTGGGCAGGGTGGCCTGGAGCGAGTAGGTCAGACTCCTGCTTCCAGACTCCTCCCACCTCCCTGGTCTGGGTTCCCTGCTCTGTTGTGTGTGCTGGACAGTGTGGCACCACAAAGTCGGGCAGACCTCTGTTCTGTTGTTCCTTCTAGTCCCCTGGTCCTGGTAGGTCTCACTTTGCTTTGCTTGGGAAGCCCTGGTCCCTATGTGAACTGTGGAATCATGTCTTTTGCTCTGGTATCCTAACTGACCACTGGGTACTACCTTCCCTGTTCACCTGAATCAGAGGGTACATGGACCAACGAACAAAAAGTTACTTCCTCCTCAATAAAATAGGTTCTCCCTAAAATGGGTAGGCAACGATGTAAAAAAGCCAACAGATCAGGAAACTGAGATTCCCCACCAAGGATGTCTAGTTCTACAATGGAAGCCTCCAATGAAACCATAGAGAAACCAGTAGAAATTCATTCCCAAAATGAAAACAGCAACCAATGAGACCCTGATTCAAAAAAAAAAATAGTTGAGCTGGAAGCAAACTATCAAAGAACCAACAATTGTATCAGTGAAATTGAACAGAATCATCTCCTAGCACATTCAGATTTTGACAGTAGGCTTAACTTTATTGAAGAAAACATTAGAACTCTTCAAAGAAATAAGAATAAATTGAAGGTAATTTAAGAAATGCAAGATTGATTGATTAAACTTAATGAAGACTCGATCAAATGCAATAATAAGCTACAGGAAGCATCAAGAAAATAAGAACTTTAATCGAGGGCTGGTGAGATGGCTTAGTGGTTAAGACATTTGTCTGCAAAGCCAAAGGACCCAGGTTCTATTCCCCAGGACCCACATTCGCCAGATGCACAAGGTAGCACATGATCTGGAGCTTGACTGCAGTGGCTGGAGGCCCTGGTATGCCCATTCTCCCACTCTCTTTCTCTCTCTCCCCCCTTCTCTCTGTGAAATAAGTAAATAAAAATAAAGAACTTGAAATTGTCCTTCAAAAAATAGGTGGACATAATGCAAAATAACACAATAGAAAACAAAAATCAAATAGAAATTATAAAATCTTCTCTAGAACCCTTCACCAAAAGAGTTACTCATGTGGAAGACAGAACCTCTGACCTGGAAGATAAGACAGAAGAAATTGATTGGGAGGCCAAAACTTTTGCTAAGTTCAAAAAATCAAGTGAGTCCTCTTTCCTGGTTGGAACCATGAAAAGTGCTGAAGAGAAGAGAAAGAAAGTTCCTGCTGTGCCAGAAACTTGTAAGAAAATGTGAAGGAATTTCACAGAGTTAAAGGTGAAGCTCCTGATAAAAAGTTTGCCCAGAGATGCTTTGAAGGGCATGGAGGAAGCTTATCTATTAAAAGGCTAAGCATTATCACAGGGAATACAGGAAGATGTACAGAAGTGAGATCAGCATGGCTAGGATGGCCAGGCAAACTGGTAACTTCTACATACCCGAAGAACTCAAACTAATCTTTATCATCAGAATCAGAGGTATCAATGGTGTGAGCCCAAAGGTCTGCAGGGTGTTGTAGCTTCTTTACCTATGCCAGATATTCAATCATAAAGCTCAACAAGGCTTCCATTAATATGTTGAGGATTGTGGAGTGATATATTGCATGGGGCTACCCAAACCTGAAGTCAATAAATGAATTAATCTAGAAGCATGGTTATAGAAAAATCCACAAGAAGCGAATTGCCTTGACAGATAACTCTGATTACTCCATGTGTTGGTAAATACGGCATCATCTGCATAAAAGATGTTGATCGATTTCCATATGCCAAACCATCCCTGCATCCTGAGATGAAGCCTACTTGATTAAGGTTGATAATGCTTTTAATGTGTTGTTGAGTTTGGTCTGCTTTTGATAGTAGTGGGATGCTAGGTTTATAAAAGGAGTCAGGGAAGATTTCCTGGTCTTCAATTATGCAAATCAGCTTGAGAAAAATTGGTTTCAGTTCTTCGATGAAGATGAGATAGAATTCACCTGAGAAGCCTTCCAGTTCCCTTTGTTCCAGAATATTTGAAAAAATAAACAAGATTGACAAAACCCTGGCCAAATTTATCAAGAAAAAAAAAAGAAGTTTCAAATAACAAAGTCAGAAAAGAAAAAGGAGAGATTACAGCAGACATCAATGAAATTGGAAAAATCATCAAGGCATACTTCCAAAACCTCCACTCCACAAAATTACGTAATCTGGAACAAATGGATGAATGAATTCCTAGACACATACCAGCTACCAAAATTAAACTCAGAGCAGATTAATCTTCTAATCAAACTTGTCACATCCATGGAAATGGAAAAGGTAATCAAAAACCTAGTTCAGAACTAGAAAGCTTCCTAGCTGAATTATATCACACCTTCAATGAAGAACTGAAACCAATTTTTCTCAAACTGATCCACATAATTGGACACCAGGAAATCTTTTCTGACTTGTTTTATGAAGCTAGCATCACACTAATACCAAAAGCAGATAGAGATGCAACAAGAAAGAAAACTATAGGCCTGTATCCCTAATGGACTTATGTAGGAAGATCCCAAACAAAATACTTGCAAACCAAATTCAACATGACATTAAAAACATTATCCACCTTAATCAAGTAGGCCTCATCCCAGGGGTGGTTTGGCATATGGAAACTGGTCACTGTAATATACCACATAAATAAGCTGAGCCATAAGAACCACATGATTATCTCAAGTGATACAGAGAAGGCCATTGAAAAACACAACATCATTTCATGATCAAAACACTGTAAAGAATGGGCATGGAGGGTTTATACCTCAACACAATAAAGGCTTTATATAGAGCTGCTAAAGCCCAAATAATATATAATGCAGAAAAACTCAAGAAATTCACACTGAGATCAGGAACAAGATAGTGTGCCCACTTTCACTACGGCTCTTCAATATAGTACTAACAGTATTAGCCCAAGCAATAAGACAGGAGAAAGAAATAAAAGAGATTCAAACTGAAAAAGGAAGAAATCAAGTTAGCCCTTTTGCAGATGACATAATCCTATATGTAAGTGACCCAAGTCTTCATGTCAAAACTTCTGCAGGTGTTAAATTCCTTCAGCAAAATGGCAGGATACAAAACTGAAATACAAAATTCAGTAGCATTTCTACATGCAAAGGACTATGCAGAGAAAATATACAGAGAAAGAAATCAGTGAGACCATCCCATTTTCAATAGCAATAATAACAACAACAACAAGAATCAAATACTTTGGAATAACACTAACCAAGGAGGTAAAAGACCTGTATAATGAAAACAAAAACACCCAAGAAGAAATAGAGGAGGAATTGAAAAGACGGAAAGACCTCCCATGCTCCTAGATAGGTAGAATTAATATTGTAAAAATGACAATTCTATCAAAAGCAATATACAGATTTAATGCAATACCAATAAAAAAAATACTAGCATCATTCTTCATAGAGATTAAAAAACGTATCTAAGTATTCTTATGGAATAGCACAAGGCCTTAGATGTCCAAATGTATTCTCAGAAAAAAAAAAAAAAACACCACCTCTGGTGTTATTACCATAGCAGAACTAAGGCTATATTAAAAAGCCATAATGACAAAAACAGCATGCCACTGGAATAGAAACAGAAACGTAGACCAATGGAAGAGAATTGAAGATCCAGACCTTAGATAATACAGCTACAGCTGCTTGATCTTTGACAAAGGTGCCAATAAGGTAGACTGAAGTAAAGACTGCATCTTCAACAAATGGTGTTGGACAAATTGGATGACCATATGTAGAAAAATGTAGTTAGACCCACTCATTTCACCATACACAAATATCATGTCCAAATTGATAAAGATCTGAAATTCTTCAACTACTGGAAGAAACAATAGGAGGCACTCTCCACAAAATTGTAATGTAAAAAGGCTTCCTAAACAAAATACTAGTAGCTAAGGAAATTAAACAAGCATTCAACCATTGGGATCTTATGAAGTGAAAAAAACATTTGCACAGACAAGCATACCTTAAGCAGAGGCAATAGATTAGCCATCAAATGGGAGAAAATCTTTGCCAGCTATACCAATGACAGAAGCCCAATATCTAGAATCTACAAAGAACTCAAAAAACTATACAAAAAAAAAAAAAAAATCAAACAACCCACTCCATAAGTGGGACAGAGAACTAAATAGGGAATTCTCAGAGGAATGGCTAACACACACGTAAGAAAATGTTCAACATCCATAACCATTAGGGAAATGCAAATTATAGCAACTAAGAGGTTCCACCTTACTCCTTTAAGGATAGCGAACATTAAAAAATCAAATGATGGCTGGAGTGATGGCTTAGCGGTTAAGCGCTTGCCCGTGAAGCCTAAGGACCCTGGTTCAAGGCTCGACTCCCCAGGACCCACGTTAGCCAGATGCACAAGGGGGCGCATGCGTCTGGAGTTCGTTTGCAGTGGCTGGAGGCCCTGGCACACCCATTCTCTGTCTCTCTCTCTCTCTCTCTCTCTCTCTCTCTCTCTCTCTCTGCCTCTTTGTCTGTCGCTCTCAAATAAATAAATAAAAATAATAACAACAACAACAAGAAAAAGCTGTGCGCCACCACGCCCGGCTTAAAAAAAAAATCAAATCAAATCAAATGAAGCTCCAGGGTCTGAATTCCTTGCGTGGACAGTGTGTGAGCAGGTGCAGCAGTCTGGAGTAGGCTGGACCAATATCTGGGCTCCTCCCACCTCCCTGCTTAGAGTTCCTTGATTGGGCAGTATGTGGGTCGGTGTGGTATTCTGGAGTGAGTAGGCCTGACCTATTGCTGGACTCCATCCACCTCCAGGGTCTGAATTACTTATGTGGATAGTTTGTATGCAGGCATTGCAGTCTGAAGTGAGTAGGCCAGACCCCTGTATCTGGGCTCCACACACCTCCCCAGTCTGGGTTGCCATCACTGGTGTGTGTCCTGGAGGGCATGGCACAAATTAGGCCAGATTCCTGTCCTTGTTCCTCCTAGTCTCCTGGTCCAGTTTGGTCCCATTGTGCCTTCACAGGAAGCCTGGCCCCTGTGTTAGCTGTGGAATCAGGCCTTTTTCACTGGTATCTTGACTGGCCAGTAGGTACCAACATCCCTGTTTACCTGTGTCAGAGGGTGAATGGGCCAAAGAACAAAAACTTGCTTCCTCCTCAATAAAATGCAGAGTCCTGCCAAAATGGGTAGACAGCAATGCAAAATAAGCCAATGAAAGTTAAAAAACTGAGATACCACCAAGCATGCCTAGTCCTACTATGACAGCCTCCAATGAAATCAAAGAAATCAATAGAAATTCATCCCCAAATTGCAAATACAAGAACTAATGAGTCCCTGATCAAAAACAAAAAACAAACAAACAACAACAACAAAAAAACTGAAACAAAAATTGAAACAAACCGTCAAAGAAACAACAAGCATATCAGGGAAATTGTACAGAATCATCTCCTAAAGCATTCAGCCTTTGACAGGCTTAACTTGATTGAAGAAAGTTTTAAAACCCTTCAAAGAGATATGAATAAATTGAAGGTATGTCAAGAAATGAAAGACCTCAACTATCAGTTGATTAAACATAATGAAGACTTGATCAAATGCAAGAATGAACTACATAAAGCATGAAGAAAATCAGAACTTGAATTAAAATCTTACCTCAAAAGAGAGATGGACATGGTACAAAATAACACAATGGAAAACAAAATTCAAATAGAATTTATAAAAAAAAAAAACCTCTCAAGAACCACTCATCAACAGAATTACTCATGTGGTAGACAGAACCTCTGACCTGGAAGATAAAAAAAAAAAAGAATCAAGTTAACAGAATATGAGGAAACTGTGGGAAACTCTAAAATGACCAAACATCTGGATTATGGGCATATCAGGAGAGGAAATCCAGACTGGAGGCATAGAAAATATACTCAACAAAATTATACAAGAAAATTATCTGAACCTTGCAAAACAGAGGCCCATCCAGACACAAGGTGCCCACAGAACACCAAACAGGACCACAAAAGAAACTCTCCAAGACACATCATAGTTAAAACTCAACAATGAAAATAAAGAGACAGTGTTAGAAGCAGCAAGAGAGAAGCAATTCACAAGATAAAAAGGCAATATCATTAGAATAACATCAGATTTCTAAATGGATACCCTGAAAGCCAGGGGGTCTGGCATGGAATACTTCAAAGTCTGAAAATCTATGGCTTTCAACACAAGGTACTTTACCTAGAAAAAGTATCTCTCATAATTGATGGTGAAAGAAAAACTTTCCAAAAAAAAGTCAACTCTATAATTATATAACACAAAACCAAACCTACAGAGAATACTTGAGGGAATACACCACACAAAACAGTCAAACAACCAATCTCATGAGCCAATAAGAAGATGATAATAACCAAAATGAACTAGGCTCAAAACAGTACATAACACAAGAAAACACCCAACCCCATAAAACACTTCACCATGGCAGGGATTAATTCAACCCTCACAGTAATTACCTTAAATATTACCAGTCTTAACTCACCCATCAAAGTCACAGGTTATCATGATGGATCTAAAGTTGGACTCTGCTATCTACTATCTTCAAGAAACTCACCTCACCACTAAAGATAGACACCTCCTCAGGGTGAAATGTTGGAAAATGATATTCCAAGCAAATGGAATTTTTTTTTAAAGTGGGTGTTGCTGTGTTAATATCTGATAAAATAGACTTCAAACCAAAAGTAATAAAAAAAGGACAAAGAAGGCCACTTCTTACTCATCAAGGGAAGAATACAGCATGAGCACATCATGATCATAAATATTTATGCACCAAACCCAGGTGCACTGTACTTAATAAAACAGAATCTGCTTGACAATCAAATAGAAATGAACACCAACACAATCATAGTTGGAGACTTCAATGCTCCACTATCATCAGTAGACTGATCGTCCAAGCAGAAAATCAACAGGAAAACAATAAATCTCATAAACATTATGCATCAACTGGACTGAATGGATATCTACAGAACTTTCTATCCCAACCCTACAGAATACACATTCTTCTCAGCAGCACACAGAACCTTCTCCAAAATTGACCATATATTAGGCCCTAAAGCATGCCTTCATAGAGTCAGGAAAATTCAAATAACTTCGTGCATCATGTCAGATCACAATTCTTTAAAGCTAGGAATTAACAAGAGACCCACAAAGAACTCCACCATCTCCTGGAGACTAAGCAACACACTTTTAATATAATGAATGGTCATGGAAGAAATCAAAAAATAAATTGTGAAATCCCTAGAATTGATTGATAATGAAAACACAACCTACCAAAACTTATGGGACTTAATGAAGGCAGTCAAAAGGGGAAAATTCATAGCCCTAAATGCCTTTGTTACAAAGACAGAGATTACAAATCAATAACATGACTGTTCAACTAAAGGTGCTAGAAAAACAAGAATAACCCTACCCAGAAAGCTCCAGATAAGAAAAAATAATCAAGGTTGGAGCATAAATTAATGAATTGGAAAGTAATTAAACAATCTTTAAAAATCCATAAAAGGAATAGATGGTTCTTTGAAAAAATAAACAAGATTGGCAAACCCCTTGCCAAACTCATCAAGCACAAAAAAGAGAACCCTCAAATTAACAAAATCATAAATGAAAAAGGAGAGATAACTACATACAACAATAAAATTAGAAGGCACATCACGGCATACTTCCAAAACTGCTACTCCATAGAATTAAATAATCTGGAAGAAATGGATGAATTCCTATACACATACCACCTGTCTAAACTAAACTCAGAACAGCTTAGTCTCCTAAACGAACCTACCACCTCCATGTTGCAAACTCAATAACGTTCTCTTTCCTGCATTTCCTAAACTCTACAATACTAGGTAGGGTACCAATTTGTTAATCCAGGGGGGGAATAAAGCAAGCTTTTAAGAACAGGGCACTTCTTGAGTATTCAGTCCCCTTCAAAAGATCCTACATTCTTCCTGTTGCACCAGTGCAGGTCAGCTGGCCCAAGGTCAAAGGTTATAATCTCTCAATTGCAGCTAAACAGGCAGCAGTTTATCCCATATTTCATTTCTTTCTGTGTCATATCCCTCTGCTCACACCAATTTATTTCCACACAAAGCAACCCTGCACAATTTCTCATGACAAGGGCATAACAGCAAGCTTCTCACACAAACCGCCTGTAGCCCAGTCCAAGCAAAGCTCTTTTTCACTCTCATAAGACAACCCTTACAGTTCATGGTATTTCCTGCATTCAGGTCTGAAGCTTGCCAGGATAGTCCATCAAGCTGTACTTACAGCAATACAAGGTGTCTCTTACACCAAGGTCTCAGATCCACATTTCTCTTGAAAATCATCCCCAAATGGCCAAAGCCACACAGTCAGGTGTTTAGCAGCAACCCCACTCATGGGTACCACTTTACTCTTGCAGTCAGTTTCCCATTGCTCATAGAAATCACCCATCCAAGAGCAGCTTGTGGGAAAAAAGGTGGTTTAATGTGGCTTATGGACTCAAAAGGGAAACTCCATGTTGGCAGGGAAAACGATGGCATGAGCAGAAGGTGGATGTTATCCCCTGGCCAACATCAGATGGACAACATGAACAGGAGAGTGTGCCAAACACTAGCAAAGGGGGAACTGGCTATAACACACAGAAGTCTGCTCCCAACAATGCACTGCCTTCTGGAGGTGTTAATTCCCAAATCTCAATCACTCAGAACCTAGTATTCATAATATCTAAGTTTATGGGGGACACCTAAATCAAACCACCATACTAGATAATGATTTTGCTTTCCATTGTCAAGCTTTCACTAACCTTAGACTATAAGAGTATTTAAACCCTTTTAATTCTCTCTAAATTAATAATGATTATCCCATTTAACTGGCACTGACTTCACTCTCTTTGGAGAATCTGCTTCTCTATTTCAGATGGGAACTGGACCTGAGGAGATAAACAACCCAGCACAGTCCACCCTAGCCCCATCTGAAACCACAGAGGAACTGGGGAAATGAGCAAGAGTGTTGCTTTCTTAGTCAAGTTGATATCAGTACAAAGGGGATGGAGAAAGATACTGAGGGTACTCAACAAGTTCCAAACCAGAAATCCAGATGTTCATAAGTGTCCATCAGTGAAGTAGACTTAAAATGCTCCCAGCATGGTTCAGGGAATTTTGTGAAAGAGGGGGTGGAAAGATTGTTAGAGTCACAAATTGGGAGATTTTGGACAGAGACATTGCCTCTCTCCCCTCCCCACAATGCATGACCCATGATTCCCAGTGAGTTAACCTGTATCCACAAAGAGGAATTCCTCTTCAGAAAAGGGGCAGGGAGGAGGGAAAGGATGGTACCATAATGTGATGTTTACATACAAAATATGCCCATATCTAATAATAAAGATAAATTTAAAAAGAAAACAAAGATTAAAAAAATCAAATGGAAACAAATGTTGGTGAGTCAGTGGAGAAATAGGAACACTCATTCACCGTTGGTGGGAATGTAAGCTGGCACAACCACTGTGGAAGTCGGAGACTCCTGAAAAGGATGAATATAGAGTTACTAACAGACCCTATCATTTCCTTAATGGGTATTTACCCTGAAAGCTCCATATCTCAGTTTAGAGATATTTGTTCTACCGTGCTATTCTAATTCATAATAGCTAAAACTGGAATCAACCTAGGTTCCTATCCTTGGATGAATGGATAACCAAGATGTTGTATATATACATGATGGAATTCTACTCAACAGTAAGAAAAAACAAACAAAAAAACAACACAGTGAAATTTGTAGAAATATGGATGAACTTGGAACAGATCATTCTAAGTGAACTCACACAATCACTGAAATACAACCATCACATGATGTCACTCATCTGCAGTTCCTAACCTGGATCAGCCCAAGTTGCTGTCATAACTGAATAGCATGTTGAGTCTTGGACAATTGGCAGGGGAGGACATGGGGGAAGGGAGAAGATGAGGAAGGACTCAAAACTGAACCCAAATTGAGGTGGTGCCATAGAAACCTATAGCCTGGAAGTCAGACTGAAAGGTGGAAGCCTCAAGAGTTCCTTGGGGGAAGCACCTGAATCAAAGGGCCCTGGAGAGGGTTAGTCAAAACCTAACCTCAGCTTTCTGCTGTTACTCTTTCTTCTCTGGCTTTTTATTTTTTCTTTTCCCTTGGCACTGGCCTATAATGCTCTGTACCAGGATGTGATCTACATCCACAATGAGCTGTTGGTCAGAAAGACCTACTAGATCTTCCAAAACAAACAAGACAGACTTCTGTCAGATCACTTGATTACCCACCCGAGGTTAATGGTAAGACCCTACTTCTGAAGACACCATATGCATCAGCTCAGACCCTGGAGAGACCTTGTTGGAATCTGGAGGAGAGCCAATCCCCAGACAATTAGTTCAGCTAGTGCTGGAAGACACTACATAAGCTACCAGGGAAATGTAGCCAACAGTTGTCCTAGCAACTCAAAGTATAAGAGACTCCAAAGCAAACAATCTGATGTGATGCTCACCCAAGTGCAATAGTGGCACACAACCATAGGTAACCAGCTGCTCTTGGATGGGCTAACAGATCCAATCAATGGAATATAAGGCATATCTGGAACTGGGAAACAAGTACGAATCATATCCAGATAATGATCCTGATTTCCATTGTCAATTTTCCACTAATATTGGGCTACAAGAGGATCTACACCCTTTTATTTCTCTCTAAATTAGTAATGGTTATCCAATTTAACCAGTTCTGACTTCATTCTCCATTGGAGAATCTGCTTCTCTTTTTCAGATGTGAGTGGGACCTGAGGAGATAAATGACCCAGCGCCAAATGAAACCACAGAGGAACTGGGGAAATGAACAAGAGTGCTACTTTCCTAGTGAATCTGATATCAGCACAAGGGTGATGGAGACAGATACTGAGGACACACAACATCTAGCAAACCAAAGATCCAGAAGCCTAATTGACCATCACTAAAGTAGACTTAAAATGCTCCCAGCATGGCTCAGGGAATTTTGGGGAAGAGTGAGTGGAAAGATTGTTAGAGTCACAAATTGGGAGATTTTGCACAAAGACATTGCCTCTCCCCCTTACCCAAAATGCATGACCCATGATCCCCATTGGGTTGACTTGCATCCACAATGAGGAATTCCTCTTCAGAAAAGGGGCAGGGAGGAGGGAAAGAATGGTACCAACATGTGCTGTTCACATACAAAATATGTCCATATCTAATAAAAAAATAAGTCTATTGCTATTTATGTTGCTAAATTATGTTTGGGAGATTGTGTACCCTTGCAAATTCCAAAGACTGTTTCCTAATAAGACATCTTTCAGCCTGCTTTTTGGTGTGTACCATGCCTTGATCCAATTCTGTTTTAATAAAACATTAAATGTTTATCTGTTTCAAAGTAACTGCTCTTCTACATTGAGCATAACAAGCACTTTGCACAAATAACCTTGAAAGTTAAAAGTTCAAGGAGAGTCATAAAACACTTTCTAAAAACTAGTGCCTCAAAGAAGAAATCAGATCACAGGAGACAAATAATTCAGATATGTGAAAATAAGAATATTTAAAGGGAAAATGAAATATAACCAAACATTTTTATTTTACTATTTTAAAATTTGTGTGTTTGTATGTATTTTTGGATGTGTTTGATGAGTGTGTGTATATGGGCATATGCGTTCCATGGTATGTGTGTGTGGAGGCCTGAGGGCAACCTCAGGAGGTGTCTCCTCTCCTTTCACATTTTTTGAGACAGGGTCTCTCATTGTCTTGGCACCATATGTGCCAGTCTAGCTGATCCACTAGCTTATAGATTCTCCTGGCTCTGCATCCATTTGCCATATGCCTGTTGGGCTCACAAACACCTGTGCCACTTTGTGTGGTTTTACATGGGTGCTGTGGAATTGAACTTGGTCTGGCAGAATTTCAAGATTATATCTTTGATAACTGAACTATCACTCTAGTGCTTTTATTTTAAAAATATGTGAAATATTTAAAGAGTTAAAAAGTATAAAAAAACGTATGGACTAAATAGAAGGTATGTTTCCTCATAATTTAAAATAGAATACCAAATGGAGATTAATAATTTAAAATATGATATATGTCAAGAAGATCAGGAGTTCAAGACAAGTTTGGGTTAGCTCACTAGATGCTGTCTCAAAAAAATAAAGAAAAAGAAAAAGAAAGAAAACTAAAACAAAATAAACAAAAAGAGAACAATCTAGCTATAGTGGTTCTTGAATGTAATCACAGTTCTTAGAAGACTGAGGTAGGAAGATTTCTGTGAATTTGAGCCCAGCGTAGGCTACATAGTTAGTTTGAGGATAACCTAGGTTAGAGAGTGAGATCTTGCCACAAAAAAAAAAAAAAACAAAAACCCAGAACCTTCGTAGAAAATAATTCAAGTATTCAATATTGATGTAAGTGAGAATTTATGGAAAAAATTAATAAAAGATGAAGTTGGTGAGGTATAAAAAGCTGAACTAGGAAACAAAGCTTATAGCACTTTCTATACTAATATTAATAAAAGAACTGTTGGATGATATTTTAAAGGAGGTATAGAAACTCAAATTTGTTTTTCTTATTTCTATGCATTACAGGAACCAAAGGTCCTCTTATGAGATAGGCAGCTTATTAGTGTCAAAAATTGACAAGATCTGACTTCCAGCCAAGAGGGTGACTGCCTAGCTGTGCTGTAAATACCAGGGAAAGAAAGGCAAGAAATTAAGGGTTATCAGGGTCTTCTTGCCAGTGGGAGAGCACAGAGTGGGGAAAAACAGGGAATCACGGATCCCCTCTCAGGTAGTTAGTCTACCCCCCCATACAACCACCGCGCCAAGTGCCCCAAGTGGCTGTGTTCCAATCACGTGCACACCAGCCCATCGCTCGCCTGCCAGCCCGCTGTGCTGATCATGCAGGGACCTCCGCCTTTGTGCTCTGATCACACACGCCGGCCCACCACACTGTGCTTGGTTCGCACACCCACGGGGACCACCTCCGCTGTGCTTAGGTGGCTGCTGCCAGATGCCCCTGCTGCTGTGCTCCAATCACACACCCGCCGGCCAGCCTCTGCTGTGTCCCTATACCATGCATTGCATCAGCTGCCTCTGCATACAATTACATGTGTAGCGAGCCCAGTCCCAAAGCAAGGGCCACACAAGCACACACTGAGTCACTAGCGCCAGCTCAGGTGCCATCCCCTAAATGTCCATCGCCACCCATCCCCCACTTCCCTGAGGTGGGAGAGAGCAGACTGTTTGCAGGCCCCAGTGTTCCAAGACAGTTTTCGGAGCTTCAGGGCTTGCTACCTCAGTCACCTTTCAAGCTCAAAGGCAGGCAGCTTTGGTGCATTAGTGGGTGAGAATTCAGGCAACTTTGGTGCCCCTGTCAGGCAGTAGATAGGCGGCTTTGGCAAGACAGAGCAAAAATCCAGGCTGCTTGCAACTGCCCCAGGCTGCCTTGGATTCTCACTGAGCTAGAGCCCAGGCTGCTCCACCCACCTACCTGCCCATACACTGACATGGGTAGACCACAGCACAAAAGAAGTAACATGAAAAATAAAATGCAAGAATATCCAGACAGATCACCCAGTCCAACAAGGATTACATGTAACCAAAACATAGAAGAGTGTTTAGGATCAGAACATCAAGTGGAAGCTATGAGCAATGCAACCCTGACCAACCTACTGCTAGAACTTGCAGGAAAGCTACAAAAGACAGATAATTGTATGGATGCTACCATTACTAAGGTAGAGCAATATGATAAGACACTGGAAGGAATTCAAAGAGAGCTAAGACAGTTGAGGGAGAGTGAAAAAAAAGAGGACCTTAAAAATCAACTGGCTACACTAAATGAAAACATAAAGAAATGCAAGGATGATTTCCAAGAATCATCAAGAAAATCAGAAAATGAGGTGAAAAGGGAGCTGGATAGAGTGATGGAAGTGATTCATAGGAAAGTAGTAGAAAATGCAAACTCAATTGAATAAGTCCAAAACTCACTAGAGGCTCTCAAGAATAGAGTCAGCTGGGCTGGAGAGATGGCTTAGCAGTTAAGCGCTTGCCTGTGAAGCCTAAGGACCCTGGTTTGAGGCTCGGTTCCCCAGGTCCCACGTTAGCCAGATGCACAAGGGGGCACACGCGTCTGGAGTTCGTTTGCAGAGGCTAGAAGCCCTGGCGCGCCCAGTCTCTCTCTCTCCCTCTATGTGTCTTTCTCTGTGTGTCTGTCTCTCTCAAATAAATAAATAAATAAATTAAAATTAAAAAAAAAATAGAATAGAGTCAGCAAAGTGGAGGATAGAAATTCTGATCTGGAAGACAGGATGGAAGAAATAGTTAGAGAGTCCAAAAATTTCAGTAAGTTCAAAAGTTCCTGTGAACAGAACATGAGGGAATTGTGGGATACACTTAAACGTCCTAATACCAGAATCATTGAAATACCAGAAGAAGAATTTCAGACCAAAGGCATGGAGAACTTAGTTAACCCAATAATTGAAGAAAACTACCCCAGTCTCTTAAAAGAAAGGCCCATCAAGATACAAGAAGCAAACAGAACTCCTAACCGACTAGACCAAAGGAGAAACTCCCCAAAACACTAAGACTCTAAACATTGACACCAAAGAGAAAATCCTAAAAGCAGCTAGAAAAACAGCACACCACTTTCAAAGGAAACCCCATCAGAATTACTTCAGACTTCTCAATGGAAACCCTGAAATCTAGAAGGGCCTGGAATGAGACTCTCCAAACTCTAAGAAACTATGGATTCCAACCCAAACTACTCTACCCAACAAAAGTCTCCCTCATAATACATGGTGAAAGAAAAACTTTCCATGACAAAACTCAGCTTTACAATTATATGAAACAAACCTAGAGAAAGTATTCCAGGAAATTCTCCACAGAGAAGAAACAAATAACCAAACACAAATGCCTACAGGAAGCAGATAACAACAACCAAAACCAGAGTAGATATAAACAATTTCAAATTCCATGAAAACACCAACACACCTCTACCACCACAACATGGCAGGGATCAAATCAAACCTCACAGTCATCACCCTAAATATTAATGGCCTTAATTCACCCATCAAGAGACACAAGCTAACAGGATGGTTCAAAAATTAGACCCCTCAATCTGCTGCCTTCAAGAAACCCACCTTACCACTAAAGACAGAAACCTCCTCAGGTTGAAAGGGTGGAATACAACATTCCAAGCAAATGGGAATAAGAAACAAGCAGGTGTAGCTATATTAATATCGGATAAAATTGACTTCAAACCAAAAACAATCAAAAAAGACAAAGAAGGCTACTTCCTACTTATCGAGGGAACAATCCATCAAGAGGATATTACAATCATAAATCTGTATGCACCAAACACAGGGGCACCACAATTCATAAAACAAAACCTACTTGACAATAAAACAGAAATAACCACCAACACCATCATAGCTGGGGATTTCAACACACCATTACCAACAATAGGCAGATCTTCCAAACAGAAAATCAACAGGGAATTAAGAGAGCTCAACAAAACCATAGAACACTTAGATCTAATGGACATCTACAGAACTTTCCATCTCAAACCCACTGGCTACACATTCTTCTCAGCAGCCCATGGAACATTCTCTAAAATAGACCATATACTGGGTCACAAAGACTGCCTCCACATATTTAGGAAAATTGACATAATTCCCTGCATGATATCAGATCATAATGCTATATTCCTAGATATCAACAACAAAAAAACCACCAAGAATCCCAAGGCAACTGGAAACTGAATAGCACACTCTTAAACAATAAATGGATAGTGTAGGAAATAAAAAATGAAATTGCAAAATTCCTGGAATTGAATGACAATGGGAACACATCACACCAAAAGTTATGGGACACAATGAAGGCAGTTCTCAGGGGAAATTTCATAGCACTCAATACCTTCATAAAAAAGACAGAAAGATCCCAAATCAATAGCCTAACCATCCACATAAAGGCACTGGAAGAACAAGAACTATCCAACCCAAAGATCTCCAGAAGGAAAGAAATAATTAAAATCAGAGCAGAAATTAATGAATTGGAAACCAAAGAAAAAATTAAGGCAATTTATAAAACAATGAGCTGGTTCTTTGAAAAAATAAACAAGATTGACAAACCTCTGGCCAATTTGATCAAGCAAAAAAACGAGAGACTTGAAATTAACAAAATTCAAAATGAAAAAAGAGAGATCACAACAGACATAAATGAAATTTGGAGAATCATCAGGATTTATTTCAAAAACCTCTACAAAACTGGAAAATGTGGAGGAGATGGATAAATTCCTGGACGCATATCATCTACCAAAGCTAAACTCAGAGCAGATTAATCACCTCAATGAACCCATCACACTCATGGAGATTGAAAAAGTAATAAAAAAAAAACCTCCCAAAAAAGAAGAGTCCAGGACCAGATGAATTCCCAGCCGAATTTTGTCAAACCTTCATGGAAGAACTCAAACCAATCTTTCTAAAACTGTGCAACACAATTGGCAAACAGGGAAAGCTACCCAACTCCTTCTATGAAGCTAGTATCACCCTAATCCCAAAATCAGGCAGAGATGCCACAAGAAAAGAAAACTACCGGCCTATTTCCCTAATGAACATAGATGCAAAGACCCTGAACAAAATACTCGCAAACCGAATCCAACAAAACATCAAAGCATTATCCACCTTGACCAAGTGGGATTTATCCCAGGAACAAAAGGGTGGTTCAACATACAAATATCTGTCAATGTAATACACCACATAAACAAGCTTAAACATAAAAACCACATGATCATTTTGATAGATGCAGAAAAGGCCTTTGACAAGATGCAACATCACTTCATGATCAAAACATTGGAGAGAGTTTGCATGGCTGGTTCACATCTTAACATAATAAAGGCAATATACAAAGCTCCAAAGGCCCAAATAATACTTAATAGAGAGAGACTGGAGGAATTCCCATTAAGATCAGGAACAAGGCAGGGATGTCCTCTCTCACCTCTGCTTTTCAATATAGTTCTGGAAGTCCTACCTCAAGCAATAAGACAGGAGAAGGAAATAAAAGGGATACAATTTGGAAAGAAAGAAGTTAAGTTAGCTCTATTCACTGATGACATGATTGTATATGTAAGATCCCCGAGAGACTCCATCCCAAAACTCCTGAAGGTGATTAACTCCTATAAAGTAGCAGGATACAAAATCAATGAACAAACTTCGGTAGCATTCCGGTATGCAAATAACAAAGATACGGAAAAAGAAATAAAGGACATAGTCCCATTTTCAATAGGAACAAAAAAAAAAAATACCTTGGAATAACGTTAACCAAGGAAGTAAAAGATCTATACAACAAAATATAAAAACTCTCAAAAAAGAAATTGAGGAGGACTTGAGAAGATGGAAGACCTCCCATGCTCCTGGATAGGCAGAATAAACATTGTGAAGATGACAATCCTACCCAAGGCAATATATAGAATTAATGCAATTCCAATTAAAATGCCTACAGTGTTCCTTAAAGAGATGGAAAAAATGATGTCAAATTTCATATGGAAAAGCAGAAGGCCTTGCATATCCAAACATATCCTCAGCAAAAGAAATACCTCTGGTGGCATCATCATAACTAATCTAAAGCTATACTACAAAGCCATAGTAATAAAAAACAGCATAGTAGTAGCATAAAAACAGGAGTATAGACCAACGGAATAGACTTGAGGACCCGGATTTGGAGTCAAGCAACTATAGCTACTTGATATTTGACAAAGGCCCGAAAAATATAGGCTGGAAAAAAGATAGCATCTTCATCAAATGGTGCTGGACAAACTGGATAACCACATGCAGGAAAATAAAACTTGATCCACACATTTCACCATGCACAACACTCAAATCCAAATGTATCAAAGACCTCAACATAAGACCAGAAACTTGAATACTATTGGAAGAAAATTTAGGAAGTACTTTCCATGATATAGGAATGGAAAAACACTTCCTGAACAAAACCCCAGTAGCTCAAGTTCTTAAACAGTCACTCAACCAATGGGATCATTAAGAACCTGAAGAGTTTCTTTACAGACAAGCATATAATAAGCAAAGCCAATAGATTACCCACAGGATTGGAGAAAATATTTGTGGGTTATCCAACTGATAGAGGCCTAATCTCTAGAATCTACAAAGAACACAAAATTCTAAACAATAAGAATACAAGTACCCCACTCATGAAATAGGGCACAGAGTTGAACAGGCAGTTCACAGAGGAAGATATACAAATGGCAAACACTTAAGAAAATGTTCATCATCCCTAATCATCAGAGAAATTCAAATTAAAACAACTATGAGATTCCACCTTATCCCAATAAGGATAGCCAACATCAAAAAATCAAATGAAATAAATGCTGGCAAGGATGTGGAGAAGCAGGAACACTCATTCATTGTTGGTGGGAATGTAGGATGGTACAACCACTTTGGAAAGCAATATAGAGACTCCTGAAAAAGCTGAGTATAAAAATACCAATAGACCCAGTTATACCCTTACTGGGCATCTACCCTAAAACCCTCAAAACCAGGCTAGAGAGATTTGCTCAACCATGTTTATAGCAGCTCAATTCGTAACAGCTAAAAGCTGGAATCAACCCAGAGGTCCATCATTAGAAGAATGGATAACAAAGATGTGGTATATCTACACAATGGAATTCTATATAGCAGTAAGAAAAAATGACACAAAGAAATTTGAGGAAAAATGGTTGTATCTGGAACAGATAATTCTCAGTGAACTTACCCAATAACAGAAAAAAAAATCAACACATAGTCTCACTCATCTACAACACCTAACCTGAAGCTACCCAAGATACCTTACATACCCAGCAAGCACCTCATGGACTAGACAATAGGATGGATGGGGAGGGAGGGGAAGGCATCGAAGGGTGGAAAATAGTATTCTGGACCCAAACGACAATGGTACCATAAAATTAAACTTCCTAAAAGGCAGACCAAATGGCTGAACCTTCACTAGACCCTTACAGGAAACACCTGAACTACAAGACACTGGAGAGCGTAGGATCAAGACTAACCTAAATCTTCTACATCTTCCCTCCCTCCCTATCTCCCTCTCCCCCTCTCCCCTCTCTAACTCTTATATATTAGTTAGGTTTTTCCTCAATTTCTTAGTGGGCTCTGGCCTGTAACCCCCACTACCAGCTTGGGGCTACCATCCACAATGAGCTTTTAATCAGAGAAGCTTACAAGGTTTCCCAAAACAATGAGAGACTTCTGTCAGAGTACTTGATGACCCACCAAAGGCCAGTGGTAAGACCCTATTTCTGAAGATCCCATATGCAGCTGACACGTAAAATGGAATGGCAAGGCTGGAAGGCAGGAGAGAGTCAGTCCCCAGACAGTCAGCGTGTCTAGTGCCAGAAGGTGCTACATGGGAGACTGGGGGAAATGACCAATATCTGTCCAAGCAACTCATGGTCTAACCTAATTAGCAACAAACAACCTGTTGTGATGCCCACACAAGTGCAATTGTGGCACACAGCCATGGTGGGGAACCAACTGCTCTTGATTTGGCTATCTGATCCACTCAGTGGTTCCAGACCCATAGTTGGAGCAGGGAAACAAGTCAGAACCATAACCAAACATAAGTTCACTCTCCAATATCAAGCTACCATAAATCGTGGGGTACAAGAGGGCCTACACCTATCAAACTCTCTATCAAAAAAGTGAGTGTCGTCTCAATTTTCCAGGTACTAACTTACTCTCTGTTGGAGAATCTGCTTCTCTTTTTCAGATAGATGCAGATCCTAAGGAGAGAGCTGCCCAACATACCTCAAAAGGGGCCCAACTGAAACTAAGGATAATTGGCGAAACAAGCACGGGTGATGTTTTTCTGATGAACGGGATACCAGCACAAAGGGGAAGAAGACCAACACAAAGAAAAATCAACTCCTACCAAATCAGAGAGCCAGAGCCTCATAGGCACCCAACACCTCAGCACTGAAGCAGACCAAAAATGAACCCAACATGGCTCAGGGAAATTTCGCAGAAGAGGGCGCGGAAAGAATGTCAGAGCCACATGTTGGGTCATGATATACAGAGACATTTATCGTACCAATAACTGTGGGCTAACTCCACAATGCACAACCCATTTCCATCAACAAGGAGGGTCCACTGGGAGGGGGTAGATCATGGATGAGCCTAAACTATGGTACCAAACCTCTTGTATTTGCTGAAAGGAAAACTAATAAATTAAATTTAAAAATATATATCAGGGATGTATTCCCTCCCATGGAGTGGGCCTCTAGTCCAATTAGAGGGCAATTGGTTTCCTCCATAACAGACATGCCACTATTGCACCCATTGGATCATTTGGCCTGGCTGGCCAAATATAAGGTTTGCAGTGTCCACTGTTGAGTATCTTCCCTGGTGATTTCTCTTTCTCCCATTGAACTGCATGCAGAATGGCTTCTTTCAGCTTTCTGTCAGCTGGTCTACATGGAGGAGGTTATCAAGTCAGTTCTAGCAATATTTCTCAGTGGCCTTGCAGCCCAAGTATATGGATTATTCAGCAATAAGGTCTTACTATCTATTCTTGGTGGGAAACCAAGGGCCTTGGCAATGGCTTATAATATTTTGGGAGCATCTGGGACCTCCCTGGCCAACAACTCACTGGAAGGTATCCCATCCCTGGCACTGAAAATTTTCTAGCAACAATCTATGGCTCCTGATTAATCCATTATCCGAAAAAAGTAAGCTAATTCAGTAGCAGAGGCCAGTAAACTAGAAAAGAGAGATAAAGGCAAGAGAAAGGAAGAGAGGGGGCTAATTAATAGGATGGTATTGTTATATGTAAGTAGAAAAATAGATTAATGTGGGTGAAAAGGCCCTAAATGAGGTCAGGGGAAGAGATTGAGTAAAGGAAAGGTGGAAGGAGGGCTAATCAAAATCTAAGAGGATATAAATAAATTATATGGAATCCTAAAAAAAAAAAAAAATTGACAAGATCTGAAATTTTTCCTTTCTTGCAAGTTCATAAATAACTTGATTCAAACTGTTTCAAAGAGCCTGGGCAAGAGATGAAGACCTTTTCTATTCAGAGGATCAGCATTTGGACTTTTCTGATAGCCCAGGGCAATGCAAAGAGGTCTGGTTGAAAACACAACCAGGATCTCAGAGCTGGATAGTTAAAATGAGCAATAATCTGACATGACCTTTACCCTTGAAAGAGATGTCTATGTCTTCCAAGGGTGTTTGCTATATAATCTAAAAAATGCCAGGGAATTTCTTCATTTGCAAGTTTGTAGAAATGTGAGACTCCTAGCAGAAAGTGAAGGAAGCGGTGGTAGAGAACAGATGGAGATTTTGCCAGCATTTCCTGTTTCCTGGCTGAGTCACCCACTTTGGTGCTGAAGGCAGCATAGGAATTCAGCAGTGGTTCAGCCTTTGCTTACTTTTGATTTCTTAAATCTAGCAGACCTTTGTTGCCTTTTCCAAGTCATATTCTCAAAGTGGTTTTCTAAGTTTGAATTCTCTCTGTTAAATTTTTTCATCTTACAATACTCAGCACCAGTTAGGTTGCTATGATCAAATTCTAGCTAAGACAATAGACAAAGAGATTGTAGATCACAAAACTCATTCTCCCAATGACCTTCAGCATCAGTGGAAAATATGGTACTAGTTGATAAATGATAGTAGTATATATGAATTTAAAGGAAATAAAAATCTCTATAGGAGGTAAGGCTTTGCAGAGTTTATGGGAGGCAAAAACAACAAGTGCATTAGCACAGTCTTTTCTGAAAAGCAGAATTTTTATGATTATTTAAAAATATATTTACTTTATGGTTAAGTAATACATACAAAGCAGCTAATTTTAAAAAAACAGAAACAAGATTTGGTTGTGTAGTTTGCAAACTTCAAGGTAAAATTCACTTCTTCGTTTGGTGAGGTCTTTTATGTAAAAGTTTTTATGCACTATCAGTACAAAAGTCCTCCTAGAATATATACAAAACACTCACAACTCAAATGAGATCTGACAGGTACATCCATACCCTGAACCTTCTTACCAGAAGCAGCTCATCAGTAGATTCTCACTAACCTCAATAAAGTGATTTTATGGTGGGTTGAGTATTGTTCTCATTACTATGGTGGAATGTAAGAGAAGAAAAATGAATAGGCTCACAGTGTAAGAGGAAACAGTCCATTGGTGAGAGAAGGAATGGTTGAGTGTTTCTGTGGCAGCAGGAACGTGTGGCTGCTGCTTCCCATGTAGGCTGGATAAACCAAGAAGCAACCATATCAGCCTCAACAAGAAGTGGATGTTAACTTCATGGTTCACCCCAGCTGGGCCACATCCTACAAAGGCTCCTCCACCATACAAACTGCCACCAGCTGGGGATCAAATGATCAAACACGTATAAACTTGTGGAGGCATTTTATATCCCAACCATAATATAAGACAAAATCAGTTTCATTCACAATCTAGGTCTGCTCATTTCTTCCAAATATACAATTAGAGGATGATTATAGAAGTTGGGAGTTATCACACTGTCTAACATAGGAGAAATGGCACACACCCTAAAGCAAAGGCAGTATTTTTCAATTATATACTAGTAGATACCAAGGGGGAACTAGGGACAAGTATATTATAAAGGTTTTATGGCAGGATGAAAATTAAACAGCATGTACTAGGCTAGATTGTTGGCATGGGTGCCTTCCCTCCAACAACTGGGAGTGGCTCCAGTGGTTTACTTGGTCTGTTGACTTAAATCTGTACCTGGCAACAATGACTTAAATAAGATGCAGGTGCTATATCTTCCTTACTATAGTACAGATAAATGAACCTCAACTTAGAGAAGTAGGAATGTTGAAGAAAATTTATTATGAAAATCTTTCATATGCCTCCCCTGTGTGCCTGAGGGTTTGAGCTGGGTTACTATGCCACTGCTTTGAGTGATAAGCAGGTGGACAGAGCTAGTACTGCTGGAATGGGCAGCAATGACTGAGAAAGTATGATGGTCTGTACTACCAAAATGGTCTTTTCATTTTTAATTAATTAATTAATTATTTTTTAAATGGGGGTCATACTCTATAATCTAGGCTGGCGTGGAGTATTTCTTTTGCTTCAGCCTCCCAAGTCCTGGAATTATAGGCATGAGCCACCATGTATAGTTTTTTTTTTTTTTTGAGATAAGTTCTCATTATGTTTTCCAGAGTAGTCTCAAACTGGCAGTTCTCCTGCCTCAGCTCCTGAATGCTAATATTACAGGTAGACGCTAGTGTATCAGGCTAGGAGTGCTTGATTTTAAAGGAACAAAAGATATTAGAATGGCAGAAGTCAAGTAGCAACACTAAACCCCCAGAGACATGGAGCTGCACAGACCAGGGGTCTGAGACAGAACAAGGTTCAAGTCTGGCTTAACACAGTTCTAGATGATAGGCTGTCACCAGATAAGTATTCTACAACTTTACTACAGTGTCATCTAGGAGTGTCATTGGAAGACAGTGAAAATAAATGTCCTTTCAGAAATAGAAATTTAATGTTATCCAGAACTGGGAAACAACTAGAAGTACAGATGACTGATGAACAAAGACTTATATAAATGTTGAGTAATGTCATCTTGAATGGAATGGTGCCCCACATATCTTAGGAAAGTTTATATGACCATTCACAATAACATCCCAGGGAAGTCTTTCAGTGTTGATTAGAATAATCTTCTTTCTGCCAGTAAGCTTGTTTCTGTTCTCAGGCATACCAATAATTTGTTATTAGATTCCTGACTAAAATGGCCATAATTATATGGATTCTAAACAATGAAAGTTTTTTTTTTTCTCTCCCAAAGCTCATATGGCCACCACCACAGCTGAATAGTTTGTTCAACCACAGACTAAACCCTAGCCTCCAATAAAGCAAGCATTTCCTAGAGGGACTAGTGAGCCATGTAGCAGCAGAATGATTACAATGGACCTCTGCCATCAGCAAGGACAGAAATGTTGGAAAAGTTATTTTGGATATGAATTTCTATTTCCTCCCTTACAATGCTTCTGCCAGCATCACCACCTTCATATTTACTGGGTACATTGTTTTCTATTGTGGTATCACACAGAAAGTGGCTTCTGACCAAATGGCTCATTTTACAGAAAACAAGTGACTCAGAACCATAAGATCTATCAGTCTTTTCATGAAGCACATCATCAGAAGCCATTGTCCATGTAAGATGGGAAAGTCATGCACTGTTTGTTGGGAGGACACACAGCCACAGCTTAAACAGGAGAACTAGCAAGGGTATGGTGCCATCTGCCAAGATGCAGCATGCATTCTGAGAGCCACAGGTAGAACCAGCACCTGAAATGGAATGCTATTTCTGTGAAAGCCAGAGCACATGTGTCTGAGAAGCAGAGGTTGGAGGAAAGAACTCTTTCCCTGCTACTCAGTATAGTTTTATTTCTCATTCATGCAAGTTTAAACTCTGCTGGGTTAATTAATGTGTTTTGCATTCACAACACTGTTCAACTAGAAACTGAGGATTCCACCAACCCATTTTGAATTCCTTGTACCACTGACCCAATAGTTACATATTTGTGTGATGATTGAGCTTGATTATCAAGGGACAAATGAAGTCCTTATCACAAGGGGGAATTGCTACTTTTTCTTTTGTTGCTGTTGCTAATGAGGTAAAGGCTGACACTACTAATGATATTTGAGTCATCCAATAACTTGAAGGATAATAGCCAAACCAGATGTGGTGGTCAAGAGACAAGAAACAAGCATTGCGGACAAGGAAGTTTTAGAACCAAGTTTATAAGTTGTTGCCCCATGTGTTTTCATCTTTGCTCTGTTGACGTATAGAACAATAACAAATGTAGACTGAAGCAGAAAGCTAAAATTTAAAATGCACCATTCATTATTTATAAAACTAAGTAACTGTGAAATGACCTGGACAATGAAACATGCCCATGATGCTGTTTTTAAAGTTGGTATCATTTATATTGCTCAAGTTGTCAATGTCTAAAAACTCATTCAAGATGTAGAGAAAAACCTGCATATGCATGTATATATGTCTTTCTGTGCTTAAATTTTTACATATGAAAAAATTCTTGTTTTCTTCTTCCTTTGGCAATGCTTGGGACCAAGACAATGGGACTCACACATGCTGGCCAAGTGATCTGTAATTGAACTTCAGTTCCAGATTTCTTCCTTACATTGTTTAATCATTTATATATAAACTATTTTTCCTTTCCCAGGGAAAATAATGTTACTGACACATTTCCAGGAATGCTTCTGGAAGTCCTTGTTCATTGTTTCTCAAGATCTATAGAAACAAATACAAACATTGGCTAGAGGCGAAGCAGCCTTCCTCCCAGGAGCCATGCTCTGTCTATGTACTGCCTCCTTCATCATTCCCCTTAAATCTTTTCTCAGGGTGCTGCAATGCCCCAGAACCCTTGGTCTTCTTGCCAAGAACAAATTGTGAAGTTGTTTCTGAACTCATTACCTACTATCATGCTGCTTATCTTAATTATACAAACATATATCCTTGGTCCAAAATTATGCTTCCTTAAGCAAAATCTATTGTAATAATAGTCTCCTTTTGGACAATACCGTAAATGCTGGATTGAGGTTCTGAAATGGGCTTTCAAAAATTAATATTGTATAAAAACACAAAAGGAAGATATCCTATTTTTGGAAGCAGCAGATTCATTGTTCTCTATTAAAAAAAATGTTGAAGACTGAACCTGCCACAGATTGCTGGTGTCAGGCTGCTTGCTGAAGCTAGCTCAATGACTAGTGGTGGAAGGTTTGTCAAGAATATACATTGGGTAGACATGGGCAAGGAAGAAGGCTGGTGAAAGGCATCAGACACTACAAACAACCACTGCAGCTATAGACCAGACACACTTGATATCTCTGTGTAAGAGTTGGTTTCTCAGGCGGTCAGAGTGTGTACACAGATATCACAGATAAGACCAGAAATAGTCATTTTTGTCCTCACAATGTTTGTACATGAGTGAACAAAGTGTAGGCAGAGAAACACATTTAAAACACAGCACTGACACCAATATCTTAGTCATATCATCAAAGTTGTAAAGTGCACAAAGTGCCCTCATTTATGTTGAATCTCTCTGCTGTCAGTGCTGGACAGCAGCATCTTAAGATGGGGGTTATGTGCTGCACAGTGTAAAGAGCCCTGAGGGCAAAACCCAGGCCTAATTGAAAACATCATTTACCCAAGCCACCCTCTCAGATTTGGATGAGGAATTTTGGGATTTAAGTATAAAACCGCTGTCGAGAAGGAAGGAGGAAAAGGAGGAGGAGGGAGATGGCAAATATATTCTGTGCTCAGGGGCTAACCATCACATTTTGCCATAGAAGTTGGCAGAAAGAAGTAAGAGTGAGCCAAGCTTTGGCAAGGGATAATCTGTTTATAACAACCCCTAAGCATTCACCTAGAAATACACATCCTTCAGTTAGATTACACCTCCTAAATTGTAACCAGCTGGGAACTAAGCATTCAAATCACATGAGTCTGTAAATGGGGGAATCTTCTTCAAACCAGCACATTGCCCCATAGACTCATGACCATATTGTGTTGGAAAATACATTCAGTCCTACTTTAAATGTCCCCAGTGTTTCTTTTTCTTTTCTTTTTAATCCTAACACTGTTCAGTCTCCTCCGAGGTAGTCTGTTAACTGTAAGCCTATAAGATGGAAACACAAGTTAAATACTTTCAGCACATAATGGGCAGAAGAAGCATCCCCATTGCAAAATAAGGCATTGAACATAGAAAGGATAGATTAAGTCAATGCAAGATCTAAAACAAGCAGAGCAATCAATCAAATCTTGAATCTCCATATCTGGCATCTGGGGCCAGTTTCAAAATCCCTGGGTCTATCACAAGCCAACAGTTCTCTTTGGATCTGTCCTTAGAATCTGTAAAATACTGGGGTCTCCATTGAAACCCATGGTTCCATGCATGCCATGGCCACCCACACCCTCCATGTAGGGGACTATGATTTTATTACATAGTTCCTAGGGGCTATCTCTAAACACCTTTTTTGAAAATCCAATTGCATTCCCTTTCCTGCATTTACCACACTTTGAAAACCAGTATCTCACACTCTCAGAGCTAGAGGTCACAACTCCTTCTTGTTGTAACTTGTCATTAGGAGCTTCACTTCCCTCTTCTTGGTCTTTGTACTGTCCACATGTTCATAAACATCCCTTTCATCCCTTTCATTGAATTCTTTCCAGATACCCCCTGAATCATCATCTGTAGTAGACACAGGTCCCTTTCCATTGAAGTCTCACAACATAGTAATTTCTCCTTGTAGGTTAATCCTCATTCCATACAGTGATAGTATTATCTTGTGTCACAGCTTAGATATATATGTAACTAGGGGTAAGATTTACAGGCCCTGACCTATTTTACAGCACTTTCTGTATGCACAAAAAAATTGGTAAAATTTTTGTGGTATGTTCATCATTATTTATAAAGAAAAATCAATAACAAAAGATATATTTTGAGATATTGAGTTTATGAAAGAATGGAATCATTTAAAGAGCTAATGCATATATTAACTACTTTGAATTATTCTGTAATGTGTATAATTTTCAAAAAATCATATTGCTCATCAAATGTATGGCTGGGACAATGGGGAGGCTGAGGTGTGAGGGGAGAGTTTGGATGGGGGGCACAAAACTGGACCCAAATGGTAATGGTACCATAAAATTCTATATCCTGAAAGACAGAATAGAAGTTTGAATCTTCATCAGGCTCTTAGAAAGAACACTTGAATCACAGAGCCCTAGTGAGGATATGATGACAACTAACCTCAATATTCTCCCATTTTTCTCTCTCTCCCCCCTCTTTTCTCTCTTCTATTACTATCTTTTTCTTCCTTCTTTTCCCTTGGTGCTGGCCTGTAACTCTCAGTACCAGCATGTGGTTAACATCCACAATGAGCTGTTGATCAGAGACTATAAGGTCTCCAAAAGAAGACAGATTTCTGTCAGAGTACTTGATGACCCACCAAAGGTTAATGGTAAGACCCTACTGCTGAAGACACCATATGATGTTGGTATGAACATGGAGTGACCTGGCTAGAATTGTAAGAAACTCAGTACCAAGACAGTTAGCTCATATAATGCCAGAGGAGCTGCATGAGTGACTGGGGGAAAATGACCAACATCTGTCCAAGGAACTCATGGTCTAAGCTACTCAGCAGCAAACAACCTGATGTGATGCTCACACAAGTGCAATAGTGGCACACAGCCATGGTGGGAAACCAACTGCTTTTGATTTGGCTAATTGATCCACTCAGTGGAATGTAACCTATAGATGGAGATGGGAATCAAGTCAGAACCATATCCAAAAACGAGCCTGCTCTCCAATATCAAGCTCCCACCAACCATGGGCTACCAGAGGGCCTACACCTATTAAATTCTCTCTAAAATAATAATGGCTATCCCATTTATCTGGTGCTGACTTCACTCTATGTTGGAAATTTTGCTTCTCTTCTTCAAATGGATGCAGAACCTGAGGAGAGAATCATCCCATCACACCTCACCAGGGCCCCAGCTGAAACCATAGAGTAATTGGGGAAATGAACAAGAGTGCTGCTTTCTTGGGGAACCTGGTACCAGCACAAAGGTGAAGGAGATAAAGACAAAGAATACTCAACTCCCACCAAAGCAGATATTCAGAGACACAGAGGCTCCCAAGACCTCATCACTGAAGAAGACCTAAAATTAATCCAACATGGCTCAGGTAAATTCACAGAAGAGTGGGCAGAAAGATTGTTAGAGCCACATGTTGGGACATTATTCACAGAAAAATTGACTCCTACTCACACCTGATGGCTAGCTTCATAATGCATGTCCCACATTCCCCAATGAGGAGGGTCCCTTTGGAGGCAGAAGATAGGGAGGAGGCTAACAATGGCACCAACATGGCTGTATACACAATGTGTACATAACTAATAAACAGAAAAAAAAATTGACATAGTGATTATGTGGTATCTTTTTATTGGTCCTGTTATTTTCTTGGATTTTAGATGCCTGAGGTACATAAAACTTGTTGCCATACATTTATATGTGCATGAAGAACATTTTATATATGAAATTCATTCAAATGGTTCATTATATAATTATTTCTTTAATGGTTGTGAAAATCTATATTATATGCACATTTACTATTGAGTAGATTATTGCATTTGTAGAAGAATGGACAGTTTTAATTTCTATAGACTTTATTTTCTGAATATAGGTAAATCTCATACAATTTAGGATTTAATAGCTGTTATTTTAAGCAATCCAATAGATTAATAAAATAATAGATTTTATCAAAACAATGACAATGCCTTTCACAATAATCTATTTCCAAGGTGAAGAAATGTGGACTCCGTGGAGGCTGTGATTAACATGGCAACAGAGAGTTCAGTTCAGTTGGATGGATTTCTTTAGGGAAAATAATTAAAACTCTTTAGTGAAACTTTACCTTGGCTGTACAATGGAATTACCCTGGAATATTTAAAAACTGCTGATGCCTGGATTCCACTAACTTAATGAGTCTTAATGTGACTTGGATAGTGATATCTTGAAGACTTCCTAGTCATGCTAAAGTGTAACCAAA